>NC_133324.1:660169873-660513207 GCF_042186555.1 Aquarana catesbeiana
CCACGCATTTGTCTAAGGCTGGCCAGTTCCTAAATGTCTTGCAGGACAATTTCATGGGTCAGATGGTAGATGCACCAACTAGAAATAAAGCGTTACTAGATCTACTGATTACCAACAATACAGACCCGAAATGTGAAAATACGGGCAAATTTAGGAAACAGCGATCACAAGTCAATTGGCTTCAGTATAGATCACACAAATAGGAAACATAAGGAAAATTCAAAGACACTGAATTCCGAAAGAGCCAACTTGCCTAAACTACAAACCTTGCTAGAAGGTATAAATTGGGATAAAATGTTAGGAACAAAGAACATGGAGGTTGGAGATGGTTTCGCTTTAATCGCATATTAAATAAGGGCATTAGCCAGTGCATTCCATTGGGTAATAAATTTAAAAGAGCGAACAAGTTATTAGAATTAAAGTTCTGGATGGCTTAACTCCAATGTAAAAATGCATATAAAAGCAAAAGAGAAGGCCTTCAAAAAAAGGTTGAGGGATCATCAGCAACATTCAGAATTTGTAAAGAATGCAACGAGAAATGTAAGGGTGCACTTAGGGAGGCTAAGATAGAACACCAAAGACATATAGTGGAGGAGAGCAAAAAAAAATTTCCCAGAAATTCTTTAAGTATGTAAACAGAAAAAAGGGAGGACAGACCGTATTGGCCCCATAAAGACTGAGGAAGGACATCTGGTTACAAGGGAAGGGGGGATGGTGAAGGTATTGAATTTATTCTTCTCCTCAGTCTTCACGAGGGAATCGGGGGGCTTCAGTAACCAAAACTGCACTGTTTATCCTCGTGACACATTACTGGAAGCACCCTCATGGCTAACAGAGGACAGAATTAGAATTAGACTTGGGAAACTTAACATTAATAAATCACCAGGACCGAATGACTTTTACCCGAGTGTACTTAAGGAAATCAGTCAAGTAATTGCCAGACCATTGTTTCTAATTTTTACTGAGTCTACTGACTGGAATAGTACCAGCAGATTGGAGAAAAGCCAATGTAGCACCAATATTTAAAATGGGCCCAAAATACATCCCTGGGAATTACAGACCAGTTAGTCAAACATCTATAATATGCAAGCTCTTGGAGGGGATGATAAGGGACTATATACAAGATTTTAGTAATGAAAACGGTATCATTAGCAGTAATCAGCATGGATTCATGAAGAATCGTTCTTGCCAAATCAATTGACTCGGTTAAATTGATGATAGGCAACTCCTATCCTCATATTGATCAGTGGTTCCAAATTAATAATAACTACTGCAGTAGGGAACAGACACAAAAGATACACTCAGCATCTTTCCAAATAACTGTTCTGCTTTATTATGACGCAATTGAAGGTTTTTATACACATGATTAAGTAGGTATAACATTAATATTACAATTGTACGTTTATGGTAACAAGGGGCATTACATAGGCAGGCTAATTCTAATCAGGACTCAAAAGAATGTAAACATGTACTGAAAACATTATTAGTGCTGTGTGCACAGTGAGGGCAGTGTGCAATACATACAAAATAGAATACAATTATATACAGAACTTACAAATTTCCATTACAGTCTCCCCTCTTTTGATCAATATTTTGATCACTAACCATACCTGCTATCACCTTTAACCTGTAACCTCCACACGCTTGGGTGGAGGTAGTCCTGGCCAAAGAGGCAAAAAACTCCATTGTGGAGAAAATAATAGCTGAGCAACTTTTTCATTACAAAATGACTTTTCATTGTGAAAAACAAATGATTGATAAGACATATTTACAGAGTACTGGCTGTACACTCCTGTGACCAGAATGGCTTTCTAGCTGAATTGTGGGCATGCTGACTTATCAGCACATGTAAACACAGACAATTCTACATAAAATGGAAGACGTACAAAAGACAAAGACTTCAACATGGCTAAACTACTTTTCAAATATATATATTCTTTACAATTAAAGTAATTGAATCTAAAAGTAACCTAGACTGTGATCACAAGAGGGAAACAAATCAAACACAGAGATTTCTTTAATTTAGTCATTTTTGCAGTGTCTGGTGTGGATCCAAGTGACTTTTCCTTCAAGTTTTGCAAAAACTGTACATGAAATAGATGCTGTATTGAGTCTCCAAACGTTTCCTTATATATGAATGTCTCTTAACAATCCACAAGTCACCTGGCTTTAGTTTTAGATCCTTCCAAACTTTTAGGATCTGGAATTGGAGAGAAAACACATAAATGAGTTTGTCAAAAACCTTAAAAGATCAGCAACATTCTCTGTGAGATCCGAATGGAGGACTTCAGCTGCTGAGACAAAATATAAGCAAGTGAGTAACACACTCCCAAACCAAATCCCATAGGGAGAGAGTCCAACATCCCCCTTAGAGGCTTGATAAAATATAAGAAGACATTCAGGCAAAAGTTTTCTAGTTAATTACTTTACTTTGTCCGCTACATTGTAGACAGTAGGGGGTGTATAAATAAAACCTCAAAACTTCTAGTAAGGACTCTCCTATAAAAATGATTTCCTCTGTTACTCTCTGTTCTTTCTACACTCTATATTTACAAACTACTTCTGATAACACTTTTTACTGTGGCCTTTGCAGTAGCATTTGCCACTGGACATCCAAAAAACATGTCCATACAGACAAAATGCATACTTGTAAGATCCTAACTTGGGCATCTGGAAATATCTTTTTGTAATCTCTGGAAGGCATGTTCAGCTTTTGGTAACACCTTTGGTAACAGGTATAACAAGAAGTGGTATGTTATAAAAACAACTGTGGAGAACCCTGGCTCTATCCCATGCTCATTTACTAAGGCAGCCATAACTACTTGTGACTGATGACATGGTCCATGTGTCAAGCTGGAGGGAAAAGAGTGGCTGGCAGACATAAATGATCACCTTTTCCAAAGTCCTGTTTCATAAGAAGTTGCCCCCTGTGGACCACTTGTTCTTCTTGTTCTGGGGTCCTTAAAGTTGAATTATTAATCCCAGCTATACTGGGCCAGAACTAGGGTGGAATCTGTGAGTTGCACAGACCCATCAAGTGTCCGGAGCTGTAAATGCAGCATCCTTAGTCACCTGGTCTGCTTCCATGTGTGAAAGTTAATATGGCTGCCTCAGCAAGAAACTGGAAGGCTGAAAACAGCCAATCAAATTAACTTGGCATGCTTGATTGGTTTACCTGCCGAAGTAAAAACAAATTTCTGGCCCTTCAAATGGAACCAAAAGCTCTCTATATCTCGACTATCTATATAAATATACACTCTTTTTATAGCTTACAGGCTTTGCTAAAACATGGAGTTCTGCTTCTTGAGCTGGGGGGAAAGGATCCAATACAGAGTATCCTTCTGGGTGATAAACTGCATACTCAGATCTACAAAAAATGTAATATCTGGGTCTTCAGAGAGTGTGTCCCGCACTGGGCTCACAGCAGCTGATTCCTACGTCATCAATTTAACACGTGTCTTCCTTTGTCTCCAGCCTCCTCCAATAGAGGCAATAAGGTGGCTGGATTCAAATGTACACATTTTTCATTGTTAGATTTGTACATAAACAAATTCATATTTTAAACCTTTCATTAGACAAACATTTAGTTAGCTGTATATTTGCTACGCAAAATGTCGGACCATTAAAAATTAAATGTTTGACCAAAACAATATCTAACTTTGTCTAATAACACCTTTGCATAAAGCTACAGCTCTGATATATCGGGGTGAACCCTTTATTACTGGGTCCAGCTTACATAAATATATTACAATGGCTTGTTTTCCATCATGCTGTTTGTGTAAGAACTCCAGTTTCATGTTTCAAAAGACAACTTTTTCCTGGCAATATTATAATAAATGATAACAATACCCTGCGGTCATGCAGAGATGTCCATAAATCCAAAATATTCTTCTGCTTATACCACTGCACTTACAAGGAAAAGGGGCACATCATTTCACAATCCACACATTCTGCTTTGGATTTCAAAAATAAAAATAAATAAAAACAAAAGGATCAACAATCTGTATGATGGACCAGAAAGCATCAAAAACTATAAAACAACTGGCTGCAGGTGGCATCTATCCTAACAGGGTGTGTGGACTTGATGTGATGGGTCTGTTATATTTACATTTTATTTATTATTACTCTCACATCATGGACCACACATCAAGTTATTATCAAAAACCTTAAAATTTCATTTTTGTAGATATCCCATCCATTTTGGCTTTGTTAAATATTATGGCAGCTGTATTCCAAATAACAACCTCATCTTAATCTTTTTTCCTCTCAATAAGGGCTTATTGAATAAATGTAAAATTACAAAATTGTTATCTTAATCTAAACTAATCCCATTTTTACAAATTTCCCCAATAACCTGGATTTCATTTCCAACCAAATGTTGTCTAAACCTGTTTCAATATATCTATATTATTAATAACATTGTTCAACTCATATTAGAAATGAATACTCATTATTACCAAATTTTACTTAATTTCCCTTTTTTTAAATGCACTGTTTCCACTATCAAAGGATATTCAATTTGTGTAATACACGGTTAAATGTAACCTTCATTTTACCATGCCTGGAAAACAGATTAAAAAAATAATTGTGATCACATTGTTTACCATTAGTTTCGTTAACCCGGCACATTTTGTTATAAATGTTTTGTCTAAAAAACTGGAATTTGCATGGTGTCCTTCCAGCTTATCACTGACCTCTCATCTCAGCCACATTCTTTCAGGAGAGCACAAAGGAGGGGGTCACATCTGCGTACATGACACACACAAGAGATAGAACTAAAGGTCCCAGCATTCACACACACACATACACCAATATCTCTCTAAAATCGCTTACATTTTTCCCATTTGTACACAACACATACATATCATTCTCTCACTTTCTTTTAACTGTCATTAATATTTCCCTGCCTAAATTCTGCTTTCCTTACTTTGTTCAGATATCTTTTATATCTAGCTTCTATGATCAGACGGGCAGCCAGAGTGCTCATCCCATCTTCCCTCTCTGACAACATATAAAGTATTCTGTTTTACCTCTCATTTCTCTGTTTCTGACTCTAATAGTTGTAGTGCCTGACCCCAAATTCATCCAACAACTTAACATGAAAATGTCCCTTTCTGTCTAGTGTTAATTGTCACCCTTAATCCATCCTGCTCACATAGATAGCTGTTTCTCTAGCTGTTTACTCTGCATGATTCTTAGTCCCTGTGGACCTTGGTGGTAACTGGGTTACCCAATGTGGATCCTTGTCCACTTTAACCATTAATCTAGGGGCTCAATATAGGCGGAACTGCACCTTCGGTTCATATACTGTATAGCGCTCCTCTTGCGCTGGGCATTTTTGAGGGTCTCTTACCCTTTATTCCCTTACTTAATTTAATGTCAATAATGACTGGCTAGTCTTCTACATGTGCCTATACCCTCTTGCCTCTAAACTACTTTATCTAGCAGATGTACCACATATACCTGTAAACAGCACTATTCTTCCCTTTCTTATCTATAACACTCCGATGGACAATAGACAGGGACAACATAACATATAACCACCAATCAATACAGTTCGATTAAGGGGATTAAAATAGGTACCCTTTGTCCCGAAAATGCCTTAACGATCAAGGAAGTCTGATAACTCAAATGTAAGCAAAAGGCTTACCTCAGCCGGCTGATTATCAGAAATTCCAAGATCGTCTCAAGCTCCTCGTTTTGGATACTCAGGGTCACCTGGAAACTTCTCCTAAGGCAAAGCTCGCCATGCTGACTCGGTTAAATTGATGATAGGCAACTCCTATCCTCATATTGATCAGTGGTTCCAAATTAATAATAACTACTGCAGTAGGGAACAGACACAAAAGATACACTCAGCATCTTTCCAAATAACTGTTCTGCTTTATTATGATGCAATTGAAGGTTTTTATACACATGATTACGTAGGTATCACATTAATATTACAATTGTACATTTATGGTAACAAGGGGCGTTACATAGGCAGGCTAATTCTAATCAGGACTCGAAAGAATGTAAACATGTACTGAAAACATTATTAGTGCTGTGTGCACAGTGAGGGCAGTGTGCAATACATACAAAATAGAATACAATTATATACAGAACTTACAAATTTCCATTACACAATCTAATTTATCATTTCAAGTTTATTGAAACAAAGAAAGAAACATAGGAATGCACTGTACATTGCAAATTTTGCAGGTGCAACTGCGTACTTTTCGTCCTTTACATAATAAACTGTTAGTGTTAAGCTCGTACAAAGGTCTCAATGCTTATCAAACACCAAGGATCTATGGTTATTTCCACTGAGTTAACTTTGTGCCTATATGAGGTATACGATTTCTGTATACACTGTGTTATCCACTGCAACAGAAACATCTTTTCAAGTATTCAGAACATTTATTATTGATGACATGTATAAGTGAGGTTTCTGTATCTATCTGAAGTAATCTTACTCACGCCTTAGGGAGAAGTACATGTAACATAGGTATATTCCAGTGAGGAGGTGAGTTAAAGGTCAGCAAGAGAGAAACAAAGTAGTAAATGTAGAGAAGAAAGTAAGTAATAGTAGAGTAGGAGGAAATAGGGTAAAGGACACATATAAGGTACAGAGGGAGGGCAACCACCTAAGGTTCCAGTGTCCTCCCCACCCATAATTCAGGTAGGGAAATCTGCAGAGTATTTGAAAATCAGCCAAGGTTGCCACGTTTTGTGGAATCGTTCAATGTGGCCTTTATCTTGGGCCAATGTGTCTTCCATTTCGTGAATCTCACCAACTTTCGACAACCAATCACTAACAGAGGGAGTAGACGTAGACAGCCAATGTAGAGGAATTTGGGATTTAGCTGCATTGAGGAGATGAATCGTCAATGAGTGTTTGTAGCGTTTAAAAGAGGAATTGGACAAATGTAGTAGACAACATGCTGGAGTCAACTCCACTCTAGTCTCTTTTTTAATTAAGGTCTTTACTTCATTCCAGTATGGTTCGATTTTGGAGCAGTACCACCATATGTGGGCGAGTGTACCTTTCTCAGAGAGACATCTCCAGCATGTGTCTGGTTTTTGTGTGTCCCATTTGTGTAATTTGTCAGGTTTACTATACCAATGGGTCAGGAGTTTGTAATTTGTCTCTTGCAATTTTGTGCTTATGGAACATTTATGCGCTAGAATAGCAACGTACCTCCATTGTTTGTCTGAAATCTCCATTTCAAGTTCCTCCGACCATCTCCTCCTGTGCCTGTCTGACGTATCTGCCCCCGAGCGACTCAACCACGCATATGCAACAGAGGTAGCCTTGTCAATTGGATTCCCCTCCCGACAGACTGACTCCAAGGCCGTCAGGGGTCTGTGTAGTGTTTGAGGTTCCTTAATGTTACCTAAGTAACTTCTTATCTGGAAGTATGTCCGTTGCTTCAGTTGAGGCCGGTTTATTTCTGTCTTAAAAGACAACCAGTCTCTAAATTTGTTTTCAGTATAGCAGTCTCCTGCCAGTAGGGGATCACCCGCTGGGATCGTCTTGAGAGTCGGGTTATGTAGACCTGGAATAAAGTCAGGGTTGTCTGTCAAGGGCGTTAGAGGGCTAGGTATTGTGGTCAGCTTTTTATGTTTAGCTAACAAGTTAATGATCTTCAACGTCGTGCCAGTGATTGGGTGTGTCCGGATGGTGTGAGGTAGTCTTTTGAAGGAGGACCAAGGTAAGTATTTAAGCGGGAGCATGGCCAGAGTTGTCTCCAGTGTGACCCAGTCCTTCACCGAATCATGGCAATGCCAGTCTTTAATTCTGGTTATGTGTGAAGCCTGATAGTACCGGCGGAAGTTCGGGAATTGAATTCCTCCTAGGTCTTTGGGTTTGACCAGGGTGGCTAGTTTGATTCTGGGTTTTTTATGTTGCCAGAGAAATCTCGTGACCATTGTGTTAAGTTCTTTGAAAAATTTCTGAGGAATCTCTATCGGTAACGAGCGGGTTAGATACAGGAATTTGGGCAATATAACCATTTTTACTATAGCCGCTCTACCGAACCAAGAGAAGAACTTCTCATTCCAGTTTGTTAGGTCTTTCGCACAGTTTTTAAGAAAGGTCACAAAATTTCTCTCAAAGGCAGATTTTAGAGATGGCGTAAGCCATATCCCCAAATATTTCAGTTTAGTCTTATCCCACTTAAACGCCGAGTTAGTCTGTGTCAATGTGAGCAGGTTGTCTGGTAGGGAGAGGTTCAATGCCTCTGACTTTGTGTAATTAATTTTTAAATTGGATACGTATCCATAGTGTGCGAATTCTTGTAACAGGTTAGGGAGCGTTGTGGTCGGTTTCGTTAAAAAAAACAATAAATCGTCCGCATATGCGACTATTTTGTACTCTCTATTTTTAATCTGGAAACCCTGTATTGCGGTATTCTTTTGTACTGTTTTGATAAAGGGCTCTAGTGAGAGAATAAATAATAGGGGCGATAAGGGGCAACCCTGTCTAGTCCCGTTTTTAATATATACTTTTTCTGAAAGGATACCATTTATTTTTAGTTCTGCTGTCGGGTCCTGATAGAGGGCCGAGATCCAATTCAGCATGCTTGGTCCTAGACCCACCCTTCCACAGACCGCCAGCATGAAGTCCCATGCTACGCGATCGAAGGCCTTCTCCGCATCTGTTGAGAGGAGAAAGCCCTCGATCTTCCGTTGTCTAACTGCCTGTGTTAGCAAGAGTGCCTTGGTTACATTATCTCTGGCCTCTCTGTTTGGCATAAAGCCCACCTGCTCCAAACCAATTAGTTTTGAAAGCAACGGCCCCATTCTCAGTGCTATAATCTTTGCGAACAACTTGACATCAAGGTTCAGCAAAGAGATGGGACGGTAGCTAGCACACTCCTCGGGGTTCTTGCCATCTTTCGGTATAACCGTGATGTGAGCTGAAAGGAAACCCGGGGTAACACATCTTGGTTTGGATAAGGAGTTCAGAGCATCTTTTAAGGGTTCAGTTAGAATCTCTATAAAGGATTTGTAATAGGTGGCGGAATATCCATCAGGACCCGGGCTCTTGCCTGTTTTTAGTAATTTGATGGCCTGTTTAATTTCCTCTGGTGTGATTGGGGCTTCTAGTAGATCTGTATCCTCCTTGGACAAGGTTGGGAGTCCACTATTTATTATTTAATCTTGTATGATTTGCGCTCTGACCCCTGACATTTGTGGGTGTTTATGTTGTGGGGGTAGGTTATACAGCTTCGTGTAGAAAGCATGGAACTGTTTTGCTATTGCCTCTGAAGCTACTTCCAACTTTCCCTCTTTAGTTCTGATTCCAGCTATCTTATTAATCGAGTTTTGTTCTCTCAGGGCCCTCGCCAAGAACCTCCCAGCTTTGTCGCCTGACTCATAATAGAGCCGTCTCTTAAAGAAAAGCATCCGTTTGGCCTTAGCGTGGAGTATCTGCTGTAATTCTTTCCTAACCTCTAGGAGGCTCTTGGCTGAGGCCTGCGAGAGAGATTGTTTGTGTAGCAGTTCCAGTGACTCAATTTGGGTAAATAATTTTCTAACCTGAGCGTCTCTTTCCTTTTTACATCTAGAACCCATCTCTATCAGAACTCCTCGTATGGTACATTTATGCACTTCCCACATTATTAGGGGGTCTACCCCCGGAGTGTTATTGTGTTTGAAAAAATCTGTGATGTTTCTCGTAAGTACTGGTAGGAGTGTCTGGTCTGACAGTAAAGACGTGTTCAGTCTCCATGTTGATTGTTGTCTATTTGTGTTCTTTAGGTCTAAAGTTAATGAAATAGGTGCATGGTCCGACATTGTTTGGGCACCTATTTTCGCAGCAGAGATTTTCGATATATCTCTCTGAGAGACAAATATGCAATCCAAACGAGCATATCTGTTATGCGGAACCGAGAAATGGGTGTAGTCTCTACCATCAGGATTGAGGAAGCGCCAGGAGTCCACCAACTGGAGTTTGTGCAGGAGTGATTTAATCTTTTTCAAGATTTTATATGTGATGCAAGTCCTACCGTTGGACGTATCCAATAATGGATTTAGGGGGACGTTAAAATCCCCCCTAGTATAATGCATCCACTGGCAAACTCCTGTAGCCTCCCCACAATGTGCTGGCAGAAAGTGATGTGGGAAAGTACACATTGGCCAGGGTCAGAGGTAAGTCATTGTATGAACCCTTCAGAAACACGAATCTGCCCTCAGGGTCACACAATTGTTCAGTCAGTATAAATGGTGTGTCTCTGCCCACCAATATCGTGACCCCTTTCGACTTAGAGTCAGCTGTAGTGGCGTGGAAAGCTCTCGGGAACTGCGGGGATATTAATTTGGGAATGTTGTTTGTCTTAAAATGGGTCTCTTGTAGAAACACAAACTGAGGCTTACCTTTTTTAAGTTCTCTCAACAGGGTGGAACGTCGCTCGGGGATGTTTAGACCTCTGATATTATGTGAAATCACAAGGGGTCGGTTCCCCAATGATGAGTATACCATGGTGGTGGCAGAAGAGGAGATGGCCGGAGTCTGAATCTGCAAAGACAAAACTGTTATATGAGGTTTGACACTGGAACTCCGCTCAGGGGCAAAACCTCTCTAGTTGTCCGAGCGGGTGCCCTCCCACCGCTAGACAACAGGTGTCTTAGATAAAGAAGAGGGGAGAGAAAGAAGAAGAGAGAATGAAAAGAAAGTTCAGCGGGAAGTTATTACAATGGGGGTCACTCTCCAAAAACAACTAAACCGCCCCAAAAGGAGAGGTGCCCCCAGACGTAATGTAAATGTCAAGTAGGATTTGCGGGGTCGACGGGAAGCGACCACGGCTAGATGTAACCTAGGCTCCGAATAATTGGAGAACTGTGGTAACTAAATAAGAACGGTCTCAACGTGGCACACACGGTGGTTCAGACAAATAAAAATAGTGACATTATATTGATCACACCCGACCAGGATGTGTAATGTATAAAATCGGGTCTAAAACATGAACTCTTTGAGTCACACAGGTATAACTATAGCAATTATGTTATCAAACTATTATCTTGGTAAATAACATTAATTGTCATCCATGGGTATGTCCCCGTACTAGATGCACATCTATTTCAAAGCTGAGCAATCTGGATCGGTTCAGGGTAATACAGGCAAAAAAAAAAAAAAAAAAGGGAAAAAAAGGAAGGGAAAGAAAAAAAAAAAAAAAAAGGGGGGGGGGGGAAGGGGGAGAAACACCCCCACCCCCCCAGAACCCCCCCAACATACCCCGCCCTCACCCCCATCAACCCTCCCCCACCCACACTCCTCATTCCCGCATAGTTATGCAGACTTTTGTGCTTCACAACTGAAATCTCGTCGAATCTTGGGGAGGATGTTGGTATAACAGTGAGCCACGTCCAGGGCATATCTGCTTTCACATCTGGAATCATTGCCACTCCATCAGTCAAACAGGGAGTGTGGCTCAGGTTTGGCAATTCTCCTCCAAGGCTTGCGCCAGAACCCGCATCCTGAGCATATTGGCTGTGCAGTAAGTTGTGGGGTGTTGTAAGAACTACCCCTTAAGATGATTCGTGCAAAAGTGTTCATCCCTCTTGGGGAAGATAGCCCCTGGGTGACGGTATGTGTGATGAAGATACCTGTGTGACAAGAATCATATTGCAAACATCAGATTTGCTAAGGACAGGGCCATAATGGTATAAGGCATCTATTCACATTCCTGAGCTCTGGATGAACCGGCCATTCTCCTCGGGGTATCTGCGTGTGAACTATTGCCCCTGTTCTGTTTGTATTTCTTCGACAGTCTTTTGTCTGGAGAGGAGAGCGGAGAGGAGGGAGGACTCCTGACCAGGGGTGGTTGTAGAATTTCTTCATACCATTCTGGTAAATCCAATGGTTCCAAGTCCAATGACTCACAGAACTCCGGTAAATCAGCCGGCGTGCGGAGAATAGCTTGATGGCCATTATATGTGACTGTGAGGGCGAAGGGAAATCTCCATGCATATCTCAAGTCCTTTGCTCTTAGTTTCTCCAGTAGGGGTTGCAGTGCACACCTATTCTTCAGAGTGATCTGTGATAGATCCTGAAACAGCATAATCGTGGTGCCATTAAATATAATTTGGTCATTTCGTCTCGCTTTCCGCATAATCTCCTCTTTGGTAGCAAAGCTCTGTAAGCAGCAGATTATGTCACGGGGCGGTGCGGTGTCAGATCCTCTGGGCCTGAGAGCTCTGTGAGCTCTTACGAAATCAATTTCAGCGTCTTCCTGCCTCTCAAGCAGGCTGTTGAAGACCCTCCGGAGTGCTGTGGTGATCTGATCCTGATCCACTGATTCCGGTATCCCCCTGACCCTAATGTTGCATCTCCTCCCTCGATTGTCAAGGTCTTCAATGTGTCTGTTCATGTTAATAAAGTGCTGCATATGGTTAGAAGATACCATCTCCAGCTTATGAATTGCCTTGTCCCTCTGTCTGCCTGCACTTTCGGCCGCCGCCATCTTTTCATTTATCACCATGATGCTCGTTTTCAAATCTGTTATGGCGGCTGAGAACGTAGCT
Source organism: Aquarana catesbeiana (assembly GCF_042186555.1). NCBI lineage: Eukaryota > Metazoa > Chordata > Amphibia > Anura > Ranidae > Aquarana > Aquarana catesbeiana. The sequence goes on from NC_133324.1 coordinate 660,182,381, forward strand.
TTGATGTCCACAGCAAACACAGACATGTCAGCAAACGTGAGCGGGTGGTCCGGTCTGGACTTACCCCTGCGATGTCTTCGGTAGCTGACATTGAGTCCTCGCTCTCTCCTTCCTCCTGTGGCGTCGGTGCCATCTTGCTTCTCGTGGTCCCGCTGCGAGCTGCTGAGTTGTGCCTGAAGATTTCAGCTATGTTGGCGTTGGCTGAAGCCGAGTTTCGGCGTGTCCGGGTCTGGGGGTCCAGTGTAGCTTTCTGCCCGGCATTTGTAAGCTGTAGGTCGGGTGTTAGGCTTAGAACCTCCGCGTGTGCCTCAGAGCATCCTCAGTGAGCAGCCATCTCCGCCGCGCGCCAAGCCACGCCCCCCTCCATTACACAATCTATTAACTCACCACATTCTATGAGGAGGTGAGTTGCCATCTAGATAAAGAAAGGCCTGTAGATGTGGTGTATCTGGATTTTGCAAAAGCAGTTGACACAGCTCCGCATAAACGTTTACTGTACAAAATAAGGTCCGTTGGCATGGACAATAGGGTGAGTACATGAATTGAAAATTGGCCAAAGGGTGAGTTCAGAGGGTGGTGATAAATGGGGAATACTCGGAATGGTCAGGGATGGGTAGTGGGGTCCCCCAGGGTTCTCTGCTGGGACCAATCCTATTTAAATTGTTCATAAACGACCTGGAGGATGGGGTAAACAGCTCAATCTCTGTATTTGCGGCCAATACTAAGCTAAGCAGGGCAATAACTTTACCGCAGGATGTGGAAACCTTGCAAGAAGATCTGAACAAATTAATGGAGTGGGCAACTACATGGCAAATGAGGTTTAATGTAGAAAAATGTAAAATAATGCATGCGGGTGGCAAAAATCTGAATGCAATCTATACAATAGTGGGAGAACTTCTGGGGGAATCTAGGATGGAAAAGGACCTGGGGGTCCTAGTAGATGATAGGCTCAGCAATGACATGCAATGCCAAGCTGTTGCTAACAAAGCAAACAGAATATTGGCATGCATTAAAAAAGGGATTAACACCAGGCATAAAGCAATAATTCTCCCACTCTACAAGACTCTGGTCTGGCCACACCTGGAGTATGCTGTCCAGTCCTGGGCACCAGCCCTCAGGAAGGATGTACTGGAAATGGAGTGAGTACAAAGAAGGGCAACAAAGCTAATAAAGGGTCTGGAGGATAATAGTTATGAAGAAAGGTTACTCAACTTATTCTCTCTGGAGAAGAGATGCTTGAGAGAGGATATGATTTCAATTTACAAATACCGTACTGGTGACCCCAAAATAGGGGTAAAACGTTTTCATGGAAGGGAGTTTAACTAGACACGTGGCCACTCATTAAAATTAGAAGAAAAGAGATTTAACCTTAAACTACATAGAGGGTTCTTTTCTGTAAGAGTGGCAAGGATGTGGAATTCCCTTCCACAGGCTGTGGTCTCAGCGGGGGGCATTGATAGTTTCAAGAAACTATTAGATAAGCCCCTGAATGATCGCAACATACAGGGATATACAATGTAATACTGACATATAATCACACACATAGGTTGGACTTGATGTCTTTTTTCAACCTCAACTACTATGTAACTTCTGTGGAAGATGTCCGCCATGTACTCAGAGTACCGACGCCGATTCAGGGCATCGTGCTGAGGTAAGTATTTCATAATGAGTTAGTATGCGATGCATACTAGCTCATTGTGCCTTTGTCGTGCAGGGTTTTTTTTCTGAGGTTTACAACCTTTTTAAAGGCAATGGTTGGATATCGAAAAAGTTCTTAGTATATTGCTCTGGACACATCAGTCACACAGGAGTCTGATTACTGCCACTGCCCCTCACAACTATCACTACACTCAGAATTTGAGATTTGGATTGGACCTGCCATAAATGGGAGCACAATTCCCCCCTCATGCCATGACTAGACAATCCCTGATATTCTAGAGGTCTGGATGTAAGAGCTTTCCAAAATGCTACCACTATATCATGTTACAAAAGGTAAACTTGATCTTTTGGATATAAGAAATAGATGGGGCATACACCCCTAGATTTTTGAAGATGATTTCAACCCTCATCAAGAGATGTCCAAAACCATCCATAACACTTAAAAGTTGATTTACTAAAGGCAAATAAAGTGTTCATTTTGCAAGGGAAGTTGCACTTTGCAAGATAATTTATCCTACAACTTGTAGTTAAGTGAATAAGGGGAAGTGCTACTGACTTCCATTATCCAATCATGTGTGAGCATTTTTTTTTCTTTTACTTGCATGTGATCCTTAATGTGGCAAAGAGTCTGATCTCTAACTATTGTAAAACGAAAACCCATTATTACAAATATTACAATGTGATTCTTCGTATTCTTCTACATATCTTTGGTAAAACAAATCGCAATAAGCGTTTATTGATTGGTTTGTGCAAAAGTTATAGCGTCTACAAAATAGGGGATAGTTTTATGACATTTTTATTAATATTTTTTTTTACTAGTAATGGCGGCGATCAGCGTTTTTTATCGTGACTGCGACATTATGGTGGACACATTGGACAATTTTGACACATTTTTGGGACCATTGACATTAATACAGCGATCAATGCTATAAAATTGCATTGATTACTGTAAAAATGTCACTGGCAGTAAAGGGGTTAACCACTAGGGCAGGGAAGGGGTTAAGTGTGTCCTAGGGAGTGATTCTAACTGTCTGGGGGATGGGCTAGCAGTGACACGACACTGATCGCTGCTCCCGATGAGAGTGAGCAGACGATCAGTGTCCTGTCACTAGGCAGAACGGGGAAATGTTGTGTTTACACTGGCATCTCCCCATTCTTCAGCTCCGTGACATAATCGTGGGCACCCGGCGGACATCAAGTCCGCGGATTCCGTGGGCACGGTCACGGAGCTTGCGGCAGGCGTGCATGTCAGGAAATTTAAAGTGACGTACAGGTATGTTACTTTGCCCAGCCGTGCCATTCTGCTGACGTATATCTACAGGAGGTGGTCGGCAAGTGGTTAATATATTTAGGAGTTTCAGGGTTAAAGTAAATTTGCTTGTATTCTAACACCTTCCCGCCCGGCCTATTGTAAAGTGACAGCTGGGCGGATTCCCTGTTGTTCTGGGAGGATGTCACATGATGTCCTCCCATGTTTTGGAGCGATCTGTCACCCACCGTGTCCCCCGAACACAGCTGATGACAGATCACTGTATTGGCCCGCTGCTGGTACCATTCACAGCAGATCACATAACAATTGTATACAGTGAAAGGCTTTGATTCATGCCTTTCATTGTGTACTATTGTGATGAGCTCTGTGATTGATCACAGTCATCACATGGTACAGACAGGGCAAATCACAGCCAATCTTTACAATGTGATTAACTGTGACTAATCACAACTAATCACAATAGTAAACACTGAAGGAGTAGTTTTCATTCAGAAAAAATGGTTGCTTATGAGTGTAAAATTCACAGTTATAAGCAACCATAGTGTGTAAAATATAAAATCCTGATCACCTCCCCAGAGTAGTACAGCATTACTATGTTAACACTGTATTGCTCTGGTCACTGTATGTAAAAAATAAATATTTTTTTACATACTGTCACTAGTCAATGTTTCTGATCACTGCCACACCAGTCATATGATAGCGTTTACTGCATTGGTGACAGTATGTTAAAAAAAAAAAAAATTAAATTTTTTTTTTTTCATTTCTTAATTTTCTAAAAATTGTGACAAAAAATTACAACTTCAAAAAAACGTCATGCCACTTACTAAATACCTTGGACTGCCTACTTTCCAAAAAGGGGTCGCTTGGGGGATATTTGTACTGTCCTGGCATTTTTGTGCCTCAAGAAATGAGATAGGCAGTCAGTACATCAGGGATGATCAATTTTCATACATACAGTACCTTGAAAAAGTATTTATACCCCTTGAAATTTTCCATATTTTGTCATGTTAAAACCAAAAAATGTAAATGTATTTTTTTGGAATTTTGTGTGATAGACCAACACAACGTGACACATAATTGCACAGTGAAAGGAAAATGATAAATGGTTTTCAATAATTTTTACAAATAAATATTTAAAAAGCCATAAGAAGTCCCGTTTGCAGTTTGCGAGAAGCCATGTGGAGGACACAGCAAACATGCGGAAGAAGGTGCCCTGGTCAGATGAGATCAAAATTGAACTTTTTGGCCTAAAAACAAAACGCTATGCGTGGCAGAAAACAATCACTGCACGTCACCCTGAACAAACCATCCCCACCATGAAACATGGTAGTGGCAGCATCATGTTGTGGGGATGCTTTTCTTCAGTAGGGACAGGGAAGCTGGTCACAGTTGATGGGAAGATGGATGGAGCCAATCTTAGGTCAATCTTAGACGAAAACCTTTTAGAGTCTGGAAAAGACTTGAGACTAGGGTGGAGGTCCACCTTCCAGCAGGACAATTACTCTAAACATACAACCAGAGCTACAATAGAATGGTTTAGATCAAAGCATATTCATGTGTTAGAATGGCCCTGTCAAAGTCCAGACCTAAATCCAATTGAGAATCTGTGGAAAGACTTGAAAAATGCTGTTCACAGATGCTCTCCATCCAATCTGACAGAGCTTGAGCTATTTTGCAAAGAAGAATAGGCAAAAATGTCACTCTCTAGATGTACAAAGCTGGTAGGGACATCCCCAAAAAGTCTTGCAGCTGTAATTGCAGCGAAAGGTGGTTCTACAAAGTATTGACTCAGGGGGGCTGAATACAAATGCACGCCAAGCTTTTCACATATTTATTTGTAAACAATTATGAAAACCATTTAACATTTTTATTCCACTTCACAATTATGTGTCACTTTGTGTTGGTCTATCAGGTAAAATCCCAATAAAATAAATTTACGTTTTTGGTTGTAACATGACAAAATGTGGGAAAATGTCTACAGGTACGAATACTTTTTCAAGGCACTGTATACACCATAGTTTGTGGACTCTATAACTTTCCTACAGACTAATTATTATACACTGACTTGGGTTATTTTCACCAAAGAAATGTAGAAGTATACATTTTGGCCTAAATTTATGAAGAAAGATTTTTTATTTGCAAAATTGTATAACAAAATAAAAGAAAAATGCATCTTTTTCAAAAAATGTCGGTCTTTTTTTGTTTGTTTTGCAGAAAATAAAAAACCCAGTGGAGATTAAATACCACCAAAAGAAAGTTCTATTTGTGTAAGAAAAAATATAAAATGCCATTTGGGTAGTGTTGCAAGACTGCCCAATTGTCATTCAAAGTGTGACAGCACTGAAAAATGAAAATAAGTCCTGGTAAGAAGGGGGTAAAAGTATCCAGTATTGAAGTGGTTAAGGAAATCTGTAAATTAATTTGGCACGTAGAAACTCACTAAACTGGGAAATAAGTGCTATTCAGTTATCTCCTTTTGTGCTGCTATTTTATAGCTTGTGATTAAAGTAAATGAATTTCCACAGCTGTAGTGGACATATATAGTATATAAAAAAAAAATGAAGAAGAAAAAAAATTAAGTCTGTGTAGTTTCAATTGTATACCCCCACATCTGACAGCATAAATATTTTCTATACAATCCAAATGATTTTTAAATGCATTTTCTTTATATTTAATTGTCATTTTTTTAATGAAACCCAAAAGACATAAAACGTCTAAAATCCCGGTTGCAACATAATTAAAGTAATGTTATAACTTTAAAATTATAGTTACTAGCGTATGGCAGTTTTCAGCTCCAAAAACCTGCCCAAAATGTAGAGTGTTGGTATCTGAAAATGACAATAAATGTCTGCAAGTAACCATGTCCCTTCCAACTACCACACATTTTTAATACTTATAACCAAAGTAAAACCTTCTTCCTAACCTAATACTTAATTATCCCACTAAAATTAACCTTTGCCATTTAACCTTCCTCTTAACACTGCATGTTTTCCCCTAACCTAATCCTTAAAGTGGTTAAAAAGCCTAAAAGTTTTTTTCACTCCTTGCAATAAGGTCAAAAATCAGGTGTCAGCATCCCCCACACCCCCTCTTTTACTTACCTGAGCCCTCATTCGATCCAGCGCTGTGCATGTCTGCAGCTCCTCTTTCCAAGAGCCATTGGCACCTAATGCTTTCAATCAAAGCCAGTGATGAGGGAGTGGGAGGGTGGGGCCAAGTCTTGCTGTCTGTGTCAATGGATGCAGCAGCTGGGCTCAGGTGCGAGCATGCACGAGTGTCCCCATGGGAGGGAAATGGCTTCCCATGGGGGCACTGGATAGTAGGGATGAGCCCGATGTTCGAGTCAAACGTAAACAGCGAACAATATGCGGTGTTCGTGGCAAAATTGGAAAGCTGCCGGAACACTGTTAAAGTCTATGGGACACTAACATGAAAAATCAAAAGTGCTAATTTTAAAGGCTTATATGCAAGTTATTGTTGTAAAAAGTGTTTGGGGACCTGGGTCCTGTCCCAGGGGACATGTATCAATGCAAAAAAAAATTTTTTAAGCGGCAGTTTTTTCAAGAGCAGTGATTTTTTTTAATGCTTAATGTGAAACAATAAAAATTAATTATTCCTTTAAATATTGTGCCTGGGGGGTGTCTATAGTATGTCTGTAAAGTGGCGCAGTTTTCCCGTGTTTAGAACAGTACCACAGGAAAATTAAATTTCTAAAGGAAAAATTGTCAGGTCGGGTCTCGGCAATATAGATACAGACAACTGAAAAAAAAGAGCATGGGACCCCCCGTCCATTACCAGGCCCTTCGGGTCTGATATGGAAATTAAGGGGAACCCTGCACCAAATTTAAATAAAAATGGCGTAGGGGTCCCCCCAAAATCCATACCAGACCCTTCAGGTCTGATATGCATTTTAAGGGGAGCCCTGTGCCAAAATTAAAAAAAAAAAAAAAAAGGTGTAGGGGCCCCCCCAAATCCATACCAGACCCTTATCCGAGCACGCAACCTGGAAGGCCGCAGGAAAAGAGGGGGGGCAAGAGAGTACCCCCCTCCTGAACCATATCATTACTCATGCCCTCAACATGGGGAGGGTGCTTTGGGGTATCCCCCAAAGCACCCTGTCCCCATGTTGATGGGGACAAGGGCCTCATCCCCACAACCCTTGCCCTGTAGTTGTGGGGGTCTGTGGGCGGGGGGCTTATCAGAAGCTGGAAGCCCCCTTTTACAAGGGGACCCCCAGATCCCGGCCTTCCCCCATGTGTGAATTGGTAACGGGGTACATTACCCCCACCATTTCACAAAAGAAGTGTCAAAATGGAAAAAAGACAAGAGACAGCTTGGGACAAGTCCTTTATTTAAAAATAAAAAAATAAAAATGTCCCACGATCTCCATTCATCTTCTTCTATCACACCGCCTGATGGACCGAAAAAAAAGTCGCAACCGACCCGCCTCCATGGGAGGCTCCCACCCTCTGACGTGTCTTTGCTGTGACAGCTCTTATATAACTGAGGGAGGGGTCACCCGTTTACATCACCAGGTGACCCCGCCCCCTCTGACGCCACAGGGCTTCCCCATGGCGTCAGAGGGGGTGGGGCCACCCGGTGATGTAAATTTATGACCCCGCCCTCAGTTATATAAGAGCTGTCACAGCGAAGACGCATCAGACGGCCTCCGATGGAGGTGGGTCGGGTGTGGCTTTTTTGTTTTCGGGCAGTCGGGCGGCGTGATAGAAGAAGATGAATGGACTCATGGGACATTTTTATTTTTTTATTTTTTAGTAAATACATTTTTTTAATAAATACATTTTAATAAATTTTTTTATTTTTTAATAAAGGACTTGTCCCAAGCTGTTTCTTTTTTTCCATTTTGACGCTTTTTTTGTGAAACGGTAGGGGTAATGTACCCCGTTACCAATTCACACAGAGGGGGGGGCCGGGATCTGGGGGTCCCCTTGTTAAAGGGGGCTTCCAGATTCCGATAAGCCCCCTGCCCGTAGACCCCCACAACCACCGGGCAAGGGTTGTGGGGATGAGACCGTTGTCCCCATCAACATGGGGACAAGGTGCTTTGGGGGGGCTACCCCAAAGCACCCTCCCTATGTTGAGAGCATGTGGCCTGGTACGGTTCAGGAGGGGGGGCGCTCTCTCGTTCCCCCCTCTTTTCCTGCAGCCTTCCAGGTTGCGTGCTCGAATAAGGGTCTGGTATAGATTTCGGGGGACCCCTACGCCATTTTTTTTTAATTTGGTGCAGGGTTCCCCTTGATTTCCATATCAGAGCCGAAGGGCCTGGTATGGATTTTAGGGAGACCCCCACGCAATATTTTTTTAAATTTTGATTCAGGGTTCCTCTTAATATTCATACCAGACCCAAAGGGCCTGGTAATGGATGGGGGGGGATTCCATGCTCTTTTTTTTAAATTATCTGTATCTATATTGCCGAGACCCGACAATTCGTTACTGCCGCGATCAGCTTTAAATGACAATTGGTACTGTTTTAAACACGGGAAAACTGTGCCACTTTACAGGCACACTATAGACACCCCCAGGCACGATAGTTAAAGAAATATTTCATTTTTATTGTTTCACTTTAACCACTTGACGACCGCCTCACGCTGATATACGTCAGAAGAATGGCATGGGCAGGCAAAATCACGTACCTGGTACGTGATTGCCTTCCTGCGGGTGGGGGGTCCGATAGGGGGAGGCCATCCATTCATGGCCACCCCCTCCCGATCGCTCCCGGTGAATGAAAATCCTTCCTCTGCCTCTGTAATGTAAACAGAGGGAGAGGAAGTGATGTCATCCCTCCTCGAGCTGGTCTTTTCGTTCCGGCACCGAGGAGAGAAGACATCAAGTAAGTGCACCAACACTACACTTTCAGTAGAACACACTAGGCACACTTTTCACCCCCCAGTCACCCCCCGATCACCCCCCGATCACCCCCCTGTACCCCCTGTCACAGTGACACCAATAGAAGTTTTTTTTTTGCATTGGTGTCAGTTTGTGACAGTTATAAGTGTTAGGGCAGTTAGGGTTAACCCCCTTTAGGTCTAGGCTACCCCCCTTTAGGTCTAGGGTACCCCTCTTTAGGTCTAGGGTACCCCCCTAACCCCCCCTAATAAAGGTTAACCCCTTGATCACCCCCCGGGAGGTAAGTATATAGGTTCGCTGTCAGTGTTTTATAGCGACAGGGACCCCCCATATACTACCTACTAAAGGTTTTAACCCCCTGATTGCCCCCTAGTTAACCCTTTCACCAGCGATCATTGTATAAGTGTTACGGGTGATGCTGGTTAGTTAGTTTGTTTTTTATAGTTTATTATAGTTTTAGGGCACCCGCCGTTTATTACCTTATAAAGGTTTAACCCCCTAATTGCCCGGCGGTGATATAAGTTAGGTTTTAGGATCAGATAAGGTCTGCGTCACCCCAAGCAGCGTCAGGTTAGCGCCAGTACCGCTAACACCCACGCACGCAGTATACACCTCCCTTAGTGCTATAGTATCTGAACGGATCAATATCTGATCCGATCAGATCTATACTAGCGTCCCCATCAGTTTAGGGTTCCCAAAAACGCAGTGTTAGCGGGATCAGCCCAGATACCTGCTAGCACCTGCGTTTTGCACCTCGGCCCAGCCCAGCCCACCCAAGTGCAGTATCGATCGATAACTGTCACTTACAAAACACTAAGCACACATAACTGCAGCGTTCGCAGAGTCAGGCCTGATCCCTGCGATCGCTAACAGTTTTTTGGTAGCGTTTTGATACAGTGGTTAACAGTCAGGAGCTTTTTTGCCTGTGAGTCTCACTAGTGTACCCCTAAATTTAGAGCCCAAAATGGCAAATCGAAGGTACACTAGTGAAGAGGCCTACACGTTTCTGAGCATGACAGATAGTGAAGAGGAAGTCACTCATCTGTCAGATTCAGGCTCAGAATACGATCCTGTAGAGGACAGCGGCTCCATGACAGATAGCTCTGATGACAGAGTTGTGGTCCCTGTTAAGGTCAGGCGTACCAGACCCCAAAACTTTTTCTTCTGTCCTTGAAGTGCAAGAACCGCAGGTCCCTCGTATGGAGCAGAGAAGTACTAGCGTCGCTATTCCTTCTGGTGAACTGGCAAGCACCAGCGGCCTAGTACACCCTGGTCGTGTATCCAGCACTGCAGTATCACGTGGTGACGTGGCGAGTCCCATAAGTGCAGTTCAAGCTGGCGAGGTGGCAAGCACAAGTAGTGTCCCGCTGCCACCAAGAAGACGAACACAGGCCGTCGTGCCCATAGTGCCCTTCCTGCTGCATTCGCCAATCCGAATTGGGAACCCACCACTTCTGCAGCACCCGTACTTCCCCCATTCACTGTCCAACCCGGAATTCAGGTGGAAACAGTTGATTTTACGCCACTGGATTTTTATTCGCTGTTTTTCACCGAAGATCTCTATAGATCTATTGTGGACCAAAGCAATTTGTACACTGGTCAACACATTGCCACTATTCCCCAGTCCTCCCTTGCCAGAGATTGGAAACCAATTATGGTTTCCAAATTTAAGCTCTTTCTGGGCCTTTCCCTCAACATGGGCATAAATAAAAAGGAGTAAGTTATGGTCATATTGCTCCACTGACCCAGTTTACCATATGCCCGTGTTCTCTGCCTCCATGACCAGGGCACGATACAAGCAGATTTTGCGGTTCAAGCACTTCAACAACAATGAACTCTGTCATCCTCGTGGAGACCCTGGATACGATCTGCTCTAGAAATTTCGGTCCCTCGTAAACCACTTCAACCAACGTTTTGCAGACTTGTTTACTCCCCATCAAGGTGTCTGCGTTGATGAGTCTCTGATTAAATTTTCTGGCCGCTTGTCATTTAAACAGTACCTTCCCAGCAAGCGTGCCAGATACGGGGTCAAGATGTATAAGCTCTGTGACAGGGCCACAGGCTATACATGTAGATTTATAGTTTACGAGGGCAAAGATAGTCACGTAGAGCTGACAAACTGCCCTGACTACATAGGAAGCGCTGGCAAGATAGTGTGGGACTTGGTGTCACCCTTATTCGGAAATGGGTACCACTTGTACGTGGACAATTATTACACGAGCGTGCCACTTTTTAGCCACCTTTTTGATCATCAGATTGGAGCATGTGGCACCGTGCGACCGAATCGCCGGGGCTTTCCCCAGCGGCTTGTAGATTCCCGTCTTAGGCTGGGGGAGAGAGCCTGCTTGCAGTGTAATAACTTGCTCGCTATGAAGTGGAGGGACAATAAGAATGTTTTCGTTCTTACCTCCCTGGTGTTGTGGAGAAACCCCTCTGTGTCCACGAATATAACTAAAATATGAGAGGGGTGGACCTCAACGACCAATTGTTGGCGCCGTACCTAGTTGCCCATAAGGCTAGACGCTGGTACAAAAAAGTGTCTGTTTATTTATTTCAATTGGCTTTGCTGAATGCTTATGTGCTATACAGAGCTTCAGGACGGACTGCATCCTTCCTTAAATTCCAGGAAGAAATCGTCAGAGCCCTTCTGTTTCCAGACGGTGCTCCACCTCACCATCCCCAACCAAATGCAGTAAGCCGGCTGCACGAGAGGAGGCATTTTCTATATGTCCTCCCGAGTATCCCTACCCAACGAGCCCCCCAAAAAAGATGTCGTGTCTGCAGCAAGAGCGGATTTAGGTGTGACACTCGGTATTATTGTCCCTCCTGTCCTGACAATCCTGGTCTTTGCATTGGTGAATGTTTTGAACGCTACCATACACTTGTTGAGTTTTAGCGTAGGGTACAGCACTGCACAGACTAGGACACACTTTCACAGGGTCTCCCAAGATGCCATCGCATTTTGAGAGACCCAAACCTGGTACCAGTTAAAAAAGTTAAAGTTACAAAAAAAAGTGTAAAAAAAAAAAAAAAGTAAAAAAAAAAAGAAAAAACACAAAAAAATATATAAAATAAAAAAAAACAAAAATAGTTGTTGTTTTATTGTTCTCTCTCTATTCTCTCTTCTCTTTTTTATTGTATTCTATACTGCAATGTTTTATTGTTATGTTTTTATCATGTTTGCTTTATAGGTATGCAATTTTTTTATACTTTGTTTTTTTATTGTTAACCACTTTTTTGTTTTCAGGTACGCCATTCAGCTGCAGAGCGGATTTATTTATTTTGACAGCAACAGCGTTTGCTCCCACGATACATAAAGCCGTGACTCCAGCACTGTCGGAGGTAATTTCACCACCACAGTTACATACTTCAGCATATATGTCGAAGCGTGGGGGCAGCAGTGGGTGGAGGAGCGATTTGCTCCTGCCTTTTGTGGGAGGATGCCCCCATGCTTCGGCATATATATATTTTAGGTAGGCACAGGTTGCGTTAAATGTTTTATTTTTTACTATTTTTTTTGTATTTGCTTTGCAGGTATGGTAAGTATTACTGTTATACTGTAATGTTACTTTGTTTTTTGTTAACCATCTTTTGATTAGCAGGTACGCCATTCAGTTGCAGCGCAGATTTATTTATCTTGACAGCAACAGTGTTTGCTCCCACGATACATAAAGCCCTGACTCCAGCGCTGTCGGAGGTGATTTCACCACCAGTTACATACTTCAGCATATATGCCGAAGCGTGGGGGCAGCAGTGGGTGGAGGAGCGATTTGCTCCTGCCTTTTGTGGGAGGATGCCCCCATGCTTCGGCATGCATATACGGTGCATGTATGCCCATCATTAGAAGTGGGTGGATGAAGGGAGGTATTCTAATGGTGGGCATACCCACCAATCAATATCTTTTTTTCGTTCAGCCCACAGGCTGCATGAAAAAAAAGTATATATATGCCCAACAAGGACAAGCAACGTACTGGTATATTGCTGGACTTTGAGTGGTTATACCAGAATGATGCCTGCAGGTTTAGGTATCATCTTGGTATAATTCTTTTCAGCCATCGGTCGGCTTTCATGTAAAAGCAATCCTAGCAGCTAATTAGCCTCTAGACTGCTTTTACAAGCAGTGGGAGGGAATGCCCCCCCACCGTCTTCCATGTTTTTCTCTGGCTCTCTTGTCCCAACAGGGAACCTGAAAATGCAGCCGGTGATTCAGTCAGCTGACCATAGAGCTGATCAGAGACCAGAATGGCTCCAAACATCTCTATGGCCTAAGAAACAAGAAGCTACAAGCATTTCATGACTTAGATTTTGCCGGATGTAAACAGCGCCATTGGGAAATTGGGAAAGCATTTTATCACACCGATCTTGGTGTGGTCAGATGCTTTGAGGGCAGAGGAGAGATCTAGGGTCTAATAGACCCCAATTTTTTCAAAAAAGAGTACCTGTCACTACCTATTGCTATCATAGGGGATATTTACATTCCCTGAGATAACAATAAAAATGATTTAAAAAAATTAAAATGAAAGGAACAGTTTAAAAATAAGATAAAAAAGAAAAAAAATAATAAAGAAAAAAAAAAAAAAAAGCACCCCTGTACCCCTGTCCCCCCCTGCTCTTGCGCAAAGGCGAACGCAAGCGTCGGTCTGGCGTGAAATGTAAACAGCAATTGCACCATGCATGTGAGGTATCACCGCGAAGGTCAGATCGAGGGCGGCAATTTTAGCAGTAGACCTAAATGTATTTAGTTTGTCGCCACTGCATGTTTGTGCGCAATTTTAAAGCATGTCATGTTTGGTATCCATGTACTCGGCCTAAGATCATCTTTTTTTATTTCATCAAACATTTGGGCAATATAATGTGTTTTAGTGCATTAAAATTTTAAAGAGTGTTTTTTCCCCAAAAAATGCGTTTGAAAAATCGATGCGCAAATACTGTGTGAAAAAAAAATGAAACACCCACCATTTTAATCTGTAGGGCATTTGCTTTAAAAAATATATATCATGTTTGGGGGTTCAAAGTAATTTTCTTGCAAAAAAAAAAAAATTTTTTCATGTAAACAAAAAGTGTCAGAAAGGGCTTTGTCTTCAAGTAGTTAGAAGAGTGGGTGATGTGTGACATAAGCTTCTAAATGGTGTGCATAAAATGCCAGGACAGTTCAAAACCCCCAAATGACCCCATTTTGGAAAGTAGACACCCCAAGCTATTTGCTGAGAGGTATGTCAAGTCCATGGAATATTTTATATTGTGACACAAGTTGCGGGAAAAAGACAATTTTTTTTTTTTTTTTTTTGCACAAAGTTGTCACTAAATGATATATTGCTCAAACATGCCATGGAAATATGTGAAATTACACCCCAAAATAAATTCTGTTGCTTCTCCTGAGTACGGGGATACCACATGTGTAAAACTTTTTGGGAGCCTAGCCGCGTACCGGACCCCGAAAACCAAGCATCGCCTTCAGGCTTTCTAAAGGGGGGAAATTTTTGATTTCACTCTTCACTGCCTATCACAGTTTCGGAGGCCATGGAATGCCCAGATGGCACAACCCCCCCCCCCCCAAATGACCCCATTTTGCAAAATAGACACCCAAAGCTATTTGCTGAGAGGTATAGTGAGTATTTTGCAGACCTCACTTTTTGTCACAAACTTTTGAAAATTGAAAAAAGAAAAAAAAAAAAATTTTTCTTGTCTTTCTTCATTTTCAAAAACAAATGAAAGCTGCAAAATACTCACCATGCCTCTCAGCAAATAGCTTGGGGTTTCTACTTACCAAAATGGGGTAATTTTGGGGGGTTTTGTGCTATCTTGGCATTTTATGGCCTTCGAAACTGTGATAGGTAGTGAGGAGTGAAATCAAAAATTTACGCCCTTAGAAATCCTGAAGGCAGTGCTTGGTTTTCGGGGCCCCGTACGCGGCTAAGCTCCCAAAAAGTTCCACACATGTGGTATCCCCATACTCAGGAGAATCAGCAGAATGTATTTTGGGGTGCAATTCCACATATACCCATGGCCTGTGTGAGCAATATATCATTTAGTGACAACTTTGTGCAAAAAAAAAAAAAAAATTTCACTTTACCGCAACTTGTGTCAAAAAATAAAATATTCCATGGACTCAACATGCCTCTCAGCAAATAGCTTGGGGTGTCTACTTTCCAAAATGGGGTCATTTGGGGGGGTTTGTTCCATCTTGGCATTTTATGGCCTTCAAAACTGTGATAGGTAGTGAGGAGTGAAATCAAAAATTTATGCCCTTAGAAATTCTGAAGGCGGTGCTTGGTTTTCAGGGCCCCGTACGTGGCTAGGCACCCAAAAAGTCCCACACATGTGGTATCCCCATACTCAGGAGAAGCAGCTAAATGTATTTTAGGGGTGCAATTCCACATATGCCCATGGCCTGTGTGAGCAATATATCATTTAGTGACAACTTTTTGTAAACTTTTTTTTTGTCATTATTCAATCACTTGGGACAAAAAAAATAAATATTCAATGGGCTCAACATGCTTCTCAGCAATTTCCTTGGGGTGTCTACTTTCCAAAATGGGGTCATTTGGGGGGTTTTGTACTGCCCTGCCATTTTAGCACCTCAAGAAATGACATAGGCAGTCATAAACTAAAAGCTGTGTAAATTCCAGAAAATGTACCCTAGTTTGTAGACGCTATAACTTTTGCGCAAACCAATAAATATACGCTTATTGACATTTTTTTTACCAAAGACATGTGGCCTAATACATTTTGGCCTAAATGTATGACTAAAATTGAGTTTATTGGATATTTCTATAACAAAAAGTAGAAAATATCATTTTTTTTCAAAATTTTCGGTCTTTTTCCGTTTATAGCGCAAAAAATAAAAACGGCAGAGGTGATCAAATACCATCAAAAGAAAGCTCTATTTATGGGAAGAAAAGGACGCAAATTTTGTTTGGGTACAGCATTGCATGACCGCGCAATTAGCAGTTAAAGCGACGCAGTGCCAAATTGTAAAAAGTGCTCTGGTCATTAAGGGGGTAAATCCTTCCGGGGCTGAAGTGGTTAAGCATTACAAAAATCACTGCTCCCGAAAAATGGCTTTAAAAAAAAAATTTGCATTGATACATGTCCCTTGGGACAGGACCAAGGTCCCCAAACACTTTTTTTGACAATAACTTGCATATAAGCCTTTAAAATTAGCACTTTTGATTATTCATGTTTGTGTCCCATAGACTTTAATGGTGTTCGCGTGTTCTGCCAAATTTTTCGCCTGTTTGCATGTTCTGCTGCAAACCGAACAGGAGAGTATTCAGCTCATCCCTACTGGACAGAGAGGAGGGGCCAGGAGCGCCAGCGTGGGACCTGAAAAAAGGAGGTTTGCGGCTGCTCTGTGCAATTCCATTGCACAGAGCAGGTAAGTATAGACATGTTTGTTATTAAAAAAAAAAGAAATTACCTTGACAATCATTTCAATGCTTAATCTACCCTGTCACTTAAACCTCAAAGGATTTGTATTGTGTTTCATACAGTTTTTCTTTTTTTACTATAATGTTCAGGATTTAAAAGATTACATTTAAAAGTTTTTTTTTTTAGTTAGGTGAATTAATGCATCTTTTTAACCCAAGAGAAAATAAGCTAATTGTTTACAGGGCACAATCAGTCAGCACAGCAGTGACAAAGTGGCAAAATGAATCAGACAGAGTTGCAAAGCAAGCTTTTCTGCTGTGCCTTTGCTTTAGATAACCAACAGTGCTCTGTGATACTTTTTTAAAAGTTTTAAACTTTTACATACATTATATTGTAATTAAGGGCCATGCAAGGTAGTTCTCATTATGTATATATTGGCATTTTCATAGGCACCAAGCTTCAGATGCACAAGAAATGATTTCTCTCTTTGTAGGGGTCAAGAGACTGGGCAGGAAAAATGTGTACGTACCCTGGCCACCACACCACATCAGTTTTCTGTACCTGGCTAAGAGCTCCAGATGCCTCAAAAGCTGCGGGTCATGATATGTCTGTGGTAGACTGTTTTTTTTTATTTTTATATGCTTTTTTTCCATGTGTCTTTTAGAGATTTGTAGATTAGCTAAGAGTGTGAACTCTCAATGGCTCAATGCGATCACTTCTTGCTTAACGATTGGATTTGATTGTTTTCAGTGAGTCAGCTGGCCCACAAGCTTGCATTGTGGGAAGAGCAGTAAAGCACAACTATTGCAGAACTCTAAAAAGAAGAGCACAGATCTGACATATGTAATAGCAAATACGGCTGCCTCAATGTACATACATAATATATTATATATAGGATAAAAAAGATTTTATAATATACTGATACAATTATTTACATCAAATGAATCTCTTTAACAAGCACATGACTATGCATTCCCTGCAATGGAAATATGTAATTTAGCTATATAGTGCGGCCCCTAGCACGGAGTCCTTGAACATAATGAAAATACTTTCTTTCTCATTTTCTTGCTCACCAATAATGCCTGCCGAACAGTTTGTTCTTTCCACTGTAAAATTCATTTCTTAATAATTTTAAAATGTAGTGCTATAAAAAGAAAGATCTGCAATTTTTCAGCATGTACAGACGTCTTTACTTAAAAATAAAGAACTAAGAAAACCACATTTCACTTAATAAATGCATCTGGTTGCTCTGTTTTTCAAATTAACACTGAATATGTTGCTAGTATAGTAGAAGTACTTCTGTAGCACAATATGTGCAACAAAACTATATGAATGAAATAAATCTGATTTTTTCACTAGTAACATTGGTTTGAAATGTATACCCTGAAATCACAAAAAATGCTTCAAAAAGGCACAGTTTATCAGATAAACTGTGCTCAAACAGGCAGCCTGGGAAGAATAATTCTAAATTGATATATATCTCAGTTACTATATCAGCAGGGACTCTCTTCCTTGAAATCATAAATTGCAAGGTTAAACATTACTTCCTGACACTTTCTACAAAAGCCATGAAAGACTACCAAGAGTTCATGCCTAAATAAGAAAAATGGTAAGTCAGGTGTAGTCTGTTCTCTTGCAAAAAAAATGAAAAAAAATTGAATAACAGACACCGCAGGTAAGGATTTGGTTGAAAAAATATAATTCCTCTTTGATTTAGAGACACGCAGGCCTCTTGTGTTTTATTAAATGTGTAAGGGCCTGTTCATACAGCCTGCACACTAAACACTTGATTACAGCATTCAGACAGCTGTCAGTTTCAGTGCATCACATAGTTTCTTTTTTATGTGTTTGTTTACTTTATTTGAAGAATGCTTGATTCATGTTGTGCTGCTGTATGGTGACATTCGGGGCCTACCTGTTCACTGCAGTAAAATGGTAAAATGCAACATGTGTGATTTTCCTGCAGCTCACTGCACTTCACCATTCAATTGGCTGAAGAGACTAAACCTTGAAGGAAGACCGGGAGAAGGTGGAAATGATTGGGACTAGAGAGAGCTGTGCACTGGAGAGATCTGCATTTGACAAATTAGTCTACCATAATGTGCTAGTATGTGGTGCATATTAGCACACTATGGCATAACACTGCGGGGAGCCCGATTTTAAATTTTTGTTGAAAGAGTTTACTACCTCTGTACCCCTTTGTCTCAAACAGGGGTTTACTAATAAATTTAGCTGTGCTAGGTGGTAACTAAACTGGCTGATTTGTAGTCTTTGTAAAAATTTGGGTTTTCTCCTAAGCATGGTTTAGCTGTGGTTCCCCTCTTCTGTCAATAGGTGGCACTGTTACCTTTGGAATTAGTATGATGTGCTGCAGTGAAGCTGAGTTATGAATTAGTAGGAGTTGCATGACCACTGAGCATGCGGGGAGAGAGTATATATTTGGAGAACGTCAAGTGATCTGGGTCCTCCCACCCAGACCTTGGTCTTGTGTGGATGTGTGAAGAACGGCTGTGTTGGGTGAGGCCTGGAGCATAAGGCCTGGCCATGTGCTCGAGGCTATGCCTGAGAGAGCCTGTTTGCTGCCTGGAGGCATGAGGAAAGGGATAGAGTTCTGAGATGAAGTACCAGAGGTTATTCTTCCATGACCCGGGAACTGTGGAGAGTCTGGGAAAGCATCAAGAGGGACTCATCCAAGGAAACCCTGCATGGTGTTGTGGGTTTTTGGTTGCTATTGGGGACAGTGGTTGCTACATAGATACAGACCTTTGGTGCCTGGAGGCATAAGGAGAGGGATGGAGTTCTGAGATGAAGTACCAGAGGTTACTCTTCCATGACCCGGGCACTGTGGAGAGGCTGGGAAAGCTTCAAGAGGGATTCATCTATAGAAACCCTGCATAGTGCTGTGAGTTTTTGGTTGCTATTGGAGATAGAGGTTGCTACATATATACAGAAGGTTGGGTGCAGGCCTAAGCCCTTGTTCTGTAGTGCTGTCTATCTATCTTGCTGTTTTTTTGTATTTGAAGTCTGCAGGTCTGTTTGCCTACTGTCCTATGGTGCCCTGTGCCCTAACCCTCTCTCCTCTAATTTTTGTTGTTGTAAGTGTAGCACTGCCCTCTTGAGGGTCACAAGTTAAATCAGTACCCCTCTGGTTGCCCTGACTCTGTAAGTCCTCTGCCACCTCTGACACCCTGGGTTCAAACATTTTTCCTTAAATAACAGCAACAACAAGGAAATACACCAAAATTGGTTAAATCAGAAATTGTTTACTCAATGAGATGAATGGAAAATAAATCAAAGAGTCAACTTGAGTTTACACCTCAAAATGTTGTCACACCTCAAAATGTTGTCTCCAAAGAATGTTATGGATAGCAATTATCACCTCTAAGATTCAAACATTCAACAGTGAATACTATAATTTCTATGCTTAAATAAGTGCATATAATGTTTATGTGAATAGGCTACAGAAGAGCAGAGGAATGGCTCCAGTGGGTGTCAGACCCCTCACTGCTCCTTCACATATAAATGGAAAACAGCAGATAAACAAGTACAACTTTAGCAAACAGGAACTGTATTACAATTCAACCTGCTCTTACAGAGAGTTTTTTTTTGGGTGAACTGCAGCTTTACAAGCTTCAGCAAACAAATCCCTGAAGTGTTGTTTATCAGTGTTCTCCCCTCTATGTAGGCTCATGTTACTCCCTTCCTCAACCTCAGAACCGACATCAGAAGTAATGCCTGTGCATGGTCAAGAAGCAAGTGGTTGATGTGTTCAAATAATTCAGCTGACTCCTCCATGCATGATGCTAGGGCTGGGGCTTTGATGCATCCATCTCATACTTATAATTCCAGATGGTTTTTATTGCTCTACTACTCTGACATAATGTTATGCCTACTCCATTTGGGGGACTGTGATGTATAATATTTACTTTCTGTGTCATGTTGGTGACTATCCTCAATATGTATGTTGATACTTTGTATTTTATATGCCAATGTGCTATTATGCGTTTATATGGGTTGATCCATGCCCTATCTTTGGTCTAATAAAGAATACAATTTTTTTTATATGTATATGGTTTTGTCTGGCTCTACCCCATGCACCTCTAAAGTCCCCTCCCCCCCCCTCTTTTTTGCTAAAGCAACCAGGGATGGAGCCGCAATATTCCCTGTTGCGTCTCATTTAAAGTCCCAAAAATATTCCCTTTTTTCTTCTAATACTGATTAGGGATGGAGGTGTGTGTGGTTCAAGAGCCTTCACTTCCTTGTATCTGACCCCTAGTGGTCAAGTTATCATATACCACATTGAACGCAGCTGATTTTGATGGACACACTGCTGCTGTAATTGTCTCTATTGCTTTGAACTGAATTGGTTCAGTGTGTTCTGCAGCCGACAGGTTGGCCGGTGTTTTGTTTGCATGGGAGCTGCGATGCACGCTGCATGCCTTCCCTCTCCCCTCCTTCCCACACAATATGGGGATGGGGGATTGGGCGGGCGATTTCACAGTGCATCGGTGCCACACCTTCCACCCCATGCGTGCGACACCCAGTGGGCGTCCCTTCACACAGGTGTGTGCTATTTCAGCTTGTCTGGCTGCTGCCGTGCTGTCTCTCCCTTGTCATGCTAGTGTGACGCTGGATGGGACCCTGGCCATTGGGCTCACCCTGTAGTTCCCCTTTAGTGACCTTTTCTCAGCAGTCCCACATTGCCCTCCATTTTTGGTTCATATCCCATTAGGACCTACATGGGTAAATACAGAGCAAGCTCTTGATTCATTCTTAAATTCCTCTATAACAAGCATTACTAATATTTCTTTACTCTAGTTTTCATTAATTTCTCCTGATTTCAGGAATCTCATCTCCTCTTCACTATTCTTACTATATGGACACCCAATTTTTTCATTCTGTTTACTTTGTTGATATGCTCCACAATATACTTCTATACTGTGGTGATGGGTCTACCCTATATGACATTTCTTTTTATTTATACCAATATGGTAACAAACCATTTACTTTATTGTATACAATACAGAAATCCCATCCACAGTTACATCAAGATTTTTCTATACACACTTTTTTTGGGGGGACTGCGTGTGTGCTCCTGATCCATGCTTGGGTCCTTTCCTCAGCTCCCGTGCTAGACATAATTATCTGGCTGACCTCCGGCAGGTGGTATTGCATGGCCTAGTATCAGATCTTATGTGAGTACTTTCAGTTATGGCCATTTGTTTGTTCGTCATCATCTTTAATCCCTCTACTCCTCCATTCTGTGGTTATATCAAACTATAATAGTGATTTTTTTTTTTTTTATCCCCTTTTTAGTACATGGATACACTTGCTCCTGATGAGTGGATAGAAGTCCACGAAACGTCGTTGAGCTTATTTTGATGCATCCATCTCATATTTATGATTCCAGATGGTTTTTATTGCTCTACCACCCTGACATAATGTTATGCCTACTCCATTTGGGGGACTGTGATGTATAATATTTACTTTCTGTGTCATGTTGGTGACTATCCTCAATATGTATGTTGATACTTTGTATTTTATATGCCAATGTGCTATTATGCGTTTATATGGGTTGATCCATGCCCTATATTTGGTCTAATAAAGAATACAATTTTTTACATATGTATATGGTTTTGTCTGGCTCTACCCCATGCACCTCATCTAAAGTCCCCCCTCCCCCCCCTCTTTTTTGCTAAAGCAACCAGGGATGGAGGCGCAATATTCCCCATTGCGTCTCATTTAAAGTCCCAAAAATATTCCCTTTTTTCTTTCACTACTACCTCTGGATGCTGTGGCTCAATAGCACAGGGAACATCACTAAACATCACTAAAAAGGGCGGCACAGTGGTGTAGTGGGTAGCACTTTCGCTTAGCAGTAAGAAGGGTCGCTGGTTCGAATCCCAACCACGACACTACCTACCTGGAGTTTGCATGTTCTCCCTGTGCCTGTGTGGGTTTCCTCCAGTTACTCCGGTTTCCTCCACACTCCAAAGACATGCTGGTAGGTTAATTGGATCCTGTCTAAATTATCCCTAGTATGTATGAATGTGAGTTAGGGACCCTTAGATTGTAAGCTCCTTGAGGGTAGGGACTGATGTGAATGTACAATGTATATGTAAAGCGCTGCGTAAATTGACAGCGCTATATAAGTACCTTAAATAAATAAATAAAAATAAAATAAACAGAGAAAAAAGTGCCCTGCCTGAGGACAGACCACGTCCACCTTTGCCCTTTGCCTGTGGACACAGACTTTGCTGGCACCCTCATAGTATCATGGGAACATCTGCCTCTCTTGTTGACCTCCCAGACATGATGGGATGGGGGGCTTTTTATCCAAATTTAATAGATACTGGGAAAAGTGTAATTGGATGCACCTTATTCAATGAAAAGTGGTGTTTGATGCACTTTAAATTGAGGACTGCCGTGGACAGAAATGTAAAAACTATTAAAAAAAATAAATAAATAGTTAACAAAAGGGGGAACAACAGTGCCGCAGTCAGAAAAACTGAGGCTGAAAATTTAAATAAGATGGGCAGGCACGGGGCAAAAAAAAACAACTCAGCAGCCAAGAAAAAGGGGGTGTACAGCACTGTATATGACACTAAAAGTTGTGTAATGCTGTGTTAAACATTGCATTACACTACACTACACTGACACTACACTATACTCACACTATATTCATACTTTTTGATATCCTAGGTATATTAACAAAGACAGACCCGGCTGTGGAAATTTTGAATCTAGGAATAGATGATTTTCCTAATACTTACCACACTGTCATAGCACATGTTATATTGGCAGCTAAAGCTGTTATAACAAAAGATTAGAAAAAGGAACTAGCTCCTAATCCCTCCGAAGTTAAAGGCCTTGAATAAGATTCAATACCCGTATGAAAGATCATTGTCCATCAGATCTGACTCTCAGGCTGCATTTGAAAAAGCATGGAATCTATGTGCGCACTGGCTTAACACATGTTCTACTGGTTATTGATAATTTTGTAACCCATAATTTGAACTTAATGTAGTTGTACATCAAGCCCTGCGTAGGGATGAAACATTTTCTGTTTTTCTTCTTTTTGATATTCTGGTAAAGACTCTGTTGTATCTTGTTCTGTTATTTCTGTATTTGGAAAAATTCAATAAAATGTATTGCAATTAAAATGCCTTGATGGGTGGATGTAAAGTCTGGAGGAGTGGATATTCATAGGCAGGCAGTGTTTGCATGTAGACAGCCTTAGGTAAAGTCCAAATGTGATGCTGAACCTGCATAATTAAAAGAACTAAAATCCAATTAATGGAAGGGCAGGTCAGGGGCAGTAAGGCTGGGTAGAAAAAGGTCAGATGATATGAATTGTCCTCCAACCATGGAGTGACTTTGCCATATCTTCTAAAGAGAAATTCAAAATGTGCAGTGAAATCAAATTATGCAATTTCAGTTCAGAAGAGAAACCTGCACAACTATGCTAGACTAAAAGAAAAGCTATGGTTCAGCTTTACTAAGATTTACATCTAAGGTTGTATCTATTATTTATTCAGTTCTAAAATGTATAAAAATTGATTACCAATGTTTTATAAGCATGTTTTTACATAGATTATTTTAAATGAAATATAAAAATACTATCAGCACAAGTAATTTATTCTGCTCTACCAGTACATTTCAAGTTTGTCAGAGTAAACAGAAACACATAGATTTAAAACATAGAACATCCATGCAGATGGGTTTGGTTTGAACTGCAGAGTAACATCACTTAATGCTGCATCATTTAACCAGACAGAAAGTATTAGAAATGAAAGGTTGTTCCCTGTGGCTAAACATTTTTTGCTGTTTCCCACTGAGCACTGATGTTGCCTTCAGTAAACTTTAAATGCATGTTGTCTGATTTCTAAAGAAACCATTTTCTAATGTCTTCATCTTTCTTTTTAATGTTCCTATTAGTATAAAAATATAAAAGATACACTAAATGGGGACGGTTGGCCAGAATAGATTTTAATGAATTTAATATAATTTAAACAAGCATACTTTGGGTTTGTGTAAACAATATTTAAACCTCTAAAGTGATGGAATAAATAATGGTGCTCCAATGGAACAACTAATGCATCAGAAAAAATTGTGAAAATGAATACACAACAATTTAAATATAAGTATACTAGTGATATCAGCAAATATTAGTGACACCTGAATAATCAGTGAAAGAATATAGATGAATAAATATAAAAATATATTTCATGCCACATTACAAAAAAGAACACCCTGTGACAAATGTGAAACATTTAAGTGTCTATTGCTCGAGTGCTAATAAATAGTCCATGAAACTGTGAATAATCCGCTGAATGGTGTTGAATCAAATAATCTCTATGTTGTTCTTGTGATCATCCACCACACCTCTGTGCTTGTGCTTCCACTCCCACTTAAAGACTTGCACTCACCAGCTGCATTTGCCTCCCAATCTCGTGTTTGGCACAACTCGCCTCAACCCACACTATTAGGGGTTAAACTAGATCTCCAAACTCCAAGGGTGTATGTCACAATTCCTTTTTCCTCAAGAGATGATTGTTCCACATGCAAATGAAAAGACGCTCCAATAGTGGGATATAGTACAAACCAATATATTAAAAACTACAACAATCTCACACCGTTGCACTCACATGTGTCAAATTCAAAACAAGCCAAAGGTTACCACATCACAAAACTCCATGCACTGGTAAATCTACAGCGGTCGCGGCGGACCCAAGATAGTGCGGTAGCTATTATTAGTCTTACCCACTCCTCGTCGCAAGCCTCCACTATCTGATGCAGCCTGTCACGTCACAATGTTCTCTGTCACGCTTCAGATGCTTGCCGTATAGCCACGCCCCGACATGTTTCATCACAAATTACTTATTCATGGGATTGGCTGTACGGCGTAGTGATCCTCCCTTTATTCCCTAGATGCCCCAAGTGGGCGGAGACAAAACAACTTGCTCCTGCGCACTCCCTGTGTCCCCATCCCCACAATACATCGCTTATTACAGCTTTATACTGCAGCTACATTCTTATATTTTTAAAGCAACAGTGAACAGATAAAAAATTATATAAATAATATTGTGATATACTTTGGGTTTGTCATTCTGAGACAATACATCATCACTTTATTTGGTCCAGCAAAGCTTGAATGTTTTCCAATAAAGTAAAATGGCTCTTTTTTCTATCAGATTTGTTTTTAATAGGACATTCCACAAATCAGCACACTTTTTTTTTTTTTTAAGTTAAATCACAAACCTAAAGGATACTTAGGCTAAAAAGTACAGCAACCATGCTGATAACATTTCTTTAAAACTATAAGTCTAGGTACAGGGCTGTCTGTACAAAACATCTTCTACCGAATGGTTACATACCAGTAAAAATCTCATGACATTTTAGCTGAACAAATTGAAACAAGTGAATTTTGTACCATTGAAAGAAAATGGCAAGTGGAGAAATTAGTACTGGGTTAGTATTCTCTGGAATAAATTAATGAAAAAAGAGTGTTTATTGACTTTAGATTAGGGAAATCCAGCATTGAGGAAAAAATGGGAGGAGTGGGAGGGATGGGTGAAGGAAATGGAGGGAAGAAAATATTGGTGGAAAGGGAAGGATAGAGGCCTTCTAATTTACTGGTCCATGTCCCATTCTCAAGGTATTACAAGAGTTAATTTTTTTTTCTTACAATATTTTTTTACGTTTAAGGTAGTACAAAAAAAAAGAGATCAAGGCACAGACAAAGATGTTGATGCAGCCACTATAGGCACCCATGAAGTATGCATTGGAGGTTATTTACAAAAGGCAAATCCACTTTGCATTGCAAGTGCACTTGGAAGTGCAGTCGCTCTAAATCTAAGGGGTAGATCTGAAATGAGTGGAAGCTCTGCTGATGTTATCATCCAATCATGTGCAAGCTAAAATGCTGTTTTTTATTTTCCTTGCATGTCCCCCCCGGATCTACAGCGACTGCACTTCCAAGTGCACTTGCAGTGCAAAGTGGATTTGCCTTTAGTAAATAACATTGTGTACAAGCACACAGAATAAAATAAACTAAGATAAAACAGCTTTGGATGGATTAGGAGCTAGTTCCCTTTTCCCAGTGTCCCCTAATGGTTAGTTTAGCTGATAGCAAAAAGTCTGGCTATGATCTAGTGATAAAGAGAAGAGAGTTAATAAATTCCTAAGTTTAAGAAAGCCAGGGCAGTGTTTGGAGCAGTTAAGATGCCCAAGGTGTCCGAGAAGATTTGGAATATTTTGGAATATTTTTGCACAACCAAAATATGTGTAAGAGGTTACCCGTAAGCCCACATCCTCTCCAGCACAGGGAAGCTAGCAGGAAAAAGTTTAGCTAACCTTTATGAAGTGAGGCACCTTCTTGAAAAGTTTTCTAAAGCCAGTTGCCAATGGTTCACACATTGGGTGGTGGTATATGTGTACCATATAGCTTGAAGCCATTAAGGATTAGGAAATGAGGCATTGAGGTCATGTTCCCATTTTAACATAGAATTGGTTTTGGAAAACTCATTTTTATTTTGTAATAAATTATAATGATATGCTCTTGGTGGGTTTCAAAGGATTTGTATAAAAGTGCTACAATTTAGGGTGGAGACAAACAGTGGGCAGGAGGGAGGACAACAAAAAGTGTCTTTTGGGGAGTATTGTAAAATAAGTTGTGTGCCGGAGATTGTACTTAGCCAAGAGCGACTCATGAGAGCCTGGCTTGGTGTCTAGAAGTAACTCCTCAACCCAGTTAATGCCATAGCGGTCCTAGCCTCTTAGAGACAGATTGGGATTAAGTGCTCTAATACACTTAATGAAAATTGTACTGCAGTGTTATGCAGTGAGTGCCTAATAGAATGGATTAATGTTCTCCATGCCAGGATGGATGCTGGTGGTAGGATATCAACTTCTAGTGGTTTCCACAAGTCATCTAGTAATAAATGACCCAGGTTAGTTGCTTTGGTTAAGTGGTTCCCAATGTTGACCCACAAGGGTGCAGCAGAGGCGCAAAACCAATGTTTCAGGAATACCCAGGTTCAGAATTAGAGATTTTGTAAAAATTCACCCTGTAGTAGGACAACAGGCTAAACTCTGTTAATAGATTGTGTGCCTGAGGAAGTTATGTCAAAAAACAAATTGATAGTGTGAGGCCTTTTTGCGAATGTAAAACCAATAACTTGCGGATGAGATTGAATGGACTCTGCTAAAGTCTTGATCATTAGGTTAAAGATTGTTGGGGATAAAAGGCAACCTTGTCGAGTGCTGTTTGTCATACAAAATGGTTTGGACAGGAGGTTAGAGGTATACCTGGCAGAAGGGGATGAATACAGGGCTAAAATGGCTAACAGAATCGTATCTTGAAAACCAAATTTGACCAGGCCCTGAGTACTTTGTGATGTACTTGGTCAAAAAGCTTTCTCCGCATCAAATGAGAGAAGGAGAGAAGAAGAGAAGGCATTTGATTTTGCTCAGCATGGTGGACAATATTCAGAATTCCCCTTGTGGCATTCAAGATTTGCCTACCTGTAGTGAACTCCATTTGGTCTGGTTGTACCAGTCTGAGCTTGATATCTGTTGAGCGATAGGCCAAGATTTTCACATACAATCTAACATCTGAGTTCATTAGAGAAATGGGTCTTAAATTGACATGGGTATTAGAATCCTTCCCAGGCTTTTTAAAGGGTAACGGTGCGTCCCCTCAACATCTCACAAGGAAATTAAGCCTTGGCAGTGGCAGCATTAAATAGCACAGCTAAAAGGGGAGCTAGATATTCTCCAAAAGTCTGGTAGTATTCGTTGGTAAGTTTGTCTGGGCAAGGTGATTTAACTTTTGGTATTGTTTTAATTACCCAAATGACCTCTAGACTAGAGAAGGGTTGGTTCAATGTGCTGAGGTCCAAAGCATTTAAAGAGGGGACTTAGAGGCGGTCTAAGATTGAGAAAATTGTAGATGTTGGTTGGGATGTTTTTGGGTCATCTTTTAGATTATATAAAGATTCATAGCAATCTGTCAATGCATCCGCAATGTGCTGGGGTTTCATCACTTTTTGTTTAGTGACTGCATGGAAAAGATAGGAGATTTTAGCCTTTGCTGCAATTTCAAACTGGAAGCTTGAGCTGGCATAGTATCAATCATATCTGTTATAGAGAAGACCTCAAAATTCCACTCTTAATTTGGCGAGTGTATGCGCCATAGCAGGGTCTGGAGAGGATATATTTTGGGTTTCCAAAGTGTGGATAGAGGCCAACACTTGTTGCAGCTTTGTAGATTTACATTTCTTAGCCTGGGCACCCAATTGAATTAGTATGCCACACATGTATGCCTCGTGTGCATTCCATTAGGCAAGGGTATTTGTATCAGGTAAGTGATTGAGATGGAAGTGCAAAAAGTGGTAGTGCAGATCTCAAAATATACTATATACAATTCATAACGTGCTAGAAATAGTGTCAAAACAAATACATATATAATAGACAATAATTAAAGTATTAAGGTGTTACCCCAAATAAATATTTGACAAAAAAAATCAATCTCTTATAAAGTGCTAATGGTGCAAAACAGTCCCAAAATCAACATGTGCAAACTCTGGTCTTCTCCATCAAATTGTGTATACAAAGTTCCCAAAGTGTAAAAGGTACTCCACTCTGTCACCAGCAGTGTGCAAAACCTCCACCTTCTTAAATCATTCACCACCAGACGGCTGAAATATAATGGCATGTATGGTAGCTATTCCCATTTCACCAGGCAATCCTCAGCATTCCAATTCACAAGTAACAATAACGATGTCCAAAGTAAAGAAGCTCACCCCAAGAAGCCCAGAAATTAAGTATACAGTGCAGTATTTCATTGTCATAAAATTGGCCAATGACAAACCAATACCACGTGGAATATATAAAAATAAACAAACAGTTTGGACTCATTCTAATAGCTGCTGATCCAACTCGCGGAAACTGCAGCATGACGTCAGCATGTAAAGGCCCCTCCCAATGCATTTTGTCCGCACGCATGTCTTCAGGGGATCCACCTACCTGAGATGGAAGTATTCATGGAGACATTGAATGAGCACATTGCTGGTTTCAGATTTTTTGAGACGCTTATTGTTACACCGCCATGAATGTATGAGGTGTCCTGTTCCAACACCATAATGGAGACAGCCATGTGGTCAGACCATGTTATGTCATAATATCGGAAGAGGAAATTCACTGGAACAGCCATTTATCAAACAAAAACATATCGATACGCGAGTAAGAATTATGCGATGGTGCGAGGTAAACAGTATGTGTAATCTCATTCAGAGGTGTGTTGACAGCACACTGTTATATACTGTATAAGCGATCTTAACGATTAAGAGGACATAACTACCACTCTTGACCGAAGAAATTTGTTTAAAGATTTTATGAAAAAAAAACTCCCTTGATGGGAGTTAGGACCATATATTCCCACAATAGTATATCGGTTACCATTAATACCATACACCAATATTATATAACGTCCTTTGTCAGTGACAGAGGAGTGGAGCATAAATGCAACTGAGTTCCTGATAGCAATATGTATGCCTCTCTTCTTTGAGGAAAAATTGGCAAAGAAGACATGTGGAAAGTGCTTATGTTGGCACTTTGGAGTGGGAGAGGCCTTAAAGGGGATTGCTTGGGCTATTCAGGGTTGTCTTTAACGCAGGGCAAAAGGGGCAGCTGTGCTGGGCTCTGTCATTGTTGGGGGGCCCAAAGTAGCTGCCCCTTGAGCCCACGCTGCTGCCCGGAGTTCCGTCACCTCCAGCGCTAGTCACGCTGGCTGCTCGCTACTGTCCTCCGGGAGAGGAGCGCTGCTTCTGTATTTACAAGTGACAGCGCTGCTCTCTGTGTGGCCGATCGGACCCCTAACTGCTCCACACATTGATCTCTGTGAGAGCAGAAGAGGGAGGGGGCGGGGCATCCACACAGGCGGAAGCTCCTCCATAGCCATGATGTGAGTTGAGGCTGCTCTTCTGCTCTTGTTTTCTAGTTGGTGGGAGAGAATTTGGAG
The DNA here is from genome assembly GCF_042186555.1 of Aquarana catesbeiana. Classification (NCBI taxonomy): domain Eukaryota; kingdom Metazoa; phylum Chordata; class Amphibia; order Anura; family Ranidae; genus Aquarana; species Aquarana catesbeiana. The sequence goes on from NC_133324.1 coordinate 660,212,572, forward strand.
GAAAGCTGGTGGGAGGGGGGTGAGCATTGTACCTGGGGGAGACTTGGATGTACATCACTCCCCACATCCATACATTCTGAACATAGCGCACCCCACATAAATGCATTCTGCACATAGCGCACCCCACATCCATTGATACTGCACATAGCGCACCTCCTCAACAATGCATTCTGTACATAGTGCACCTCTCAACCATGCATTCTGCACATAGTGCACCCCTAGACTCTGCACATAGCATACCCTTGGACTCTGCACATAGCGCAACCCTCTATCCTGCACTCTGTACATCTTAACTCTGCACATAGCACACCCCTGAACCCTGCACATAGTGCACCCCTGAACCCTGCACTCTGTACATAGTAGACCCCTCAACTCTGCACATAGCACACCCCCCAACCCTGCACTCTGCACATAGCGCACCCCTCAATCATGCACTCTCCACATAGTGCACCCCTCAACCCTGCACCCTGCACATAGCACACCCCTTAACCCTCCACATAGCACACCCCTGAACCCTGCATGCTGTACATAAAATTTGGAAAGGACAAAGATATTCAACTGAAAGCACCACATCCCATAATTGACTATAAAGTAGAAATATGAAGGGGGAAAAGGGGAAAAAAAGAGTTTTTTTTCCCCCCAGGGACTTTTAAGGTGCTCTTTAAATCAACAGTTTAATCACACAATTTCTGTACATTTATATAAAAAAGGTTTTTATTAAATCCAGATTAAAACATAAGTGCCTCACATGAGAGACTGAGACATAATTCTAAAATACTTAGACATGAACAATTTCACCTAGATTCTTTCACATTATACAGTGCAACATAAGGCAACTAATCAAAGGTGCCATGACAATCTGCCACTTGCTCTGCTCGACATGTTTCGCTCTAGTATGAGCTTCTTCAGGAGTTTTTAAAGGGCAATGATTGTAGTGGACTCTAAATAATGAGAAAATAGGTAACAATCAATACATCAATAATTTAAACATGTTACAAAACGAACCCAATACTATTGGGTTCAATTAGTAGAGTCAAAATTAGTACAGAACATTCCAATAAACATGTAAGTTTGAAGCCAAACAATCCAATCAATTATGTATAGAACATTTAAGTTTACATATCTTACCAGGCTGTAGTGCACCAATGTAACGTAAATGCTTGAATAAAATAAATCTACTGCCAATTTCAGACCGGGGTGTTCTCATATAGGAGGGACCTCGCTGCCATAGGGGGACCACAGGGGAATATAAAGTATTTAAAGAAGGCCCTTTAAAAAACAACAGATAAACTATAGATTAAAAAAGAGGGATGGCATTTAATATGATTCACCTTTGAATTTAGGGAGTATATTACCTTTTATAGAACCAATATATAAATCCTGGCCTGGAACATGAAAGTCTCACAGCCTAAACGAATTCAATGACTAGAGATGACACCATGCTCTGGTAAACTGATCACTGGTGAATGCAAAATTTAAATGTCCACAGGGAGCGATTCCCCTCAGAGCAGTTTTCTAAACAGAGAGAAAAAGGGTACACAAAAAAGATCAATAGAAGTTTGAAGAGTGCGGCTTACTGTCAATGGTGACAGGGCTACAAAAAAATAGCTTACTTTTAAAACATTGATGCGGCACAAAGACTGGGGAAAGCTTCACGCCTCCTCTGTGAAACGGCACCGGTAACAGAACTGTGAGCGGTGTATGACTGCCTTTATATACCCCCATCCCGGCGGCGTCTGCTTTCACCGCCTGGATGCGGACGCTCATTGAGATTACCTGCGTCATGGCGTGGGGGGACGTAGCGGCGTCATTCTGACGTCAGCGGCGTCCATAGAGCTTAGTGCGCATGTATTAAGAGCCTGTAGAACGTATAAGCGCCAGCGGCGCCATCTTGGTTAAGGGAAAAAGTAAGGGAAAGGCAAATAGATTTCGCCTTAAGACAAAACACCCATCCAAGAATGCTGTTATTATCCTAAGATCTTCAAGGAGATATTACCTAAGGTACTCTTAAGGGCTCATAAGAATAGTTATTTAACCTAAAGACCCCAACATGACATGACCGGACTCAATTGTATAAGGCCACCACCGAGGGGGTGATTGGTTCTTCACCCCCAACAGTGGGTGCCCCGGGCGTCCGTGTGGTCTGGATTGACTGGGATAGCCCCAATATGAGAAGAATATATATTCTGTCGAATCAGGGATCATGTTTCCCTGATACGGAAAAAAAGAATGGAGACTCCGATTAGCCGCCATGTGGGCCTACAGCATAATTTTGACACTAACTGCTTACATTTCTTTGCTCTGGAACATATTCCTCCTGGAGATAGAGGGGGAGACTACGATAGGCTCCTCCTTCAAAAGGAGGCACGCTGGATACACAATTTGTCGGCTCTCAAATACCCAGGCATGAACGATGCATTCAGTTTCAAGCCTTTTCTTTGAAAACTGAGACATCCCCAGCCTTGGTTTGGCCTCTTCCTCCTTCTCTCCCTTTCCTCTTTTTCTTTTTTTTTTTTTTCCTTCCTTCCTTTTTTCATTAGGTCAGTAATTATATCCAACATTACTAACCTCAGATTAAGTTGGCATTATTTGCATATATGAGCTGGTTAATATGGATATGAATAGCTGTAATCTGACCGTATATATTTTGTATTTTGTTTGTGATATCATTGAACCTCCACTGGGCTGTTGTTGGTTATCTTGCAGGCTGTAGGTGCTAATACATATTTACAAATTCTGATTTCATTTCCAATTTATTTGGTAAAAGTTTTCTGAAAAGATTCTCATATTGGGGCTATCCCAGTCAATCCAGACCACACGGACGCCCGGGGCACCCACTGTTGGGGGTGAAGAACCAATCACCCCCTCGGTGGTGGCCTTATACAATTGAGTCCGGTCATGTCATGTTGGGGTCTTTAGGTTAAATAACTATTCTTATGAGCCCTTAAGAGTACCTTAGGTAATATCTCCTTGAAGATCTTAGGATAATAACAGCATTCTTGGATGGGTGTTTTGTCTTAAGGCGAAATCTATTTGCCTTTCCCTTACTTTTTCCCTTAACCAAGATGGCGCCGCTGGCGCTTATACGTTCTACAGGCTCTTAATACATGCGCACTAAGCTCTATGGACGCCGCTGACGTCAGAATGACGCCGCTACGTCCCCCCACGCCATGACGCAGGTAATCTCAATGAGCGTCCGCATCCAGGCGGTGAAAGCAGACGCCGCCGGGATGGGGGTATATAAAGGCAGTCATACACCGCTCACAGTTCTGTTACCGGTGCCGTTTCACAGAGGAGGCGTGAAGCTTTCCCCAGTCTTTGTGCCGCATCAATGTTTTAAAAGTAAGCTATTTTTTTGTAGCCCTGTCACCATTGACAGTAAGCCGCACTCTTCAAACTTCTATTGATCTTTTTTGTGTACCCTTTTTCTCTCTGTTTAGAAAACTGCTCTGAGGGGAATCGCTCCCTGTGGACATTTAAATTTTGCATTCACCAGTGATCAGTTTACCAGAGCATGGTGTCATCTCTAGTCATTGAATTCGTTTAGGCTGTGAGACTTTCATGTTCCAGGCCAGGATTTATATATTGGTTCTATAAAAGGTAATATACTCCCTAAATTCAAAGGTGAATCATATTAAATGCCATCCCTCTTTTTTAATCTATAGTTTATCTGTTGTTTTTTAAAGGGCCTTCTTTAAATACTTTATATTCCCCTGTGGTCCCCCTATGGCAGCGAGGTCCCTCCTATATGAGAACACCCCGGTCTGAAATTGGCAGTAGATTTATTTTATTCAAGCATTTACGTTACATTGGTGCACTAAAGCCTGGTAAGATATGTAAACTTAAATGTTCTATACATAATTGATTGGATTGTTTGGCTTCAAACTTACGTGTTTATTGGAATGTTCTGTACTAATTTTGACTCTACTAATTGAACCCAATAGTATTGGGTTCGTTTTGTAACATGTTTAAATTATTGATGTATTGATTGTTACCTATTTTCTCATTATTTAGAGTCCACTACAATCACTGCCCTTTAAAAACTCCTGAAGAAGCTCATACTAGAGCGAAACATGTCGAGCAGAGCAAGTGGCAGATTGTCATGGCACCTTTGATTAGTTGCCTTATGTTGCACTGTATAATGTGAAAGAATCTAGGTGAAATTGTTCATGTCTAAGTATTTTAGAATTATGTCTCAGTCTCTCATGTGAGGCACTTATGTTTTAATCTGGATTTAATAAAAACCTTTTTTATATAAATGTACAGAAATTGTGTGATTAAACTGTTGATTTAAAGAGCACCTTAAAAGTCCCTGGGGGGAAAAAAAACTATTTTTTTCCCCTTTTCCCCCTTCATATTTCTACATGCTGTACATAGCGGACCCCTCAGCTCTACACATAGCGCACCCCTCAACCCCGTACTCTGCACCTAGGGCCACCCTAAACCCTGCATTCTGTACATATCACACCCCTGAACCCTGCACTCTGTACACAGCGCACACCTGAACCCTGCACTCTGTACATTGCGCATCCCTCAACCCTGCACTCTGCACATAGCGCACCCCTCAATCTTGCACTCTCCGCATATCGCACCCCTCAAGCCTGTGCTCTGTACCTAGGTCCTCCCTGAACCCTGCACTCTGTACATATCGCACCCCTGAACCCTGCACTCTGTACACAGTGCACCCTTGAACCCTGCACTCTGTACATTGTGCATCCCTCAACCCTGCACTCTGTACATAGCACACCCCTCAACCCTGCATTCCATGCTTGGTGCACTCCTCAACCCTGCACTCCATACGTAGCGCCCCCCTTAACCCTGCACTCCACACGTAACACACTCTTCTGTATATAGTTCACATCTGAACTACTGGTATGTAACAATACTTCAATGTCAGTGCAGTTTGGCCACACCCACAATTTGATACAGAGGTGATAATGTGCAGTAACCTCAAGGAACAGGATCAGAAAACAGTAAAGATCTGCTGTAATCTCTAGCAACCAATCAGTGAGCAATAATGATTTGTAGCAACCTCTAGAAACCAATCAGTTAGCATTAATAATGTAAAGCAACCTCTAGCAACCAGTGAGCGGTAATGATATGCATTAACCTTTGGCAACTAATCAGTGAGTGGTAATGATATGGTGTAATCTCTGGCAACCAATCACAATTGTTGCCTGATCTGCTGCAGTAAATTGATTTTGAATCTAGCTGCTATTTATTGTATGTCCCAGAGCGGGGGGGGGGCAAGAAAATGTTTGCCCAGGGTCCAATCAATATTAAAGATGGCCCTGGGGCTATTCAAATGTCAACAAATGGGAAAATGGTAAAGTGGAGTGCTAAAAGTGAAGGTGAAAGTGAGATTCCCCTGACGGGATCAAACTAGTAAGAATCCATTACTGATGTGCATAAATCATGATAAAATACATACAATATTACTCTAATATACAAACATTAATAATGATGATGTTTACATAAACCAACAGTGCATATATATATATATATATATATATTAGAGTGAAAGTCCCTAAAGTGACTCCAATATATAAAGTGACTTGCGAGGTAATCTGTGAACTAGTTGTCTGTTGATAATCCACCACCAAAAGGAAAGAGGCTTACCAGACAAGTTGAACCCAACTAGGCCTACGCCTGATGAGTCAACAGAGCTTGTGGTGTAACACACCCAGGGAAGAAAATCAGCATACACGGTTTCCGATGTAGACCAATCAGGCAGGGGTCCGTCACAATGTATAACATCAATGGGTATCCACCAAGAGGGAACAGTGACCAAGATCCAGAACGGATCCTCCCAGTATTATATATGGTAAAAGGAAAAAAACTGGGCCACATAGTGTGATTCCATTTACATAAAAGACATTTTATTGAAATAAGTAAAATGGTCACTCACATTTGAGAAGGCATTAAAAGCCATGCAAGTAAAATCAAATATCGCAGTGGCATCAGCAGAGCCCGTCCCGACCGGTTTCGTCTCAATAAGACATCATCTGGGGTGCTATTCAAATGTCAGCCTTGGCTTTTGGTGGCTTCCTTCCATAAGGAAAATCTCTTCTCCAGATGATTTGGGCCACAGGCGTTAAGGGATAAAAATGTAAGTGACATAAGAGCATAGAGCTAAAAGTAGTAGCAGCAGAAACAGACAAACCATGGTAACCAGGTGTCATGATAGACAATATGAGCCATGGGAAGATGTTTCAAGTGAGCAGCCAGAAGTGATCATGAAGACCAGAAGATGTAGACTGAATATGACATTGTGCATGGTACCTTGAAGAAACTGAACAAAAAAAGGAAAGAACATAACCAGTATAGAGAACAGGTGAGCTAAAACAAAGTGTCCACCTAGAGCAAACAAGGTGTAGGTAAAAAGAAAAGATCCAAACAGAACTGGGAGCAGCACGGCTGCTATCCTAATTAGGGTAAGTGTAAATATAGCTTTGGTAACAAGGATTGACCGGACGATTTAAATCATAATCTAATGCCACGTACACACAATCGGATTTTCCAACGGGAAATGTTGCATGTGAGCTTGTTGGCGGTAAGTCCAACCGTGTGTATGCTCTATCGGACATTTGTTGTTGGACTTTTCGATCATGTTGGCTAGCATGCGCTCAAATTTTCCACCAACAAATGTGTGTTGGTGGACTTTCTGATCGTGTGTACACAAGTCCGTTGGACAAAAATCCAAAGTACAAACACGCATGCTTGGAATCAAGTACGAGCAGGAAATGCTCGGCCTTGTAAAACTAGCATTTGTAATGGAGATATCACATTCGTGACGTGGCTGATGATATTCACAAGAGTTCTGACATACTTATTTCTTTTTTTTTTCTTGTGATCTTTAGAATAATATTTTATGTTTTGTGTTTTTTTTCTAGTGATCTCCAGAATAATATTTTTTTTCTGTTTTTTTTCTAGTGATCTCCAGAATATTTTTTTTTCATTATTATTTTTTCTAGTGATCTCCAAAATAATATTTTTTATTTCTAGTGATCTCCAGAATATTTTTTTTTCTAGTTTTGTGTGTCAAGTTATAACAACACCATTATTATCTTGTATTTTTTAACCTTGTCAATTTGACATTGTATTTTTGAAATGTACCTGCCTACTCACAAACAAACTGTCCTTTTTGAAGTATAACACATAGCCAAGTATTTGTCAAAACATTTTTTTTTAATTTAATAGGGAGCACAAGGTCATAACAAAATAAAGAGGAAGGCAACAATGGAGAAACAGTTGGAATTGGTGAAGCCTTTGTACCCCAGGGCAGACATCAATTATTTGACTGTCCAAATTGGTAACCTGAGGAGTCCATTTAATAGGGAGCACAATACGGTCCAGGACTCCGAGAGATCGGGAGCAGCAGCAGATGACATATATGACATATATGTCCCGAGACTGTGGTCTTCCAACAGCCTGCATTTTTTGCGAGACCACACCAAACCCAGGCCATCACTCTCAACACTTCCTTCCAGACTTCCTTCCATGCTGCTGTGGTGAGTGGGATGGCTGTGTTGTTGGTGGGGTGGTGGAGGAGCATAGTCCAACTCAGAGAGATGTGTTTGATGGTGAGTTCACCCCTTGTCCCCTTGTTTAGGGCCTGCAGAATTATTTCCTCGCATATAGTGCGCTGGGCCTCCTCCATCTGTTTTAATTTATTGGCTGTGACGCCTCCAAATGCCTCCTGGCCATCAGGGGCCGTGCTAATTGCCACTGTAGCATGTCGAAGGAAAGCAGCCATGGCCTCCTCCGGATTCCTTGACTTCCTGGTCCTTTTGGTTGGAGGGCGGAGGGGAGTAACCTGCGATTCGGTCTGGCTGTTTGCCATGGCCTCCTCCTGGCTGAGACTTTCCTGTGTATGAAAATGGTACATAGTTTTAGGTTTTTGGTCATCAATCACACACAATTTTGAGCTCATGACTGTTGCAAATTGAATGTTAACAAATAGAAAAGACTGACCCCAGCATTTTTCATTCTTGTCCCAATCATTTTTGGCTACTACTGTCTATTGATATGTAAACCACTTTGTTAAATCAGAAATTTGTGATCAATAACATCTAGTTAACATCATTCAATTTTTGACAAGAAATATGTTCAACAATGCTATACCTGGGTCAAGCTGGGCTTCTCCACATCTTCTTCATTGGTGGAAGGCCCAGGTTGGACCCCAGGAGCCTCAGCTGATGTTGAAGGAAGTGTTGAGAGCAATGGCCTGGGTTCTGCCTGGTCAGACAAAAAACGCAGGCTGTGTAGTACTACAGCCTGGGGACATATACGTCATCTGCTGCTGCTCTGGATCTCTGGGAATCCTGGACTTTCTTGCACTCCCTATTATATGTGCTCCTCAGGCTACCAACTTTGAGCTTCAAATAGTTGATGTCTGCCATCGGATACATAGGCTTCACTAATTCCAACAGTTTCTCCATCGCTGCATTCCTCTTTATCTTGTTTGAATAGTCCTTGCATTTTACTTGCCAGAGACATGGCAGCTCCCGGTATTTTTTGATAAAGTCAGGCAGGAAATCTGGGGCCGTAAATTTATCAACCATTTTATCTGCAAGACACAACACAAAACAAAGCCTAATGTCAGACTAAACTCTCATAATCTTGTCCCAATATAGGCCTCAATCTATAAACAGTATAGGCCACTAACCACTAATGCCCCAATTTACAATTGTACCCTTGTTTGAACGATCAGCGATAACGATCCTCTGTCCTCCACTCACAGATCGTACATACATCCATTACATCTCCCGCATGTTATGCTTTATATACACTGCGCATGTGTGAAACTCTGCCCCTGTACTTCTTTCTAGTGTATTCCCTGCCTTCTCTCTTTCTGGGCAGTGGTAGAGCACATGACGGAGACACAGCAGGTGTGTGCTGTTATCAGCAATGAGGAAAGTCTGGAGCAAGGCAGTTCCAGATCCAGGAGGAGATATAAGGCCTCAAATATGTCCTTTGAAGAGATGGTGGAGATGGTGGACATCTTAAAGAGGACAGACTATAATGGGAATCATGGGCTGTACAGAAAACCTAATGTGAGAAAGGCCAAGATCATGGCTAAAGTTGTGAGAAGTCTGCACAGGACTTTTGGGGAACTACGATCCAAGAATCAATTGAGAAAATGCTGGTCAGACCTGAAGTTAAGGGAACAAGATAAATATAGAAAGATCAGGAAAGTTCTGCAAGAAAGTAAGTATTTGTCGTATGTTCCTATTATTATTATTACTTTCGTGCTGGTCCATGTGCTTTTCTTTACTGTTGTACATTTTAAAATTCCAAGTTTGAGGTTCGTGGACACAGGAATCATTTGTATTAAACATTGTTCATTCGACCACTAATACGTTGTTTTTGGCAGATGCAGGTTAACTACATTTGTTCATGCCTATTTTGATTAAAATAAGTTTATTACATTGTTGTCTAGATGTGTTTGAAACTATAATGAAATGACAACTTTATTCAGTGTCAGGAGAGGACACTCAGTAGCTGTTTACACATCTGGGCTCAGGAGCACTAGTGTGGGACACCATAACACCCTTGTTATGGTGTCCAACGCAGGTGCTCCAGTGGATACTAGAGGTCTCTCCATGTGTGAAACTTGCACAAAACAGGTAAGTATTCCAGCATTTGAAAGGGAAAAAATCATGTATTCAGCTTGTAACTCTGCCAAAACAGACAATTGGAAGACACTTCCAAGCAATGTTTCATATTACTATTTCTAGCCTAACATATCTGTCTGCTAAGTATACCTTTTTTGTATTCACATAGGGGAGAAAACAATAGGAATATCTGAAGACACCAGTAACCCCACACCGAATGAAGAAAGGCAACTCACCACACATTCTGAAGATGTGGATTCAGATGTTCATAAAGTGCTGGGTGAAGTGGTAGAAATGGTGTCCACAACAGGTCAGTGTCTGAGACCACAGCTTCAAGTAATAGATGGATGCCTGCATATTTCTAATACATGGTGTGTTTTTTTGTTTTTTTTTTTTAGGTAATGTGCATGTTGTGGAAGAAGAAACTAATTTCAGCAGTGCAAGTGCACAAATCCTGATCAGTGAGATCATGGTGTGCAATCGTGATTTGGAAAAGATGAAACAAAACATCCATGATGTTCAAAAAAGACTGAGCAACATCATAGATATTTTAGGCAAAATCTAAACAAAAAAAACATTTTAAAGTTGTTGTTATGTTGTACATGTTTTTTACTGTTTTAAATGACTTGCAAAGCCGAATTTTGAAGATGCATACAGTGTGTTAACATGTGCTATCTCCCATCATGGGATCTCAATCTAAGCGTTTTGTGGGTGCAACCCCTTCCTCCAAACTAAAGTAGGTGAGAGGAAGGGGTTGCACCCCTGAAACATGTCCATTGATTCCCCATGATGGGACCTATCACATGTTGACACACTGGGGCTTATTTCAAAAAGGCAAAACCACTTTGCACTACAAGTGCAATGCAAGTGCACTTGTAGGGCAAAGTGGATTGTCCTTTCTGAAATAAGCCCCATTGTGTCAACATGTGCTATCTCCCATCATGGGGGATCAATGGACCTGGGTCGGGGGTGCAACCCCATCCTCTCACCTACTTTAGTTTGCAGGAAGGGGTTGCACCCACAAAACACGTGCATTGATATCCCATGATGGGAGATAGCACATGTTGACACACTGTGGCTTTAGCAAAATAGATGTAGGGAAAAGACACACATTTTAGGCATGGGATCATGAGGGAAATCCAAAATTGAAGTCCCAATTTGTGTGCATCTTCAAAATTTGGCTTTTAGAGGGGTGAGATCACCCCATCTGATGAAGGCAAGATCAACACAGTTTTGACATACTAATGTCTCATATGGCCTTCGCTTTAGCAAAGTCGAACTTTGTAAGTTCCTGAGTTGGCGATGTGTATGTTATATTTTTAAACATGTCTGTTTAGCCCCAAAAAAGGCAAATTTATGTCAAACATACATGTTATACACCAAGATGTTGGTTTGTTCCAAAACCGTTTATAATGCACATGTGAATGTGCTTGTAGTAAAATGTTTTATACTCAACAATGTGTGGCTTCTTATTTCAATGCTCAATACCAGTCTATTTGTTAAGTTGGTGTAGTTACAGTAGCAACAGGGGTTATTTACTAAAGGCAAATTTACTACTTGCAGTGCATTTGTAGTGCAACGTGGATTTGCCTTTAGTAAATAACCCCCACTGTGCTGTAAAATGTGCCAAAATCAGGCCATTTTAGGGACTCCAAGCAATTAATTCATGGAGTTGAAAATGATGAATATTTTTATCATGAATGCATTACATACATTGACAACAATAAAATTGTGTGTGTGTGTAGCAGACCCACAGCACAACATAATAGTTAGCTGAAGAAGAGATTGTCACCTCATGTATCAAATAAGTTACGTTTGCACTATTGAAGAAAATGGCCAAAATTAAACGGCCATTTGAGAACCTAGGAGACAGACAAGAAAAACAAACAGTAATTCAAATGAAATGAGTTTAGTTTTTCCAAAAAATGTTATTGCACATCGGCAAGATTTTGTTGTAAAGCAATTGCCCCCCTACCCACAAAGTAATCTACATAGTTTTGCCTGACTTCACTGGCGCTTTGGGGGGGCAAGCCAGGATGGCCACTTTCGAGTGCCGTCATTGCTGCAGGTTCTAATGAAAAGTCGGCCTCATTCGCAACTGAAGCCATATAGCTTGTTGCATTCTTTCGAAGGTAGTTCAGCTCAACAAAACATGGTTAAGTTTATATTTGGCCAGGTTGATGGACATAAGGAAGAGCCTGAACCGGGTGGCCATTATGCCAAAGGCCTTCTCCACCACTCTTCTGGCACGAGCCAGCCAGTAATTAAAAACCCTCTGCTCTGGGGTCGTGTTCATCATGGGGAACGGCCTCATCAGATGTTCCCCCAGAAGAAAAGCCTCATCCTCGACAAACAAAAAATTGAGGCCCTCAACATTCTCCTCCAGAGGTGGCAACCCCAAGGTGTCATTTTGTAGACACCGGTAAAACTACATCTGGACGATCACTCCTCCATCAGTTACGACCGTTCTTTCCAACGTCCAGGTAAATTAATTCATAATTAGCCGTCACCACCGGCAACATCACTATACTACTAAACCCCTTATAATTATAGTAGTACCACCTCGAGTTGGGTGGTGGGACGATCCTTACGTGCTTCCCATCGATAGCACCACCACAATTGGGAAAGTCCCACTGGTGGAGAAACTGGGAAGCCACAGTTTGCCATTCCTGTGGGTTGGAAGGAAACTGTGGAGTCAAACAAGAAAAAAATAATTAGTACTTTTGCACATAACATTGCAAGCAGATTAGACACAAACATTCTTGGCCAACATAAGTATAACATTTATTGAAATGAGTATTTAAAGACAAAAGTATAAGGTCAACTTATCAGATTCCTCACTCCCCCTGGTGGCCCATTGGAAACATTTTATGGTGGGGGGTCGGTAGATGTTTTGGACAGGTAACCCTCTCTATTTCATTGAGAGCTGAATGCATAAATAATGTGTATTAATTTGGCCAGCCCCTCCTTACTTACACTATTGGCAGCCCACTGGACAGGTAAGAAGTGTCATAATCCAAAAATATGAATACATACTGTACAAATTGAAGCACATTTTTACATTCTGCAATTACATATCAAGATAATAGGAGAACAAAACTTTAAACAATACCATTTGAAAGTGTTCAGGCAGGCACTTGCACTACATGCTTTGGTGAATTCATCCATAAATATGACCACAAAGAGGTGAAGTGTGTATGGATTTGGCAAAATCAGCAGATAGAGTATTGGTATCGGTTGACTTAGTGGTTGGGGGGGAGGGAGGGTTCCAAATTAGTTCAGGCCTCAAAAAAAGCCTCTTGCATTTTGCCTGAATTTAAGGGCAACAATAGCATTTGGACACATTTTAGGGGGTGTTTAGGGTAAGCACTACAATGGAGCTGACAAAATACATTATTAAGTTACTAGGCTAGGTGTGGGCCCAGGATAGCATGCTGGGGAGGTTAGTGAAGGCAAATATGCATGAAGGACAAAAAAGGAGCATTAAAAGCTTACAGCATGCATGAGGACAAAGAGGACATTCACATCATATTACAATCATGGTAATTATTGAATGAAGAAATTAATACAATACATTAGCAAACATTAAATACAAACATTAAATACATAGAATGTGATGTTAAAGGATAAAACTTACCTGAATATAGTCCTTCTGCAGGACTTGAATGATGGCAGAACAGGTCTCTGGAATAATGATTCCCAGAGTCGTGAACTTGAGGTCCTGGAGACTTCTTCCGTCGCCAAGTACCGCAAAGTGGCGACAAGCCTTTGCTCGGGTAGAGATGGCTTGCCGCATGCAGGTGTCCTGTTCATAATATAAGGGGACAGCAAAGCCAATAGACGGTGAAAGATGGGGTCCATCATCCAGAGATAATCCCTGAAATTATCAGGATTATTCTCCTGGAGCTCCCACAGCAAAGGCATATGACAGAATTGGTCACGATTAAGCAACCAATTCTTGGTCCAAGAACTCCTCCTCCCAAGAACTCCTCCTCCCCCTGTTAATGGACCAGACTTGGGTCAAATCAATAACTCCAAGCCCAACAACAGCACAATCTCTCAGACGAGAATGCAACATGTCTAGTAAATGAGCGGTTACTTAGAACGAATTGACAGAACACACTGAAAATCAGAAAGGACCTGATAAGCATGACCTGAAATTTAGAAGCGACCAGACAAGCATGCACTGAAAATCAAAAGCAAACTATAAATAGAACGCACTTAAAAACAGAAATGACCTGACAAGCTCTCACTGAAAAACAGATACGAACCAACAAGCACAACCTGAAAAGCAGAAACAAACTGAAAAGCATGAGGCTGAAAAGCGCGAATCGTCACTCACCAAACTCTTACTAACACGAGATAAACACGAGATTAGCAGAAGGAGACCAAAGGGTGGTGCACGACTATTGAACTTCCTTTTTATTGTTTCGTTGTACGTCTTGTATGTCACTAATAGGGATGAGCTTCAAGTTCGAGTCAAACTCATGTTTGACTCGAACATGGGCTGTTCGCTAGTTCGCCGAACAGCGAACAATTTGGGGTGTTCGCGGCAAATTCGAATGCCGCAGAACACCCTTTAAAAGTCTATGGGAGAAATCAAAAGTTCTAATTTTAAAGGCTTATATGCATGGTATTGTCATAAAAAGTGTTTGGGGACCTGGGTCCTGCCCCAGGAGACATGTATCAATGCAAAAAAAAGTTTTAAAAACGGCCGTTTTTTTGGGGGCAGTGATTTTAATAATGCTTAAATAATGCTTAAAGTGAAACAATAAAAGTGTAATATCCCTTTAAATTTCGTAGCTGGGGGGGTGTCTATAGTATGCCTGTAAAGGGGCGCATGTTTCCCGTGTTTAGAACAGTCTGACAGCAAAATGACTTTTCAAAGGAAAAAAAGACATTTAACCACTTGAGCCCTGGACCATTATGCTGCCTAAGGACCAGAGGTCTTTTTCCAATTTGGCACTGCGTCGCTTTAACTGCTAATTGCGCGGTTATGCAATGCTGTACCCAAACGAAATTTGCGTCCTTTTCTTCCCACAAATAGAGCTTTCTTTTGATGGTATTTGATCACCTCTGCAGTTTTTATTTTTTGCGCTATAAACGGAAAAAGACCGAAAATTTTGAAAAAAAATGATATTTTCTACTTTTTGTTATAAAAAAATCCAATAAACTCAATTTTAGTCATACATTTAGGCCAAAATGTATTTGGCCACATGTCTTTGGTAAAAAAAATGTCAATAAGCGTATATTTATTGGTTTGCGCAAAAGTTATAGCGTCTACAAACTAGGGTACATTTTCTGGAATTTACACAGCTTTTAGTTTATGACTGCCTATGTAATTTCTTGAGGTGCTAAAATGGCAGGGCAGTACAAAACCCCCCCAAATGACCCCATTTTGGAAAGTAGACATCCCAAGGAAATTGCTGATAGGCATGTTGAACCCATTGAATATTTATTTTTTTTGTCCCAAGTGATTGAATAATGACTAAAAAAAAAAAAAAAAAATATTTACAAAAAGTTGTCACTAAATGATATATTGCTCACACAGGCCATGGGCCTATGTGGAATTGCACCCCAAAATATATTCAGCTACTTCTCCTGAGTACGGGGATACCACATGTGTGGGACTTTTTGGGAGCCTAGCCGCGTATGGGACCCCGAAAACCAATCACCGCCTTCAGGATTTCTAAGGGTGTAATTTTTGATTTCACTCTTCACTGCCTATCACAGTTTCGGAGGCCATGGAATGCCCAGGTGGCACAACCCCCCCCAAATGACCCCATTTTGGAAAGTAGACACCCCAAGCTATTTGCTGAGAGGCATATTTAGTCCATGGAATATTTTATATTTTGACACAAGTTGCGGGAAAGTGACACTTTTTTTTTTTTTTTTTTGCACAAAGTTGTCACTAAATGATATATTGCTCACACAGGCCATGGGCCTATGTGGAATTGCACCCCAAAATACATTTAGCTGCTTCTCCTGAGTATGGGGATACCACATGTGTGGGACTTTTTGGGAGCCTAGCCGCGTACGGGGCCCCGAAAACCAATCACTGCCTTCAGCGTTTTTAAGGGCGTGAATTTTTGATTTTACTCTTCACTGCCTATCACCGTTTCGGAGGCCATGGAATGCCTAGGTGGCACAAAACCCCCCCAAATGACCCCATTTTGGAAAGTAGACACCCCAAGCTATTTGCCGAGAGGCATGGTGAGTATTTTGCAGCTCTCATTTGTTTTTGAAAATGAAGAAAGACAAGAAAAAACTTTTTTTTTTTTTCTTTTTTCAAATTTCAAAACTTTGTGACAAAAAGTGAGGTCTGCAAAATACTCACTATACCTCTCAGCAAATAGCTTGGGGTGTCTACTTTCCAAAATGGGGTCATTTGGGGGGGTTTTGTGCCACCTGGGCATTGCATGGCCTCCGAAACTGTGATAGGCAGTGAAGAGTGAAATAAAAAATTCACGCCCTTAGAAAGCCTGAAGGCGGTGCTTGGTTTTCGGGGTCCCGTACGCGGCTAGGCTCCCAAAAAGTCTCACACATGTGGTATCCCCGTACTCAGGAGAAGCAGCAGAATGTATTTTGGGGTGTAATTTCACATATTCCCATGGCATGTTTGAGCAATATATCATTTAGTGACAACTTTGTGCAAAAAAAAAAAAAAAAAAAAAAATTTGTCTCTTTCCCGCAACTTGTGTCGCAATATAAAATATTCCATGGACTCGACATGCCTCTCAGCAAATAGCTTGGGGTGTCTACTTTCCAAAATGGGGTCATTTGGGGGGGTTTTGAACTGTCCTGGCATTTTATGCACAACATTTAGAAGCTTATGTCACACATTACCCACTCTTCTAACCACTTGAAGACAAAGCCCTTTCTGACACTTATTTTTTACATGAAAAAGTTTTTTTTTTTGCAAGAAAATTACTTTGAACCCCCAAACATTATATATTTTTTTAAAGCAAATGCCCTACAGATTAAAATGGTGGGTGTTTCATTTTTTTTTTTTCACACAGTATTTGCGCAGCGATTTTTCAAACGCATTTTTTGGGGAAAAAACACACTTTTTTAAATTTTAATGCACTAAAACACACTATATTGCCCAAATGTTTGATGAAATAAAAAAGATGATCTTAGGCCGAGTACATGGATACCAAACATGACATGCTTTACAATTGCGCACAAACGTGCAGTGGCAACAAAATAAATACATTTTTAAAAGCCTTTAAAAGCCTTTACAGGTTACCACTTTAGATTTGCAGAGGAGGTCTACTGCAAAAATTACTGCCCTCGATCTGACCTTCGCAGCGATACCTCACATGCATGGTGCAATTGCTGTTTACGTTTGACGACAGACCGCCGCTTGCGTTCGCCTTAGCGCAAGAGCAGGGGGTGACAGGGGTGCTTTTTTTTTTTTTTTTCTTTATTATTTTTTTGCTTTTTAATCTTATTTTTAAACTGTTCCTTTCATTTTTTTTTTTTTTTAAATCATTTTTATTGTTATCTCGGGGAATGTAAATATCCCCTATGATAGCAATAGGTAGTGACAGGTACTCTTTTTTGAAAAAATTGGGGTCTATTAGACCCTAGATCTCTCCTCTGCCCTCAAAGCATCTGACCACACCAAGATCGGTGTGATAAAATGCTTCCCCAATTTCCCAATGGCGCTATTTACATCCGGCGAAATCTAAGTCATAAAATGCTCGTAGCTTCCGGTTTCTTAGGCCATAGAGATGTTTGGAGCCACTCTTGTCTCTGATCAGCTCTATGGTCAGCTGGCTGAATCACCGGCTGCATTCCCAGGTTCCCTGTTGAGACAGGAGAGCCAGAGAAAAACACGGAAGATGGTGGGGGGGGGGCATTCCCTCCCACGGCTTGTAAAGGCAGTCTAGAGGCTAATTAGCCACTAGGATTGCTTTTAAATGAAAGCCGACCGCTGGCTGAAAAGAATGATACCAAGATGATACCTAAACCTGCAGGCATCATTCTGGTATAACCACTCAAAGTTGTGAATGGCGTACCTGAAGACAAAAAAATGGTTAACAATAAAGCACAGTAAACAGTAAAGTATAAATAATTACATACCTGAAAAACAAACATGATAAAACATAATAACAATAACAATAACAATAAAACACTGCAGAATAGAATACAGTAAAAAAAGAGCAGAACAATAGAGAGAGAGAATAGAGAGAGAGAACAATAAAACGACAACTATTTTTTTTAATTTTATATATATTTTTTTTTTTTTACACTTTTTTTGTAACTAACTTTTATAACGGTGACCGGTTCCAGGCTCGGGTCTCTCAAAATGCGATGGCATCTTGGGAGACCCTGTGAAAGTGTGCCTAGTCTGTGGAATGCTGTACCCTATGCTAATACTCAACTAGTGCATGGTAGCGTTCAAAACATTCACCAATGCAAAGACCAGGATTGTCAGGACAGGAGGGACAATAATAGCGGGTGTCACGCCTATATCCGCGCTTGCTGCAGACACGACATCTTTTTGGGGGGGTTTGTTGGGTAGGGGTACTCGGGAGCACATAAAAATGCCTCTCATGCAGCCGACTGCATTTGGTTGGGGATGTGAATGGGGGAAGTACGGGCGCTGCAGAAGCGGTGTGTTCCCAATTAGGATTGGCGAATGCAGCAGGAAGGGCACTATGGGCATGACGGGCCTGTGTTTGTCTTTTTGGTGGCAGCGGGACACTACTTGTGCTTGCCACCTCACCAGCTTGAACTGCACTTATGGGACTCGCCACGTCACCAAGTGTTACTGCAGAGCTGGTTTGACTACGACCGGGGTATACTAGGCCGCTGGTGCTTGCCAGTTCAATAAAAAGCTTCCAAAAAAACTGTTAGCGATCGCAGGGATCAGGCATGACTCTGCAAACGCTGCAGTTATGTGTTTAGTGTTTTGTAAGTGACAGTGATCGATCGATACTTCACTTGGGTGGGCTGGGCTGGGCCGGGCAGAGAGGCAAAACGCAGGTGCTAGCAGGTATCTGGGCTAATCCCGCTAACACTGCGTTTTTGGGAACCCTAAACTGCTGGGGACGCTAGTATAGATCTGATCGGATCAGATGTTGATCCGTACAGATACTATACCACTAAGGGAGGCGTATGCTGCGTGCGTGGGTGTTAGTGGTACTGGCGCTAACCTGACGCTGCCTGGGGACGGTGCTTGCTAGTTCACCAAAATGCTACCAAAAAAACTGTTAGCGATAGCAGGGATCAGGCCTGACTCTGCGAACGCTGCAGTTATGCGTTTAGTGCCTTGTAAGTGACAGTGATCGATCGATACTGCACTTGGGTGGGCTGGGCTGGGCCGGGCGGAGGGGCACAACGCAGGTGCTAGCAGGTATCTGGGCTGATCCCGCTAACACTGCGTTTTTGGGAACCCTAAACTGCTGGGGACGCTAGTATAGATCTGATCGGACCAGATATTGATCCGATCAGATACTATACCACTAAGGGAGGTGTATGGTACGTGCGTGGGTGTCAGTGGTACTGGCGCTAACCTGACGCTGCCTGGGGCTGGTGCTTGCCAGCTCACCAAAATGCTACCAAAAAAAATGTTAGCGATTGCAGGGATCAGGCCTGACTCTGCGAACGCTGCAGTTATGCGTTTAGTGTTTTGTAAGTGACAGTGATCAATCGATACTGCACTTGGGTGGGCCGGGCGGAGGGACAAAACGCAGGTGCTAGCAGGTATCTGGGCTGATCCCGCTAACACTGCGTTTTTGGGAACCCTAAACTGCTGGGGACGCTAGTATAGATCTGATCGGATCAGATATTGATCCGTACAGATACTATACCACTAAGGGAGGCGTATGCTGCGTGCGTGGGTGTTAGCGGTACTGGCGCTAATCTGACGCTGCCTGGGGCGACGCATATCACCGCTGGGCGACCGGGGGGCTAAACCTTTATTCGGTAATAAACGGCGGGTGCCCTGACACTATAAAAAATAAACAAACTAACCAGCGTCACCCGTAACAGTTATACGGTGATCAGTGGTGAAAGGGTTAACTAGGGGGCAATCAAGGGGTTAAAACATTTATTAGATAGTATATGGGGGTCCCTGTCGCTATAAAACGCTGACGGCGAACCTAAATATTTACCTCACTAACTAGCGTCACCAGCGACACTAATACCCGCGATCAGAAAAATGATCGCTTAGTGACACTGGTGACAGGGGGTGATCAAGGGGTTAAAACTTTATTAGGGGGGGTTAGGGGGGTACCCTAGACCTAAAGGGGGGTAATACTAACTGTCCCAACACTGTAACTGTCACAAACTGACACCAATGCAGTAATCAGAAAAAAAAAAAAAAAAAAAAACTGCTGGTGTCAGTTTGTGACAGGGAGGGGGGGGGTGATTGGGGGAGGATGGGGGGGGCGATCGGGGGGGGGGGGATCGGGGTGTTTAGTGTGCCTGGCATGTTCTACTGTCTTGTGTAGTGTTGGTGCACTCACATACCTGTCTTCTCTCCTCGGCGCTGCAACGGAATACCGAGCCGAGGAGAGATGACATCATTTCCTTTGCTGCTGTTTAGCATACAGCAGCAAAGGAAGTAATCTGATTGGCCGGCGGCGATCGCGAGGGGGGGGCCACGAACGGATGTACGTGATTTTGCCTGCCCGTGCCGCCTTGCCGACGTAAATCGGCATAAGAGGCGGACCTTAAGTGGTTAAAACTACTCGCGGCTATTAATGCATTGCCGGTCCGACAATACACATAGAAGTTCATTGATAAAAATTCCCACCCCGATCCCCCCCGAACCAAAATTTAAAAAAAAAATGACGTGGGGGGGTCCCCCTAAATTTCATACCAGGCCCTTCAGGTCTGGTATGGATATTAAGGGGAACCCCGGCCAAAATTTAAAAAAAAAAATGGCGTGGGGTCCCCCTAAAAATCCATACCAGACCCTCATCTGAGCACGCAACCTGGCAGGCCGCAGGAAAAGAGGGGGGGACGAGAGAGCACCCCCCCTCCTGAACCATACCAGGCCACATGCCCTCAACATTGGGAGGGTGCTTTGGGTTAGCCCCCCAAAACACCTTGTCCCCATGTTGATGAGGACAACGGCCTCATCCCCACAACCCTGGCCGGTGGTTGTGGGGGTCTGCCAGTGGGGGGCTTATCAGAATCTGGAAGCCCTCTTTAACAAGGGGACCCCCAGATCCCGGCCCTCCCCCCTGTGTGAAATGGTAAGGGGGTACAAAAGTACCCCTACCATTTCACTAAAAAAACTGTCAAAAATGTTAAAAATGACAAGAGACAGTTTTTGACAATTCCTTTATTTAAATGCTTCTTCTTTCTTCTATCTTCTATCTTCCTTCATCTTCTTCTTCTTCTGGTTCTTCTGGTTCTTCCTCCAGTGTTCTCGTCCAGCATCTCCTCCGAGGCGTCTTCTTCCCTTCTTCTCCTCGGGCCGCTCCGCATCCATGGCATGGAGGGAGGCTCCCGTTCTTCTCGTCATATTCTTCTCTTCATCTTCTTCTCTTCATCTTCTTCTCTTCATCTTCTTTTCAGGCCGCTCCGCATCCATGCTGGCATGGAGGGAGGCTCCCGCTGTGTGATGCTTCTCCTCTTCTGATGGTTGTTAAATAACGGGGGGCGGGGCCACTCAGTGACCCCGCCCCCTCTGACTCACGGGGACATGACAGGACTTCCCTGTGGCATTCCCCGTGACGCCACAGGGAAGTCCCGTCAAGTCACCTTACGTCAGAGGGGGCGGGGTCATCGGGTGACCCCACCCCCCCATTATTTAAGAAACGTCAGAAGAGGAGAAGCGTCACACAGCGGGAGCCTCCCTCCATGCCAGCATGGATGCTATAGACACCCCCAGGTATGAAATTTAAAGGGATATTACACTTTTATTGTTTCACTTTAAGCATTATTAAAATCACTGCTCCCGAAAAAACGGCCGTTTTTAAAACTTTTTTTGCATTTATCCATGTCCCCTGGGGCAGGACCCAGGTCCCCAAACACTTTTTATGACAATAACTTGCATATAAGCCTTTAAAATTAGCACTTTTGATTATTCATGTTCATGTCCCATAGACTTTAACAGTGTTCGCGTGTTCGAACGAATTTTTTGCCTGTTCGCATGTTCTGGTGCGAACTGAACAGGGAGGTGTTCGGCTCATCCCTAGTCACTAAGTTTGTAATTACTGGCCAACATTTGTGTGACGGTGTGTATGCAAGACAAGTTGGAGCCAACACCCTTCAGACAAAATTCCATGGTTTTGTTGTCGGAAAGTCTAATCGCGTGTACGGGGCTTAAGTGTTAAAGCCCATTGCAGACTGCTTTTTCTTGGAGTGCTTGTGAGAGACCTTTCACCTCTCCCATAAGGCATTAGAGAAAAGATATATGAAGCCTTGCTGCGGAGGGTCCTCAGGAACTATGTTCCAATTCTTTGAGGAGGCAAATGCCATCTTCTAGGGTATTGATGGCAGTTGTTGAGCTATCTCATTTGATTTTTAGCGCAGATTGATTTTTTAGCGTGGGTATTTCCACTGGTTACAGAGAGGCTTAGTAATGGAAATCAGATTCTTACTTTGTTCTAAGGTGTGCACTGTAAGATCTGTGAGCATCTGGAGAGTTGCGGATTGCTCTGGCAGTTGGTACTTCTTGCAAAACATGGATAGTAGATACTCTTTGATCTGGTAAAAGTTTATCGGCAGCAGGACATTTCTGGGGACTTCTCTGGGGATTTCTTGAGGCAAAAAGGAGGGTTTAGGGACCCTGTGGACCCTGTCAATTGTGAGGTCAGCCAATGTTAATGAAAGTACAACTGCTTGAAAGAGGTCATGTACACAGTGAGGCAGTTGAACAGATCCTCTACTCCCAGTAGACGACATTTTTGTGGAAACGCATCGGATCAGAGAATCCCTGTAGCGCCACCCTAGTTAGATGAATGATATCGCATATATTTCATAAATCTATGCAGTTTTACACTATGAGGCTTTTTCTTTCTTTATCTATACGATTTCCTGAAATTTGGAGTTCCTTTACATTGTTATGGATATAAAGATCTGGTATAAATACACTTGAGATTTCCAAGCCAGTTAATAGGTGATTCAAAGACCAAGGAATTGGATTGCTTTCATAGGCATTCAGCTGAGTCCAAGTCTGTGAGTTGCATGGAAGTGGGAAAACCTAGTGGATGATAT
The DNA here is from genome assembly GCF_042186555.1 of Aquarana catesbeiana. NCBI lineage: Eukaryota > Metazoa > Chordata > Amphibia > Anura > Ranidae > Aquarana > Aquarana catesbeiana. The sequence continues at coordinate 660,235,371 of NC_133324.1, forward strand.
CCAGACAGGCGAATATACTCCTACAGCGAGTTTGATCTCTGTAATAGGGGTCCACCATTTCTGGTAAGAGGCCAACTTTTACCTTATGAGACTGTCAGGGCTGGGCTCAGCCCTTCTTTCTCTGAGCTTGCCACTCAGCTGCTGGATAATTGCCAGCTCCTATCTCTCCACAGTGACTCACCTGTTGATGATATCCTGCTCGTCAGTCCTGTCTACTTAAGCCGTCCAGCCCAGATGATCTCGGCCTTCGCCTTGGTCACATCTTTAGAGAAGCTCTCCTGTGTTCCTGTTAAATACATGCTTGACTGACATTCCTTCTGGCTCCAGATCCTGCTTGTTGTTCTACTATGCTCATCTCTGGCTCCCTGACTTTTTGGCTTGTCTGACTATCTGTTTCGGTTCCTGAACTCTGGCTATGTTTTGACTACGTTTACTCTGTTTACCTTTTTTTTATTATTATTAAACAAGTGAGATTTAACTGTACTTCTGTCTCAGTCTGATTCATGGTTTCTGACAGAGACATCATATCTTCAAACATATGTGATTGTTTTCAAACAGAACATATCAGACTTTTTGCAATGCTCAGTGATTGAAAGCATAGGAGACATATGCAGGAGATTGCCTGAATGAGATTCCACATACGCTGCATTTATTCACTATATGAACTTTGTGTGTTACAAATAAGAGTCACAAAAGGCACTAATTATTTATAATAAGTTTATTGAATGTTTATTCATTTTGCACTTTTTTGAGCACTGTTTTTATATTGTGGTTTATGCGGTTTATATGAGGTTTATATTGTGGTTTAATTTTCATTATATTGAAGTACATTTACATCAAGTATTATCTTATGCACAATGATCACTTTATAAATTACATATTGTCACATTTTATATGGTTTAACACAGGAAATAGTGCTCCATATATATTAACACAGTTGAGAAGATTGAACTGACTCCAGAATGCCCCTGATTTTGAGACTGTTATGTCTCAAGCGACCCTCAAGATCGACTACTTTAGATTTCAACTAGGCAACTTCTTCACCATGTGCAGTATGAGTGTCTACCATGGTGTTATAAGATGCAATACAGGAAATCATGTTGTCTTCTAGATGGCTCACCCTGTCCCTGAGCTCTTGGATCTCTGCAGCATATTTGTGAAAGCATGTTAGTATGTCCGATTGAAGTGATAAGCAGAGAGACAGCACCATGTCTCAGCACCATGTCTTTTAGCATAGTGTCAGAGACAGGCTGGCCTGCAGTGGGAAATTAGGCTCAGGGTGTGGATGATTATCCGGGTCACATACCTCCATACATGGTCTGCCAAAGATGTCTGGCTGGGACACCCTCCTAGGCTATAATTTGCCAGGCTCTTGGGGCTGGGACATGAGAAAGGAGAACAGCGCTCATCCTCCACGTGGCCCTTTGAGTCAGCAGCGGCTCTAGAACCTGGCAAGAAAGCTGCCACTAGAGGTCTGGTGGTGGCCGCTGCATGTGGACTCCAGCTGCACCCAACAATTTTTGTAATGGAGGTGGCTCTCTTCGGCACTGGGGCATCTCTTCATTCACTGTGTAATGGCAGGTTGCCAAGCGGACAGTAGGAGCCATTCAGAGCATATGTCTCAAGCGTATCTCGCGTGGCCAAAACATCTCCCGCTTGGGCACCACATGCTTGACCAGACATATGTTGACCTGCCATGCAGTTCATTGGCAAGCGTATCTAAAAGACCCACACCAAAGAACAAAGAGGACCTCTCCTTGCTCCTCATCAGCTGAGATCTCCAACACCACTATACCTTCAGTCCTCTCTGAGACCTGCACTAAGAGGAATGAAGGTGTAGAATTAGGTGTGTCACAGCCAATTACTTGTGGGCGATCTGCTTTCGGTACACCGACGTCAGATTGTACCAGGCAAATTTCCCTTTCCCAGCTGCTTCACTGCCGAAAGAAGTTTGCTCCCAGCCATCCACATGCCCAGCAGTTGAATGCTAGCTTGGCAAAATTGCTAGCACTTCAACTGCTGCCTTTTCAGTTGGTAGACTCTGCCCCCTTCTGTGAGTTTGTGGAATGTGCGGTTCCTCAGTGGCAAGTACCTAAACGCCACTTTTTCTCATGGAAGGCGATTCTGGCTCTCTACCGGCATGTGGAAGGCAATGTCCATGCCTCGCTGGACAGGGCGGTCAGCGGTAAGGTGCATATTACCGCTGACTCATGGTCCAGCAGGCATGGACAGGGTCATTACCTAAGTTTCACCGCGCATTGGGTGACTCTGCTGGCAGCTGGGAAGGATGCAGGACAAGGTGCAGTAGTGTTGGAGGTTGTTCCGCCACCACGCCTCCAAAATGCCACTACTAATGATTGTGACACACCTCTCTCCTCCACCCCCTCCTCTTCTTCTTCCTCCATGGCCTCTTCCTGTGCTTTGTCCTTGGAACCAGCGGTGCTCCGTAGCCATTCAAGGGCCTACGCAAGTATGCAGGCCAAAAGATGCCATGCGGTGCTTGAGCTGGTGTGCTTGGGGGACAGGAGCCACACTGGGGCAGAGGTTCTGTCATCTGTGCAGGGGCAGGTTCAGAGGTGGTTGACGCCATGCCAACTTAAGGCAGGAATGGTGGTTTGCGACAATGGCACCAACCTCCTCTCTGCCCTCCGACAGGGACAAATGACCCATGTGCCCTGTTTGGCTCCCATCCTTAACTTGGTGGTACAGCGGTCCTTGGGCAGGTACCTGGGCTTACAGGATGTCCTGAGGCAGGCCAAGAAAGTCTGTGTGCATTTCCGCCGGTCATATAATGCCAGTGCTTGGCTGGCAGACCTCCAAAAGGAGTTTAACCTGCCCAAGAACCGCCTAATCTGTGACATGCCCACCAGGTGGAACTCAACGTTGGCCATGCTGCAACAGCTGCACACGCAGCAGAGGGCCATCAATGAGTACCTATGGCACCAGGACAGGGTCAGGGGAGCTTGTTTTTTTTCCCCACGCCAGTGGGCCATGATCGGGGATGCATGCACTGTCCTGTCACCATTTGAGGAGGCCACAAGGATGGTGAGCAGTGACAGTGCATGCATCAGTGACACTGTCCCCCTTGTCCACCTGTTGGAGCACACGCTGCGTGGAATAATGGACAGGGCACTTGAGGCAGAACAGAGGCAGGAGGAGGAGGACTTCCTTAGCTCTCAAGGCCCCCTTTATCCAGACAGTGTTCCTGCGTGCCCGCCGATCACACAGGAAGAGGACGAGGAGGAGGAAGAGGAGGAGGAGGATTGTGTCAGTATGGAGGTGGAGCCTAGCACTCAGCATCAGCAGCAGTCTTTAAGGGATCAGTCCCAAGAAACACATGGACTTGTACGTGGCTGGGAGGAGGTGGCTGCGGACCATGTCATCCTTAGTGACCCAGAGGACTCCGGACCGAATGCCTCAGCAAATCTACGCTGCATGGCCTCCTTGATCCTGCAAAGCCTGTGTAAGGATCCTTGTATTTGTGGTATCAAGGAGAAGGACCAATACTGGCTGGCAACCCTCCTTGATCCACGTTACAAGGGTAAGGTTGCGGACCTTATCTTGCCGTCGCAGAGGGAGCAGAGGATGAAACATCTTTGGGAGGCCTTGCAGAAAGGTCTGTGCAACGCGTTCCCAGAGACTGGGAGGTTACAAACTCCTGTTTCTGGACAACGTGTTGCTGAGGCTTCGGTCAGTCAAAGAAGGAGCGGTGGAGAAGGTGGCCGTCTGACCAATGTGTTCAGATAATTTTTTAGTTCGCAGCCCCAAGGTATTATCGGTTCCAGCAACCATCGCCAGCGTCTGTTTTACATGGTGCAGGAATACCTAGGGGCAAGATCTGACTTGGACACCTTTTCCACCGAGGATCTGGGTCTTGAGGATGGATCACTGGCCAGAGCTTGCACAGTATGCAATTGAGCTACTGGCCTGTCCTGCATCCAGCGTTCTTTCAGAACGCACATTCAGTGCTGCTGGAGGCATTGTAACCGATCATAGGGTGCATCTGTCCACCGACTCGGTCGATCAACTGACCTTCATAAAAATGAATCAGTCTTGGATCACCACCAGCTACCAAGCACCTGATGCTGATGTAACCGAATAATTTTTTTTGAAATCTCAGATCCATTCAAAGACTGCCTATGCTGATGCTGAGTGACTATCCCGAGTAATTATCCTCTTCCTCCTCAATGATCACGCTGATAGCTTGTAAGAACATTTTTGGTTCTGGGCACCGCCACCAGTGCCTAAGGCCCAATTTTTCAGCCCCTGTTTAACAGGGGCGTGTAATTACAATTTTTGATGCAATACTTTGCAGCAGGGCTCGTTTCTGCATTCCAACTAGAGTATCTGTGAGGGGTTGCAGTGTTGTGTCACCAGCACCAGTGCCTAAGGCCCAATTTTTCAGCCCCTGTTTAACAGGGGCGTGTAATTACAGTTTTTGATGCAATACTTTGCAGCAGGGCTTGTTCCTGCGTTCCAACTAGAGTATCTGTGAGGGGTTGCAGTGTTGTGGCACCAGCACTAGTGCCTAAGGCCTAATTTTTCAGCCCCTGTTTAACAGGGGCGTGTAATTACAATTTTTGATGCAATACTTTGCAGCAGGGCTCGTTTCTGCGTTCCAACTAGAGTATCTGTGAGGGGTTGCAGTGTTGTGGCACCAGCACCAGTGCCTAAGGCCCAATTTTTCAGCCCCTGTTTAACAGGGGCATGTAATTACAATTCTTGATTTAATATTTCACAGCAGGGCCCATTTCTACGCCCACCAAGAGCGAGTGAGGACTTACAGTGTTGTGGCACCAGCACCACCACCACCACCACCAAAGGCCCAACTTTTCTGCCCCTGTTCAACAGGGGCATGTAATTACAATTCTTGATCTAATATATCACAGCAGAGCCCTGTGAGGGCTTACAGTGTTGTGGCCAAAACAACACCTAAGGCCCAAATTTCTGCTGAGTATATAGGGCAGGCCCCTACTTTCAAACATCCAACTTACAAACGACTTCTACTTGCAAACGGAAGGAGACAACAGGAAGTGAGATGAAATCTACCCCTAGGAAGGGAAATTCTCTCCTGTAAGAGTTAATATGCGAAAAACATTTCTCCTTTCCACTGATGCTTTATCACCAATCCTTGTTTCACAAAAAACCCCAAATTTTCAAAAAACTTTTGTCATTGGGACAAAAAGTGAGGTGAAATCTTCTGAAGAGGAGCACAGACAGCAAAACAAATGTCACAGGGGTGATAACCCTTCCCTATGTTTTCCAAAAAGCTTAAAATAGATTTTTTGGCTGGAGCTAAACACGTTAAAAATGTACCAGTTCAAAATTTCAAACAGATTCTACTTAACAACAAACCTACAATCCCTGTCTTGTTTGCACCGCCTGTATACTGCTGTTCAGAGTACAGAGCCTGTATACTGCTGTTTCCTTTTTTAATTTGGGTGCGAGGTTCCCCTTAATATCCATACAAAACCCAAAGGGCCCCTACTTTCAAACATCCAACTTATAAACGACTCCTACTTGCAAACTGAAGGAGACAACAGGAAGTTGTCAGCAATCAACAGGTGGCCTGGAGAAGACCAAAAAAGAAGAACATTCTAGTTGGGAGAGGAGCTGTCTTTATATTCAGCTAGATACAGGTGATCATGTGGGGCTCCGGAGGAGGTGTTAACCCATTGTGTGCTGACGGGAGGTGGGCCAGGAAATAGAAATGGGCGTGATCCTGAAGAAGTCAGAGGATTGTTTTGACAAAAATGGTGATTTGCCCATGCACCTGGAACACAATCTGTTTTTATCTGACTGCAACTCTGCAAATAACATTCTCATATTGCATATTTGGGAGAAAGTGTTTTTTTGAGGGAGATATATCTTTTTGTATGTGTCAGCAAAAACTTAAATTGCTGTTTGGCTGCTGGTTCCTCTATTGTTTGATTTTTTTGGGGTGCATTTTTTAATTCATGAGTTCATATAGGATTAAAAAGAGGAAGAGCATGGTAGTGTTTGGTAAGAACTAAAGACTACACATATTCACTAGAAGATTTTGGAGGATTTTTTCAGTACATTGTAATGTTAATTTTGTCTTGTTTATACATTTGTATTGGTGTTTATAGAGTTACAGTGTGTATTCCAATACATACGCCAAAGTTACATTGTTTCAATATCATGCACAAAATCATAATCTTATGCAAAGTTGATCAATCCATTGTATCCACACTCCACAAATAGTGGATATCTGAAACAGTGGGGTTATCTGGCCTATATACCACCAAAGAAAGCATTACAATACAAATGAAACAGAGAAACATACATAACAGAGCAGAGCTTTTCTTCCCTCCCAGCTCCGCTATAGGCAAGTGGTCATAATTGTCTTTCTACTTCAGCCACTACCTTCAGCCTTCCAAAAGCAGTCCCTATATGTATTATCCATTGTACACTTTATAGGAGAGCTCCTTAGCACCACAGACCACTTCCCACCAGGACAAGTTTCCTCGAAATGTCTCCAGTTTTCCCAGAGTATTTCCTCAAGCGGAATTCCACCCAAAAGTAGAACTTCTGCTGATCTGCTTCCTCCCCCCTCTGGTGCCACATGTTGCACCTTTCAGGGGGGAGGGGGGAAATGGGTACTCGTTTTTGACAGGTACTCTTCCCCCCTTCCAGGAGACAGCGCCCTGCGAAGAAGGCGGCAGGACACAAGAGAGTCGATCTAAAAATCGGCTGGGCTGCCAACATTCTGCGCTCCCTGAACAGGTAAGTGTCCTAATATTAAAAGTCAGCAGTTACAGTATTTGTAGCTGCTGACTTTAATTTTTTGTGTACCACATAATATATCTAAAAATGGTCATGATATTCTTTAATTGCTTCTCTAAAGATTCTGGCACAAAAAAAAATAGAGAGAGTGCATGTGATTAGCACAGGGCCAAGCAGCGCTGTCCAGACAGAGGGTCAAGGGTTCTGCAGCCTCATAGCACAGTCATAGGAGAAAGATAACTCCTCCTATAAGCTTTACCCAGTGCTCTGCTGGGCACTGATAGAAGTCATAAGACTGCTCTAACTGCTGATGACGAAAAGGTATTTAGCAGTTTATATATACTAAAATAATTGCATTTTCATCTTCTTTGTACTGTGGGAGACCAAATATAGTGAATGAAGGGTCCTGGGTTTAGTAACACTTTAAGATACATTTTTTTAATACATGTGTGTTCTCACTTCAGTAATTGGGAAAGGTGGTGTAAAAAAGACCCATCTGAGTAATGACTCTATGGGGTTGATCTACTATAAAAGACTGTTCACTTTGCAACGGAAGTTATGCCGCGTACACATAACCGGACTTTTTGGCATCATAGGAACAAATCCATCGGACAATTCGATCGTGTGTGGGCTTCATCTGACTTTTTTTTTCAAAAATTCTGATGGACCTGTCTCTGTTCTACAAGCGACTTTCTGGCCCTCCTGATCCATGCCTTGGCCGTCCACTGTGAGGACCTACCTGGTGGCTCCCGGAGATCCATGCAGACTATAGCCTAGAGGATCTGAGGGTCAAGACCTTCCATTCCACGACTTTGGTGGCATACTGCTCATGCGATTCCCTGTCGCTGACATGGGAATCCACGGGATCTGGTAAGAGTCTCCTTTTTTATTTCTGCCACGATTGGTTTGTCCAGTTTGAGAGGTTGGTTTATGGTGCAAGGTGACTTCTGACAACCATCGGAATACCACCATCCCCTGGAGTACCCCCATTTCTTGTGCAGTGGGACATTCACATTCATTTATTGACTTTATGTTCAATCTACTTTTGATTTGATAATATTTTTCCAGCACCAATTCATAACTTTAGGAGTTCTGATTATTCACTTATGTAGTATGCTCTGCATTTTTTTCATATGTATGTTCACTGTTTTTGTCAGACTGTATGCAGCAGCTCCCGTTAGTTGTACTAGTTAGCGCGGTGTTACACATTTATTTTTGGTAAAACTAGTGTTCGTATTGGAGCTAGCACATTCCTCACACGGCAAATTCTGTGATCGTTTAATGCAGCACATTATTGTCTTCTTTATAATGCTAGAAGAATGAACATGTTTAGCTGCTCATATTCACACAGAGTTCTCACAAACTGATTTATTGATTATTTCTTCTGATCTCATGAATAATATTTTATTTTTTAAAAGCCCGATCTCCATAATAATGTTTACAAATTTTTTTTTTAGAATCATCTTTTATTATTTTTGATTTCATCAAGATCTTTTTTTAGGATTATTTAAAAATTATTTTCTAGTGATCTCCATATTATTATTTTTTTTATATGTCAATCTACCACAATAACATTATTAATGTTTTTTTTTTTTCTGTGTGTCAAGTTACCACAATACCATTATTAATGTTTGATTTTTTTGTGTGTCAAGTTACCACAATACCATTATCATTTTTTTTTTTTTGGAACCTCAAGGAAGTTGGTGTCCCTTGTTAATTTGACATTGTCTTTTAGAAATGTATTTGAATAAAAACTCATAGGCAAGTATTTTCAGAAAATAAAATATCCATTTATTCTGGTTAACAAAATAAAGACGAAGGCAACGCTGGAAAAACTTTAGGAATTTGTGAAGCCTTTTGGCCCCAGGGCACACATCAAGTCTGTGGAAAAGAAAATTGGGATCTCGAGGAGTCCATATAATAGGGAGAACAATCTGGTCCATGAATCCCAGAGATCAAGACCAGCAGCAGATAGCACAATCTGGTCCATGAATCCCAGAGATCAAGACCAGCAGAAGATGACATATATGTCCTCAGGCTGTGGTACTACACCAACATGCATCTTCTGTCAGACCACACTGAACCCAAGTTATCACTATCTTCTCTTCGCTGCAGCCTTCCTGCCATGCTGCCCTGCATCCTTACCTGCAGCCTTCCTTGGAGGCTGTGGCTCTGGTGGTGGACTTGTGGCAGGAGGAGGAGGAGGAGGAGCAGGGGCTTGCTCATATATCTGGCTATTCTCAGTTAGCTGGTCCCTCCGCCCCTTCTGAAGGGCATCAAAAAAAATTCTCTCACAGAGGAGGCCCTCGGCCCTTCTCCAATTCCAGCAACCTGGTGGCTATATAGCAGCCATAGGCCTCTTCAGCGTCAAGGGGGCTCCTGAGGACATTTGTAGCTTCCCAAATGGGGCGCAGTGATGCCTCCTGTGTCATCGTCCCCTTCCTGGGCCTTTTAGTATTAAGGCGGAGGTGAGGCTCCTACTAGGCCCGGCCACCTCCTGGCTGACACTGGGCCCGGCCACCTCCTGGCTGACACTGGGCCCGCCCACCTCCTGGCTGTTACTGGGCACAGCCACATCCTGGATGTCACTGGGCCCGGCCTCCTCCTGCCTACCACTTCCCAGACCCTCGTCCTGGCTGAGCTCATCCTGTGTAAAAAAAGGGACACAGTTTTAGTTTTTGGTTCATCAATCACACACAATTTTCAGCTCATGACTTGCAAATTCAATGTTAATATATATAAAAGAGTATCATTCTGACCCCAGCATTTTTTCAAGCTGGTGACAAACATTTTTGGCCACTACTGTCAATTGATATGTATACATCATTTTTTGGATAAAATCCTTAATAGGTAATCAATTATAACATCTAGCTAACATAATTAATATTAGGACACTAAATATGTATAAAAATAATATACCTGGCTCCAGCTGGGCACATCTGCTTCTTCCAGGATGGAAGGCCCCGGTTGTTCCTCGTCAGCCTCTGCTGGGGTGGAGGGAAGGGTGGAGGGAAGGCTGCAGGGAAGGGTGGAGGGAAGGGTCGAAAGAGATTCCCTGGCTTCAGTCTGGTCGTCAAGAAAACACAGTTTTTGGAAGTACCATAGCCTGGGTACATACACATCATCGGCTGATGCTCCTGATCTCAGGGAAGCCTGAATCTTCTTATGCTCCTTCCTATACATGTTCCTCAAGATCCCAATTTTACTTTCCAAAATCTTCATGGTTGCTTCTGGGATCAAAGTCTGCACAAATTCCAGAAGTGTCTCCAGCATTGCCTTCCTTGCTTGTTTATTGTAATATAAACTGTGTTTGACCTCCCACAGATTCCTCATCTTCCTGTACTTGTCAATAAATTTGCACATAAATTCAGGCTCCTTAAACTTATTCATTTTTTCTGTAAGACAATACACAAGACAAAAACACTAATGTTAGCCTAAACTCTCATAATCTTATCCCAATATAGGCCTCAATCTTTAAGCAGTATAGGCAACTGATGTTCCAAAATAGTAAAAAATTACCTTTGTTTTGGATGCTCGCAACTTCCGTTCTTCCTTCCTCTGCGCACAGAACGTACGTACGGCACATGCGTGTTAGCTTTATATACACTGCGCATGCGTGAAACTCCGCCCGTGTCGCCTCCCCGACATTCTTTTTCATGAATATTCCCCGCCCCTTCTCTCTACGGTGCGCAGTAGGAGCAACATGACGGAGACACAACAGGTGGTTGGAAATTATTCTAGTAACGAGGAAAGCCTGGAGACTGAAACTTCCCAATCCGGGAAGAGGAGATTTAATGCCTCCAATATGGCCTTTAAAGAGATGGTGGAGATGGTGGACATCTTGCGGAGGAACGATTATGATGGGAAGCATGGACCAGCCGAATTTGCACAAGGCCAAAATCATGTCAAAAGTTGTGAAGACTCTGCAGCAGAATTTTGGGGTACACCGCTCCAAAGACTAATTAAGGAAACGCTGGTCCGACCTTAAACTGAGGGAGCGGGATCAGTACAGAAGAATAAATAAAGTGCTTCAAAAAAGTAATTACTTATCCTGTGTTCCTATTCTGATTATTAACTTGCATGCTGCTCCATGTGCTTTTCTTTACTGTTGTACAATTTTAAATGGCTACATTCATGTTCGTGGTCACAGTAATCGTTCGTAGGAAACATCGTTAGTAGGAACCATCGTTTGAAAATATATACGATGTATTTAGTTGATACGGGGGTTTGACTACATTTTGGTCTTGCTAATGTGTCCTATTAAAAGAAGTTTAGGACATTGTTGTCTAGATGTCTTTGAAACTTGAATTAATTACAAACTTGATTCAGTGGAATGTAAGGAGAGGACACTCAGCATCTGTTTACACATCTGGACTTAGGGGAACTAGTGTGGGACACCACAGCACATTTTTTAGGGTAACCCACACAGGTGCTCCAGTGGATACTTGGGGTGTCTCAATCTGTGAAACTTGGCCAAAAAAGGTAAGTATTGCAGTTTGGTTAAAAGGGATTTTTAACCACTTGCCGCCCACCATATAGCAAAATGACGGCGGCAAAGTGGTTTCAATATCCTGACCAGACGTCATATGACATGCTCAGGATATTAAGCCATTGCGGTTGTTGCGGTGTGGCAGTCTAACACACCGCAACTCCGATCTAGGTAAAGAGTTTCTGACAGAGACTCTTTACCACATGATCAGCCGTGTCCAATCACGGCTGATCACGATGTAAATAGGAAGAGCCAGTGATCGGCTTTTCCTCACTCGCGTCTGACAGATGCGAGTAGAGGAGAGCCGATCGGCTGCTCTCCTGATGGGGGGTCTGTGCTGATTGTTTATCAGCACAGCCCCCCTTGGATCCCACCCAGGACCACCAGGGAAGCCGCCCAGGACCACCAGGATGGCCATCCACACTGGACCACCAGGTATGCACCCTAGACCCCCAGGGAAATACTAATCTGTTCCCAGGCAGCTACCAATCAATGCCCAGGCAGCTGTCAATCAGTGCCCACTCACAATGCCTACCACTGCCAGTTCCACCAGGGATGCCTATCAGTGCCTCATATCAGTGCCGCGTATCAGTGCCCAGCAGTGCCACATATCAGTGCCCATCAGTGCCCAGCAGTGCCACCTATCAGTGCCCATCAGTGCCCATGAGTGCCGCCTATCAGTGCCACCCATAAGAACCTATCTTTCATCTTTGCAGCCTTTCAGTGCCCATCAGTGTCACCTATCAGTGCCCATCAGTGCCCACCAGTGCCACCCAGTGCCACCCATGAGTACCCATCAGTGCCGCCTATCAATGCCCATCAGTGCTGCATATCAGTGCCACCCATCAGTGCCGCATATCAGTGCCCATCGTCAGTGGCCGTCAGTGCTTGCTCATTGGTGCCACCTCATCGGTGCCGCCTTATCAGTGCCTGTCAGTGCTGCCTTATCAGTGCCCATCAGCGAAAGAGAAAACTTACTTATTTACAAAATTTTTTAACAGAAACAAAAGAAAAACTTTTTTCGAAATTTTCGGTCTTTTTTTATTTGTTTAGCAAAAAATAAAAACCACAGAGGTGATCAAATACCACCAAAAGAAAGCTCTATTTGTGGGAACAAAATGATAAAAATTTAGTTTGGGTACTACAATGTAGCATGACCACGCAATTGTTATTCAAACTGCTACAGCGCTGAAAATTGGGTGTATGAAGGTGTATAAGTGCCCTGTATTGAAGTGGTTAATCATGTCTTCAATTTGGATCTCTTCCTAAATAGACAATTGTACACCACTTCAAAGCAATGTTTCATATTCCTATTTCTGGACTCAAATATCTGTCTGCTAAGTATACCTTTTGTTTCATTCTCATAGGGGAGAAAAGACTCAGACCACAGGATCCCAGGGGCCCCTGACCTCGCCAGCCTGAATGGGAGATTAGCCACTGCCCACCGAGGATGTGGAGGAAGGAGAGGTGGAGGAAGTGGGCGACATGGGCACCCCCTCAGGTGAGTGTCTAACACCCCAGCTTCAGGTAATCTATGTATGCCTGCATATTTCTAAATACATGTGTTTTCATCTATTTTAGGTGATGTGCTGGTTGTGAAAGGGGAAGCGGCGGAACCATTTACAAGTGCCAGCGCCCAAACCCTCATTGCCAAGATCATGGCCTGGAATGGGGAGCTCGATGCCATGCGCAACCGCATGGACATCATGCAGCAGGAAATGAAGAACATGATTGATGTTTTGGGGAGAATCTAATCCCTTTTTCCCTAAAACAAAATCGATCATGTTCTTCATTTCCTTTTTAGAAGACCACAATTTTTAAAAATTTTAAAAGCCAAATTTTGAAGATGCACACGGTGTGTCAACATGTGCTATCTGCCATCAGGGGATCTCAAAGTACTCATTTTGTGGGTGCAACCCCTTACTCATAACGCTAGTAGGTGAGAGGAAGGGATTGCACCCACAAAACACGTCCATTGATCCCCCATGATGGGAGATAGCACATGTTGACATTACCCATTTGGAATCCAGATTTTGCATCTTCAAAATTTGGCTTTTACAGGGGTGACATCACCCCATCTGATTGATGGCAATATCAATACATTTTTGACACTATAATGTCTGATATTGCCTTCATTTTATAGATGTTGAACTTTGTAAGTTCCAGAGTTGTGTGTATGTTATGTTTTAAAACATGCCTGTTTGTAAAACTTTAAAAAAAAAGTTTTTTAAAACCAAAAAAAATATATTGTTAAAAAAAATATATATTTTTTTAAATTTATAAACACATATGTGAATGTGCACAGATTAAAAAATTTGCTAATCAACAATGTGTGACTTTTTCTTTCAATGCTCAATACCAGTTTTGTAAGTAATCTGGTGTTTACAGTGATAATGGGGCTTATTTACTAAAGATAATACACTTGGCACTACAAGTGCACTAGGAGAACCTAGGAGACAGCCAAAAAGAAAAGCAAGCAATAAATACATTTCTAGATTTTATCTGATCATTTTTTTTATTAATAAAAATTAGACATTGTCTGGCATTGCAATGCCCCCCCTACCCGTAAAAAAGTAACATATTTATCCCTAACTTCATGGGCGCTTTGGGGGGCCAAGCCAGTACGGGCAGTATCCAGGCCTGTCAGAGGATTCTCTGGAATAAGTTCGGCCTCAGGCCCAACTGAGGCAATATAATTTCTAGAATTTTTACTTAAAAAAATGTGCAGGATGCAGCATGCTAGGACAATATGATTAAGTTTGTAGTCCACCATATGGATTGCTGTCAGAAACAGGCGGAACCAGCTAGCCATTATCCTGAAGGCATTCTCCACAACTCTTCTCGCTCTGGCCAGCCGGTAGTTAAAAACCCTCCTCTCTGGGGTGAGGGTCCTTTGGGGGAATGGCCTCATCAGGTGCTCACCCAGACCGAAGGCTTCATCTGCAATGAAGACAAAGGGGAGTCCTTCCACGTTATCTGCATCAGGTGGAATTCCCAGGCCACCACTCTGGAGACGCTCGTAGAACTCCGTTTGGGCGAAGACTCCTCCATGCGACATCTGGCCATTCTTCCCCATGTCCACATACAGAAATTCATATTGTGCCGACAACACCGCCATTAACACGATACTATGAAACCCCTTATAGTTAAAATAGTATGACATCGAATGGGGTGTTGGCACGATGTGGACGTACTTCCCATCTATAGCCCCTCTATAGTAGGGAAAGTCCCAACGGGTGGCAAAATGGGATGCCACAGTCTGCCATTCCTGTGGCGTTGAAGGAAACTGGGGAGTCAAACAAGAAAAAAAAAAATATAAGTATTTTTGCACATAACATTGCAAGCACATTACACAAAAAAAATTCTTGCCCAGCATCAGTATAACATTTATTTTAAGTATTATTTAAAGACTAAAATATAAGGTCCACTTATCAGATTCCTCACCCCCTCTGATGGCCCATTGATAAAATTATAAATTAATTTAAGGACACACATACTATTTGAACACATTTTAGGGGGGGGGTTATAAATTAATTTAAGGACACACATACCATTTGGACACATTTTAAGGGGGGGCTTATAAATTAATTTAAGGACACACATATCATTTGGACACATTTTGGGGGCTTATAAATTAATTTAAAAACACACATACTATTTGGAAACATTTTAAGGGGGTGTTTAGGGTAAAGCACTACAATGGAGCTGACAAAATACATTGTTAAGTGACTAGACTAGGTGGATATAGGCCCAGCATAGCATGCTGGGGAGTAGGGATGAGCTTCGAGTTCGAGTTGAACTCATGTTCGACTCAAACATCGTCTGTTTGCAAGTTCGCCGAACAGCGAACAATTTGGGGTGTTTGCGGCAAATTCGAATGCCGCAGAACACCCATTAAAAGTCTATGGGAGAAATTAAAAGTGCTAATTTTAAAGGCTTATATGCATGGTATTGTCATAAAAAGTGTTTGGGGACCTGGGTCCTGCCCCAGGGGACATGGATCAATGCAAAAAAAAGTTTTGAAAACGGCCGTTTTTTCGGGAGCAGTGATTTTAATAATGCTTAAAGTGAAACAATAAAAGTGTAATATCCCTTTAAATTTCATAGCTGGGGGGTGTCTATAGTATGCCTGTAAAGGGGCGCATGTTTCCCGTGTTTAGAACAGTCTGACAGCAAAATGACATTTCAAAGGAAAAAAAGACATTGCGGCGATTAATGTATTGCCGGTCCGACAATACACATAGAAGTTCATTGATAAAAAACGGCATGGGAATTCCCCACAGGGGAATCCTGAACCAATATTTAAAAAAAAATGACGTGGGGGGTCCCCCTAAATTCCATACCAGGCCCTTCAGGTCTGGTATGAACATTAAGGGGAACCCCGGCCAAAATTTTTTTAAAAAATGACGTGGGGGTTCCCCCTAAATTCCATACCAGGCCCTTCAGGTCTGGTATGGATATTAAGGGGAACCCCGGCCAAAATTAAAAAAAAAATGACGTGGGGGTCCCCCTAAATTCCATACCAGACCCTTATCCGAGCACGCAACCTGGCCACACTAAAAAGAGGGGGGATGAGAGAGCGCCCCCCCCTGAACTGTACCAAGCCACATGCCCTCAACATTGGGAGGGTGCTTTGGGGTAGCCCCCCAAAACACCTTGTCCCCATGTTGATGCGGACAAGGGCCTCATCCCCACAACCCTGGCCGGTGGTTGTGGGGGTCTGCGGGCGGGGGGCTTATCGGAATCTGGAAGCCCCCTTTAACAAGGGGACCCCCAGATCCTGGCCATCCCCCCTGTGTGAAATGGTAAGGGGGTACAGACGTACCCCTACCATTTCACTAAAAAACTGTCAAAAATGTTAAAAATGACAAGAGACAGTTTTTGACAATTCCTTTATTTAAATGCTTCTTCTTTCTTCTTTCTTCTTTCTTCTATCTTCCTTCACCTTCTTCTTCTTCTGGTTCTTCTGGTTCTTCTGGTTCTTCCTCCGGTGTTCTTGTCCAGCATCTCCTCCATGGCGTCTTCTTCCCTTCTTCTCCTCAGGCCGGTCCGCATCCATGGCATGGAGGGAGGCTCCTGCTCTTCTCTTCATCTTCTTCTCTTCTTCATCTTCTTCTCCGGGCCGCTCCGCATCCATGGCATGGAGGGAGGCTCCCGCTGTGTGACGCTTCTCCTCTTCTGATGGTTCTTAAATAATGGGGGGTGGGGCCACCCGGTGACCCTGCCCCCCTCTGACGCACGGGACATGACGGGACTTCCCTTTGGCATTCCCCATGACGTCACAGAGAAGTCCTGTCAAGTCACCGTGCGTCAGAGGGGGGCGGGATCACCGGGTGGCCCCTCCCCCCCGTTATTTAAGAACCGGCAGAAGAGGAGAAGCGTCACACAGCAGGAGCCTCCCTCCATGCCATGGATGCGGGGCGGCCCAGAGAAGAAGATGAAGAAGGGAAGAAGATGAAGAAGAGAAGAAGATGAAGAAGAGAAGAAGATGAAGAGAAGAGCGGGAGCCTCCCTCTATGCCATGGATGCGGAGCGGCCCGAGGAGAAGGTAAGAAGATGCCGCGGAGGAGATGCTGGACGAGAACACCGGAGGAAGAACCAGAAGAACCAGAAGAAGAAGAAGAAGATGAAGGAAGATAGAAGAAAGAAGAAGCATTTAAATAAAGGAATTGTCAAAAACTGTCTCTTGTCATTTTTAACATTTTTGACATTTTAGTGAAATGGTCCCTTACCATTTCACACGGGGGGGGCGGGATCTGGGGGTCCCCTTGTTAAAGGGGGCTTCCAGATTCCGATAAGCCCCCCACCCGCAGACCCCTACAACCACCGGCCAGGGTTGTGGAGATGAGGCCCTTGTCCTCATCAACATGGGGACAAGGTGTTTTGGGGGGCTACCCCAAAGCACCCTCCCAATGTTGAGGGCATGTGGCCTGGTACGGTTCAGGGGGGGCGCTCTCTCATCCCCCCTCTTTTCCTGCGGCCTGACAGGTTGCGTGCTCGCATAAGGGTCTGGTATGGATTTTTGGGGCGACCCCACGCCATTTTTTTTTAAATTTTGGTGCGGGGTTCCCCTTAAAACCCATACCAGACCTGAAGGGTCTGGTATGGAATTTAGGGGGACCCCCCATGTCATTTTTTTTTTAAATTTTGGCCGGGGTTCCCCTTAATATCCATACCAGACCTGAAGGGCCTGGTATGGAATTTAGGGGGACCCGCCATGTCATTTTTTTTTTTTAATTTTGGTTCGGGGTTCCCCTGTGGGGAATTCCCATGCCGTTGTTATCAATGAACTTCTATGTGTATTGTCGGACCGGCAATGCATTAATAGCCGCAAATAGTTTTAAATTACTTTTTTTCCTTTGAAATGTCATTTTGCTGTCAGACTGTTCTAAACACGGGAAACATGCGCCCCTTTACAGGTTTACTATAGACACCCCCCAGGTACGAAATTTAAAGGGATATTACACTTTTATTGTTTCACTTTAAGCATCATTAAAATCACTGCTCCCGAAAAAACGGCCGTTTTTAAAACTTTTTTTTGCATTGATCCATGTCCCCTGGGGCAGGACCCAGGTCCCCAAACACTTTTTATGACAATAACTTGCATATAAGCCTTTAAAATTAGCACTTTTGATTATTCATGTTCGTGTCCCATAGATTTTAACGGTGTTCGCGTGTTCTAATGAACTTTTTTCCTGTTCGCATGTTCTGGTGCGAACCGAACAGGGGGGTGTTCGGCTCATCCCTACTGGGGAGGTTAGTGAAGGCAAATATGCATGAAGGACAAAAAAGGAGCATTAAAAGATTACAGCATGCATGAGGACAAAGCATATTGCAATCATTGTAATTAGGGATTGAGGAAAGAAATACAATACATTAGCAAACAATAAATACAATAAAATGTGATGTTAAAGGATAAATCTTACATTAATATAGTCCTTCTGCAGGACCTGAATGATAGCAGAACAGGTCTCTGGGATAATGATCCCCAGAGCCTGGGGGGAGATGCCTATTGAGAACTTGAGGTCCTGCAGGCTTCCCCAGTCACCAAGTACCGCAACGCGGCGACTAGCCTCTGCTCCGGAGTGATGGCTTGCCTCATGCAGGTATCCTGCTTGCTGATATAAGGGGTCAGCAAAGCCAACAAATGGTGAAAAATGGGGTCCATCATCCTGAGAAAGTTCCTGAAATTGTCAGGATTATTCTCACGGAACTCACGAAACAAAGGCATGTGAGAGAATTGGTCATGCTGGAGCAACCAATTCTTCGTCCATGAACTCCTCCCCACCCTGTTCATGGACTGGGCTTGGGGCAAAGAATGAACCCCAACACCAAGCCCAAGCAAAGCATGAACTCTACGACAAGTGCGTACACGCAACATGGCTTCAAAACTAACTTAACAGAACGCACTGAAGAACAGCAAGGCCTGTAAAGAGTGAGCTGAAAATCAGCAAAAAGCAGACAAGAACGCACTGAGTTAACAAATGCGAACTGACTACACACACTGAAAAGCAGATACAAACCCCACAAGCACAAACTGAACAACAGTTAAACGATCGAAAAAAACACGAGTCTGAACAGAGCGAATCGTCTCTCACCAAACTTCTACTAGCACGAGATAAACACAAAATTAGCAGAAGGGGCCCAAAAGGTGGCGCGCTGGCTATTGAACTTCCGTTTTATAGTCCCGTTGGACCTGGTGTACGTCACCGCGTTCTAGACAGTCGGACTTTGGTGTGATCGTATGTAAGCACGTCCGTTTTGGCGGAACTCTGCCGTTGAAAAGTCCTTTGGCGTTCAGTCTGATGAGACGTCCACTCGTGCGTACGCGGCATTACACTTTGCAAGGGGTTTTATCCAGAGCTTAGTGACAAAGGTGCAGCTCTGAAGACTTCCATTATCCACTCGTGTGAAAGCAAAAATGCTGTTTGATTTTATTTTCCTTGCATGTGATTGGGTATACTTTGCAAAGCAAAATTTCACCTTATAATACTACATTATGGGGAAGCTTGGCCTGAGTCCCAAGGAACTTGTCCAAATGTGACTACTGCAATGTCTTGCCATTAATGTAGATGAGTAATCATTGCCACTTGTCACCTAATGTCCCTCCAGTATTGTATGACTATGTGCATCTCCCTGATATTCAGTCTCTAGAAAGAATGTATTTGCTTGGTGATGTATAATGGATGACTGTTGAGATGTTATTAGTGCTGTGTCATTTTGTGTGCTGGTAACGGATTGTTAAAATTAATTTTTGTTCAATAAAACCTTTCTGAAAAAGAATTGCAGGGAAAATGTCTTTGCAAAGTGCTGAATGCTTGGATATGTATTTTCAGGGGGAGCTTTTTGCTTTTTTTTTCACAAGGCTGCCACTTGAAATCCATAGTTTTGGTGGGGGGGGGGGGGGGGAGACTGTGAAAGACCTAGTCGGGACAGAGGCTTTTGGAGGGGACTGAAGGGGACTGAATGCCGGCCTCTGGCCAACCGATTATGGGCCCTGGCATTTGGGGGAATGGTGCTCTTTGTGAGCTGTATGCCTGGGGACCCTTGAGGTGGCATTACTTTAGATTCAGGTCCATGTCTTCCAAGACACACAGACACTGGGGACCCTGGATATGTCATTGTGATGGGAGTCACTAATAGGGGCACAAGGTGATCTATGCTAGTCAGACTCAATGCTGTATATACAGTATGTATATGTAATGTGTGCTGTCTCATTGTGTTGTGTACTATTTGCTGTGCTAGTTTGGGGTGGGGCTGTATTCCAATGTTCTATTGTGTCTGCCTTGGATATCACAGGATGTGTAACTCTATGGAGGGAGGGGGGATTCCTCCAACAGCCCCCTGATGATAAGACTGTGTACTGATGAGAAGTTTGAACGCACCTGACCTGTGTGTCTATTGTCATTGCACAGTTTAACCCGCCCTCTTTTCCAACGGTGGGGGGGAAGAGTCTCTGAGTTATTTTATCTGTTGTGTCCATGTATGAAAATAAATAAGTTCATTCCTGCTTGACCCGTAAGACAGAGCATCTTGTCTCGTATTTGGGGGAGAATTATTTGTATGGGTTCCTTGTTCGGCTGATGGAAGTGTTCGGTAGCTGCCTTTGTGTTTGGGTATGGAATGTCCTAAACTACGTTAACCCCTTTCATACTCGGGGTGTTGTTACAGGGACCTCTGCCATTTTTTTTTTTTTGCATGTTTTTAGTGTGGTCCTCCCTAAAACTAATACCTGATCTGAAGGGCCTAGGATGAATTATAGGGAAACCTCCACATTAGACATTCTTTTTCATACATCATGGGACACAGAGTCAGGCTAATATTCATTACCTGCTGGGTTATACTCCATCATTAGGTGAATGGACACTAGTAGACCAAAGGTCTTCAGACAGGAAGTGATCCCCTATATAACCCCTCCCATACAGGAAGTACTTTAATGTTTTACCAGTGCCTGCTAGATGGATGGCATGGTTTGTATGAGCTCCCTGAGCTCCAGGTCTCTAGTACCACAAACGGTTCCAAAAATGAATCAAGTGATTGACCGATCGGATCCATTTGACACAGGCTTTTATGCTTAGATAAATGGTACCCGAGCCTCGCAAAGAAGACTCCGCTGGGCCCTGCGGAGTGGAAATCTTGGACACTATAACGATAAGGTATTTCCTGCAGGGTGCTCTACAGGTCCAAGGGAGTGGACCCTAAACATGAAAGGGTATATTTTATATTGTGGGGTGTCCCAGTGATTGTAACAATCAGTCAAGCTAGCTAAAGGCTGGACACCTGTGTGCGGTGACCATACGGGGGAGTTCTGGGCTAGCTGTGGGTGTTTGCAAAGTTTACCTTTTTTGCTGGTGTCTGGCTGTTTTATACCTGTATGATGGCACACGACGATGCACCATTTCGTCTTGGTTCGCCATGGCGCACGTGCGTTCGCAAGAGCACCACTGGTCTCAGAAGTTTGTTTGGCGGCAATGGCGCACACGGATTTGCCGCACATGCACCGTAGCCTTCATTTGGAGCACAAAGATTTACGTCATACGCGAATACAGTCACGCCCGCTCGCCAGGACCATGCACATGTGTGCGCACACACGCATAGAACGTTCCAGCGTACACCCAATACACAGCGTATTTAAGCTGTGCAGGCCAAGCATTTCAGAAGGCAGCTGTGGGACACAGAGCAAGCTCTGCACAGACACTTGCAGTGGTTCATTTTCCCTTACTTTCCTTCCTCACGTGAGTCACCAGGTGTTGCTTGGCAGGCTAAAGGTGCTTAGCAGGGTTTTTGCATAGGGACTTGGTGAGCCCTATTAAAGGGTCTCCCTTCTGAGGTGTTTTAACTACACCTAAGTACTCTTTGTTTGCGGCATTGAATGTCTTCAAAAAAGAGGAGTGGAACTAACACCATAGAGAAGGGCACACCTATGTCATTAGTAATTCCTGATGAACCTAATCGTATCCCTAGTGTTGTATCCCCTGAAAGACCAGAGGCTCCTGGGCAATCTGAGCCGCTGCGCCTATCTGGTATTGTGCCTACAGTCAATGCTGCTGTTTCACCCTCTATCACTAAGGGTGAACTGTCCTTAGCCCTAGCTAGGTTAGACACAGGATTGCCTGCATGATTGCCTCCATCCCGCAGGGTGGCAGGAAGCATGACAGATCCCCCTCCCTGGAGTCTCCTAGTCTGGAGCAGGAATGGGTTGAGGATGGGGAAGAGATGGAAGCTCAGGATTCGGTGGAGTGCCCGGCAGATGAGTCTGCTTCTAAGCAATCTGGACAAGAAGATATCCAGTCGATGTCTGCCTCTCAGTCACAGAGGCTTTTGATCCTGGCCCTGACCAAAATGGTTCATTCTGCCTGTAAGTTCCCTCTTTCAGAGGTGACTGAGCCCCCTGGTGCTGTTTGGGCTCTCGTGACAGGTCGCACAAACTTTTCCGCTACACCCCCCTGTTGAAAAAGGCGGTGTATGCTGATTGGGAGCATCATGACAGGATGCCTCCTAAAAGGTTTTCCCTTTTATATCCCATGGATAAAAAGTTCGTTAAAAAATGGAGCATGCCAGCTGTAGATGCAGCAGTCTCTTCCTTAAACAAGAACTTAACTTGTCCGGTAGATAACACACAGGACTTGAAATACCCTGTTGACAAGAAATTTAAATTATTATTAAAGGCTTCCTTTTCTTTGTCCAGTTCAGCTATTCAGCCAGCTGTTGCAGCAATTGGTATTTGCCAGTCCATAAAGGATCGGGTCAAACGGCTTGATAGGCCTAACCAGGAGGATGATCTGCCTGAAAGTAAGACAGATATTCCTCGAGCGCTGTGTTTTGCTGTTGATGCATTAAAGGATTCAATACAGCAGGTATCTCATCTGGCTCTCTTGTCTGTACATATGTGCAGACTTTTATGACTTGGCAGGTTTTTGGTTTCATGGGGAACGTTTATTCGGTGATCACTTGGACAAATATATCCAAAAGATTTCCTGAGGGAAGAGTTCTCTACTTCCTGTGAAGAAAAAAACCCAGGGAATGCTTCCTCAAATGTCTCAGCGCCAGGGTGGTTCAAAAGGGCGCTAGGGTCAGGGGCAAGCCGCAAGGCCAGGTCCAGAAAAGGCCCAGGGTACAAAATTCTTCTAAACCCAGCACCAAGCCCTCCTTTTGAGGGGATGCCCCCACTCCATCAGGTGGGGGGAAGGCTGCTGCACTTTGCGGACATTTGGAAAACACGAATTCAGGACGAGTGGGTCACCTCAATTACATCTTGCGGTTACAAGCTGGAGTTACGGGGGTTCCCCCTCAGAGGTTTCTAAAATCCAGCGTTCCCTTTTCGGATCCTCCAAAAAGAAACGTATTGCTTCAGGCACTACATCATCTAGTGCATCAAGGAATGATTGTAGAGGTTCCGGTATCCGAAAGGGGCACAGGGTTTTACTCAAACCTGTTTACGGTTCAGAAACCAAACAGGGACACAAGGCCCATTTTGGACCTAAGGTCCCTGAACAAGTATCTATTGATACACTCCTTTCGGATGGAGTCTGTCCTCACTCCAGAGGGGAGACTTTTTAGCCTCCATTGATATAAAGGACGCGTACTTACACGTACCTATCTTTCAGCCTCATCAGAGGTTCCTACATTTTGCTGTAGAGGAACGTCACTTTCAGTTTGTGGCTCTACCCTTCGGGCTTGCTACAGCTGCCCGGGTGTTCACAAAGATCCTAGCACCAGTACTGGGCCTTTTAAGGGCCCAAGGGATCTTGGTGCTGGGGTATCTGGACAACCTCTTGCTCAGAGATCACTCAGTACAGGCTCTAGAACAGAGTATAATATACATAGTGAGGTATTTGAAAAGCTTAGGCTGGATCATAAATACCAAAAAGTCAGCCTTGAGACCAGCTCAAAGTCTAAGATATTTAGGTCTGATTCTAAACACGGTCCAAGCAAGAGTATTCTTGCCATCCGTAAGGATCTCTGCCCTGAAGGATCAGGTGCGTTAGACAAGGGGCACCAGACAACCCTCCAATCGGCTCTGTATGAGTCTTCTAGGGAGGATGGTATTCTCCTTCGAGGCAGTGACCTATGCCCAGTTCCATTCCAGGCCTTTACAACAAGACATCTTGTTGGCTTGGAACAGAAGAAGAAAAGCTCTGGATTATCCAATGTGCTTATCTCCTCAGGCATGCTTAAGCCTAAACTGGTGGTTGCAGAATCAGAACCTGCAAAAGGGAAAATCCTTTCTCCCGGTAACTTGGAGAGTACTGACTACAGATGCCAGTCTCTCAGACTGGGGAGCGACCCTAGACAGGGTCACAGCTCAGGGGAAATGGTCAGGAACAGAGCAGACCTTGCCCATCAACGTCCTAGAATTACGGGCAGTACGTCTGACCCTGCTGTCCTGGACGGTGGAGCTTCAGGACTGCCCCGGATAGTGGAGCTTCAGGACTGCCCCATCAGGGTCCAGTCTGACAATGCCACGGCAGTGGCCTATATAAATTACCAAGGCGGTACCAGGAGTCATTCAGCTCTGAAGGAGGTGAACTACATACTAGCCTGGTATCGGCAGTCCATATCCCGGGAGTAGAGAACTGGAAGGCAGATTATCTCAGCGGCCAGCAGATCTGCCCAGGGGAACGGTTACTACACCAAGAGGTGTTCCAGGAAATTTGCCAACGTTGGGGATGGCCAGAGGTCGACCTACTGGCATCCAGGTTCGACAACAAGCTACAGCAGTTTGTGTCTCAAACAAGAGATCCTCTGGCAATTGGAGCAGATGCCCTGATAGTTCTATGGAGCCAGTACTCCCTGGTTTATGCTTTCCCTTCGATCCCTCTCCTTCCACATTTGTTGCGCAGGATTCAGAGAGAGGGGGGTTACAGTCATTCTGATGGCACCAGCCTGGCCCAGAAGGCCCTGGTTCCCGGACATTGTGAGACTGATGATAGATGGGCTATGGACGCTTCCACGTCACCCCAATCTACTGTCTCAAGGTCCTATATTCCATGCCAATTTACAGTCTCTAATTTTTCTGGCATGGCTATTGAAGCCAGGGTGTTAAAGGACTGTGGCATCTTGGGACCAGTGGTGTCTACTCTAGTGAATGCTAGAAAAGCTAGGAAGATTTATCACTAAGGTCTGGAAGACTTATATTGCTTGGTGTGAGGCCAGAAAATGGCATCCTCAGAAATATGTGATTGGGAGAATTCTCTCTTTTCTACAGTCAGTTGTGGAAATCAAATTGAGTACAATCAGAGGTCAGGTTTCGGCCCTATCAGTATTCTTCCAAAGGCCTTTAGCCTCCCATTTACTGATTCGAACCTTTATGCAAGGGGCAGCTTGCTTGCTTCCCCCCATTAGGTCACCTATGTGTCCTTGGGACTTGAACTTGGTGCTGTCTGTGTTACAGAAACAACCATTTGAACCTATTAAGGAAATTCCATTAGACTTGCTGTCACACAAGCTAGCTTTCCTGATGGCTATCACCTCGGCTAGAAGGGTGTCGGGTTGGCGGCCCTTTTATGCAGGGAACCGCACTTGATCCTTCACCATGAGTCATGTTATGACCTGTTCCATCCTTTTGCCAAAGGTGGTGTCAGCCTTTCATTTAAATCAGGACATTATTTTGCCTTCAAAGTGCATTTATTGTTTTTGATACCCTCCCCTTACCTATCAGATCCCACCCTCCCCCTCCACTGATTCATACTTACCAAGGTGTGATACCCAGGGGCTCCTGCATTTGTTGGCATCCAGCACTACAAGCCTTCTCTTGGCCATGCCTGAACAGCAGAGCTCCATAGTCTTCTATGGGGCTCATCCTTCTGCATCTCATGGCTGGGATCTGTTATTTTAGGGGATAGAGGAGAGCAAATGTATTATAGCTTTTAGATCTGTTGTGGCTGCTGCTCCCACCAGTCATTTCATGCCTGGTTAAAAAATAAAAACAACTACCTAAATAAGAGCATTTTTATTATAATAAATTAGATGAGGGTGCTGCTGGTATATTAAAGCCACACATTAATGTCACACTGTGTAAAATGTTTTTGTGTTTATTCCTTTTAATAAAATACCTTTTTCAAGGTGTGTCTGTTTTACATTATAACTTGAGAAGGAGTAACCAAGGGTGCTATGTACTTACGAATTTACACTTTTAGATAAAGGAGGTCCAAATTCTTCCACTCCCCTGCAGACACCCACATCAGCGGGGCTAGGAATGTGGGGAAAAGTTCCTGGTTCTCATCCCTGGCCAGGTATTCTCCCCTTGTTGAGGGCATGTGGGATGGTATGGTTCAGGAGGGGGCACACACTCACAGTGTTCATTTTCGGGTGGCAAATTTCAAATTAGTTTTAGTCACAATCTTTTGACTAAAATGCCATTTTAGTTTTAGTCATATTTTAGTAATCTGAATTTTTTTAGTTTTACTATTATTTTAGTTGACTAAAATCAAATGGGTTTAGTTAAATTGTAATGCATTATTTAAGCATTTCAAGCTGGAGTAAAAATCTAATAACATATTATAATTTATGGCATTAAGGTTAGAACATGCAATACAGACACAGATTTAGTTGTGATATATAACATCTTTATAAATAAAACCAAGTTTCATAAACAAACAAAAATAATGCTTTTTGACAAACAGAAGTGAAACTTTAAAATATGAAAAAAAAAAAAAAAAAAAAGAAAACTCTATTGGTTGTAATACCATTGCACCTTTTACCTTCCAAAAAGTAAAATTTTTGTCTCATCAGTCCACAGAATATTTGCCTAAAAGTCTTGGGGATAATCAATTTTTTGGTAAATTTGAGATGAGCCTTTGTGTTCTTTTTGGTCAGTGGCTTTGGCCTTGGAACTCTCCCATGGATGCCATTTTTGCCCAGTCTCTTTCTTGTTGTTGAATCATGAACACTGATCTTACCTGAGGCACGTGAGGCCTGCAGTTCTTTAGATGTTGTTCTGGTTTCTTTTATGACCTCCTGGATGAGTAGTCGTCATGCTCTTGGAGTAATTTTTGTAGGCAAGCCACTCATGGAAAGGTTCACCACTGTTCTAAGTTATCTCCATTTGTGGATAATGGCTTTTCCCGTGGGTCACTGGAGTTCCAAAGCCTTAAAAATGGCTTTGAGACCCTTCCTAGACTGATACATGTACATTACTTTGTTTCTAATCTGTTCTTGAACTTTTTAGATTGTGGCATGATGTGTGGCTTTTTGTGATCTGTTAGCGTGCTTCACTTTGTCAGACAGCTTCTAGTTTATCTATCACGCCTGGGTGTGGCAAGTGAAATTTAACTCAGCTTTCCAAAAAATTGTGGTTAATCACAGTTCATTCATGATTCAGCATGGGAGGGGCAATTACTTTTTTACATAGGGCCAGGCAGGTTTGAACAGCTTTTTTCCCTTAATAAATGAAATAATTGAAATAATCATTTAAAAACAGCAACTTGTATATATGTATGTATATATATATATATATATATATATATATATATATATAGTATAGTATCTCACTAAAGTGAATACACCCCTCACATTTTTGTAAATATTTTAATATTTTATTATTTTGCAGCCGGAAAGTATTCACAGTGCTTCACTTTTCCACATTTTGTTAAGTTACAGCCTTATTCCAAAATTGATTAATTTAATTATTTTCCTCAAAATTCTACAAACATCACCCCATAACGTGAAAGAAGTTTGTTTGAAATCTTTGTAAATTTATTAAAAATAAAAAACAAAAAAAATCACATGTGCATAAGTATTCACAGCCTTTGCCATGACGCTCAAAATTAAGCTCAGGTGCATTCTGTTTCCACTGATCATCCTTGAGATGTTTCTACAACTTGATTGGAGCCCACCTTTGGTAAATTCAGTTGAGTGGACATGATTTAGAAAGGCACACACCTGTCTATATAAGGTCCCACAGTTAACAGTGCATGTCAGAGCACAAACCAAGCCATGAAATCCAAGGAAATATTTGTAGAACTCCGAGACACAATTGTATCAAGGCACAAATCTGGGCAAGGGTACAGAAACATTTCTGCAGCATTGAAGGTCCCAATGAGCACAGTGGCCTCCATCATCTGTGAATGGAAGAAGTTTGGAACCACCAGGACTCTTCCTAGAGCAGGCCGCCTAAGCCAAACTGAGCAATCAGGGGAGAAGGGCTGTAGTCAGGGAGGTGACCAAGAACCCAATTTTGACTCTGACAGAGCTTCAGCAGTTCTCTGTGGAGAGAGGAGAACCCACCAGAAGAACAATCATCTCCGCAGCACTCCACCAAGCACGCCCGTATGGTAGAGTGGCCAGACGGAAGCCACTCCTCAGTAAAAGGCACATGACAGCCCGTCTGGAGTTTGCCAAAAGGCACTTGAAGGACTCTCAGACCATGAAAAACAAATTTCTCTGGTCTGATGAAACAAAGATTAAACTCTTTGGTCTGAATGGCAAGCATCATGTCTGGAGGAAACCAGGCACCGCTCATCACCTGGCCAATACCATCCCTACAGTGACCTCAGACTGGGGTGAAGGTTCATCTTCCGACAGGACAATGACACAGCCAAGATAACAAAGGAGTGGCTATGGGACAACTCTGTGAATGTCCTTGAGTGGCCCAGCCAGAGCCCAGACTTGAACCCAATTGAACTGGAGAGATCTAAAAATGGCTGAGCACCAACGCTCCCCTTCCAACCTGATGGAGTTTGAGAGGTCCTGCAAAGAAGAATGGGAGAAACTGCACAAAAATAGGTGTGCCAAGCTTGTAGCCTCATACTCAAAAAGACCTGTAATTGGTGCCAAAGGTGTTTCAACAAAGTATTGCACAAAGGCTGTGAATACTTATGTACTGTACATGTGATTTTTTTCATTTTTATTTTTAATGAATGTGCAAAGAATTCAAACAAACTTTTTTCACGTTATCATTACTCAATACTCAATATATATATATATTTTTTTTTTTCCACCTAAAACTTTGCACAGTACTGTGTACATATATATACAAAATTTGAAATATATGGCTGTCACAGGAGGCAATTTGTTCCCCAAAGTGCTGGAGAATGGCACAATAATGAGTGTCTGGAGGCAACAGTAAAATGGAGTTGGAGATTTGGCCAGGATCAATGGTGTCCTCAATGCTGAGAAATACAGGCAGATAGTTATCCATCATGTTATACCATTAGGGAGGTATGTTATTGGCCCCAAATTTATTTTGCAGCAGGACAAAAGTCCAAAACATACAGTCAATGTCATTAACCACTTCCATACTGGGCCATAGTAAAATGACGCCGGCAGGGACACTCTTCCATCCTGGGCGAGCATCATATGACGCCCTCCCGACCTCGCCACTCCTGCGGGCCCCCGGGGGCCCGCAGCGAGGTGATCGGGGATGAGGTGTGTCCCTCTGGACACAGCCCATCCCAGATCAGTGTAAAGAGACAATAAAAATGGCTCTTTATCACGTGACTGGCTGTGTCCAATCACAGCCAGTCACAAGCACTGTCCTCCTGCACAGTGCTTGTCCACACCCATAGGGGTGCGCAGAGGTTGTCAGCCTGACACAGCCCATGTCCAATCACAGCCAGTCACAGAATGTAAACAAACTGTGGCAACAAGCTGTTACCAGGTTCTCCTCCTCACACACCGATCGTGTGTGAGGAGGAAATTGCGGTAACACCTTGTTACCTCTTACAGTGCACACCAACACACACTGATTGCCCCCCCACTAATTAAGAGGACCTGTCACCAGCCCATCAAAGTACCTGTCATCAGCCCATCAAAGTACCTGTCACCAGCCCATCTGAGTACCTGAGTACCTGTCACCAGCCCATTAGAGTACCTGTGCACCTGTCACCAGCCCATCAGAGTACCCAAGTACCTGACACAAGCCATCAGAGTACCTGAGTACCTGTCACCAGCCCATCAGATTACCCGAGTACCTGTCACCAGCCCATGAGAGGACCTGAGTATCTGTCACCAGCCCATGAGAGTACCCGAGTACCTGTCACCAGCCCATCAGAGTACCTGAGTACCTGTCACCAGCCCATCAGGGTACCCGAGTACCTGTCTCCAGCCCATCAGAGTACCCAAGCACCTATATGCAGCCCATTAGATTACCCGAGTACCTGTCTCCAGCCAATTAGAGTACCTATCTGCAGCCCATGCCTCGTAGAATATATCTTGGGGTGTTTTCTTTCCAAAATGGGGTCATTTTGTGGGTAATTCCACTGTCCTGGTGCTCCAGGACCTTCAAAAGTGTGATAGGTAGGAATAAAATTAGAAGTGTAATTTATGCTCCCAGAACGCCTGAAGGTATTACTTCAATGTCGGACCTGTCTATGTGGTCAGGCTGTATAAAAGTCTCACACATGTGGTATTGCCACACTCAGAAGGAGTTGCAGAATTTATTTTGCGGTGTAATTTTTGCTATGTACATGCCATGTGTTAGAAATATAATATAAATTGACAACTTTGCGTAAAATAATAGGTTTTCATTTTCTTTCCACATTTTCTAAAAACTTATGGAAAAAAATTAACCGTTCAAAAGACTCATTATGCCTCATAGAATATACTTTGGGGTGTTTGCGTTCCAAAATGGCATCATTTTGTTGGTAATTCAATTGTCCTGATGCTCCAGGACCTTCAAAGGTGTAATAGGTCGTTAGGAAATGTTATGTGTAATTTATGCTTCTAGAACGCCTGACAGTGCTCTCTGCATGTTGGACCTCTCTCTGTGGCCAGGCTGTGAAAAATTCCCACACATGTGGTATTGCCATACTCGAGAGGAGTAGCAGAATGTATTTTGGGGTGTAATTGGAAGTATGCATATGCTGTGTGTGAGAATGTGTTATTATGACAATTGTGTGTAAAAAAAATAACTAAATAATTTCTTCATTTTCTTAAGCATTGTTGGAAAAAATTACAACTTCAAAAAACTTGCCATGTGTCTTACTAAATACCTTGGACTGTCTACTTTTCAAAAAGGGGTCATTTGAGGGGTAGTTGTACTTTCCTCACATTTCAGGGCCTCAAAAAATGAGATGGGCCTTCAGTACATCAGGTGTGATCGATTTTCATTCAACATAATGCCGCATACACACAAGCGGAATTTCCGACGGGAAATGTTCGGTGTCAGCTTGTTGTCGGAAAGTCCAACCGTGTGTATGCTCCATCGAACATTTGCTGTCGGAATTTCCGCACACAAATATTTGAGAGCAGGTTCTCAAATTTTCCATCAACAAAGGAAAGTCCGATCGTGTACACAAGTCCGACACACAAACGTCCACCCATGCTCAGAATCAAGTACAAGATGGAAGCGCTCGGTCTTGTAAAACTAGCAATCGTAATGGAGATAGCACATTAATCACACAGCAAATTTTGAAGTTGCTTTGCTGCTGATATTCACACAGAGTTCGGTCAAACTGATTTTTTAGTATTTCCTGTGATCTCATGAATAATTTTTGTTTTTGTTGTTTTTTTAATCAAGATCTCCAGAATAATCTTTTTTTTTTTTTTTTTTTATAGTGATCTCCTTTTTTTTTAAAACATTTCTCCAGATCTCCAGAATATTTTTTTTTTCTAGTGACCTCCATAATATTTTTTTTGTTGTTTTGTGTGTCAAGTTACCACAACACCATTATTATCTTGTATTTTTTTTACCTCAAATAGGTTTGTTGGTGTCTCTTGTTAATTTGACATTGTATTTTTGAAATGTACCTGCCTACTCACAAACAAACTGTCCTGTTTAAAGTAAAGCACATAGCCAAGTATTTGTCAAAACAAAAAATTTAAATTTATTAGGGGTCCTAACAAAATAAAGAGGAAGGAGAAAGAGTTGGAATCATTGAAGCCTTTGTACCCCATGGCGGAGACACAGCAGGTGCGTGATAATAGCAGCAACGAGGAGGACGATGAAAGCCCGGAGCAAGGCAGTTCCCAATCCAGGAGGAGCTATAAGGCCTCAAATATGTCCTTTGTAGAGATTGTGGAGATGGTGGACATCTTGAAGAGGGCCGACTGTGATGGGAAGCATGGACCGTACAGCAACCCAAATGTGAGAAAGGCCAAGATCATGACTAAAGTTGTGAGAAGTCTGCACAGGAATTTTGGGTTACGACGATCCAAGCAGCAACTGAGGAAATGCTGGTCAGACCTGAAACTGAGGGAGCAATATCAGTACAGAAGGATCTAGAAAGTGCTGCAAAAAAGGAAGTATTTGTCATGTGTTCCTATTATTATTATTACTTTGGTGCTGCTCCATGAGCTTTTCTTTACTGTTGTACAGTTTAAAATGGCAAGTTTCCAGTTCGTGGGCACAGTAATCGTTCGTAGTAAACATTGTTCGTTGGCCCACTAATGCAATGTTTTTGTCAGGTTAACTACATTTTTTCATGCCTATTTGTATTAAAAGAAGTTTACTACATTGTTGTCTAGATGGGTTTGTAACTAGAATGAAATTTTGAAGATGCACACAGCGTTTCAACATGTGCTATCTGCCATCATGGGATATCAATGTACGCGTTTTGTGGGTGCAACCCCTTCCTCGCAACTAAAGTAGATGAGAGGGAGGAGTTACACCACCGAAACACGTCCATTGATCCCCCATGATGGGAGCTAGCACATGTTGACATTAGGCATGGAGTTAGGATGGAAATCCACATTTTGACTCCCAATTTGTGTGCATCTTCAAAATGTGGCTTTTACAGGGGTGAGATCACCGCATCTGATGAAGGCAAACTCAACACAGCTTTGACATACTAATGTCTCATATAGCCTTCACTTTATCAAAGTTGAATTTTGTAAGTTCCTGAGTTGTGTATGTTATGGTTTTAAACATGCCTGTTTAGTCAAAAAAAGGCTACTACTATCACACAAAATACATGTTATACATCAAAGATGTTGGTTTGTTAAAAAACTCTTTTATAATGCACATGTGAATGTGCTTGGAGTAAAATGTTTTATATACTCAACAGTGTGTGGCTTCTTATTTCAATGCTCAATACCAGTTTTTGGAGTAAGTTAGTGTAGTTACAGTGGCAATGGGGGTTATTTACTAAAGACAAATCCACTTTGCACTACAAGTGCACTTTCAGTGCAGTTTCAGTGCACTTGCTGTGCACTTGTAGTGCAAAGTGGATTTGCCTTTAGTAAATAGCCCCACGGTGCTTTAAATTTGCCCCAATCAGGCCATTTTAGGGACTACAAGCAATTAATTCATGGAGTTGAAGAGGATGATTATTTTTATCATTAATGCATTACATACATTAACAACAAAAACAAGATAGTGCAACATAATAGTTAGCTGAAGAAGAGATTGTCATGTATCATGTATCAAATAAGTTACGTTTGCACTATTGAAGAAAATGGCCAAAAAAAAAAAAAGGCTATTGGAGAACCTAGGAGACAGATAAGAAACACAAGCAGTAATACAAATGAAATATGAGTTCAGTTTCAATTTTTTTTTTTTTTTATTTTAAACATTTTTATATATTCTCTGGCATATCAATGGCCCCCCTACCCACAAAGTACTCTAGATACTTTTGGCGAACTTCACGGGTGCTTTGGGGGGGCAAGCCAGGACGGCCAGGTTCAAGAGCCGTCAGAGTAGTTTGATGTGGTTAATAAGCCGACATCATTCCCAACTGAGGCCACATAGTTTGATGCATTTTTTCGCAAAAAGTTATGTAATATGCAGCATGCAAGAACGATATGACTGATTTTATATTCCGCCATGTTGTGAGAAATAGGCAGAACCGGCTGGCCATTATTCCAAAGGAATTTTCCACCACTCTTCTGGCTCTGGCCAGCCAGTAATTAAAAACTCTCTGGTCCGGGGTGAGGGTCATCACCGGGAATAGCCGCAGAAGATGGTCCCCCGGCGCAAAAGCTTCATCCGTGACTAAGACGAACGGGAGTCCCGCCACATTATCTTCAGGAGGTGGAAAGCACAAGCTGCCATTCTGGAACTGTCTGAAGAATTCCGTCTGGGCGATGACTCCACCATCCGACATCCGGCCAATTTTCCCCATGTCCATATACAGGAACCCGTAAGTCGCCGACACCACCGCCAACAACACAATACTATTATACCCCTTATAATTATAATAGTATGACCCCGAGTTGGGGGGGTGGGATGATGCGAATGTGCTTCCCATCTATTGCCCCACCGCAGTTGGGGAATTCTCACTGATGGTGGAATTGGGAGGCCACAGTCTGCCATTCCTGTGGGTTGGAAGGAAACTGTGGAGTCAAACAAGTAAAAAAAATTGTACTTTTGCACATAACATTGCAAGCAGATTAGACACAAACATTCTTGGCCAACATAAGTATAACATTTCTTGAAATGAGCATTTAAAGCCAAAAGTGTAAGGTCCACTTATCGGATTCCTCACCCCCTCTGATGGCCCATTGTAAAAATTTTAGGGGGGGGGATGTTTTGGACAGGTAACCGTCTCCACTTCATTGAGAGCTGAATGCATAAATAATGTGTTTTACTTTGGCCATCCTCTCCTTACTTACACTATTGGCAGCCCACTGGACAGAAAAGAAGTGTCATAATACAAGTATATGAATACACACTGTACAAATTGAAGCACATTTTTACATTCTGCAATTACCTATCAAGATAATAGGAGAACAAAACTTGAAACAGTACCATTTGAAAGTATTCAGGCAGGCCCTTGCACTACATGCTTTAGTGAATTCATCCATAAATATGAACACAAAAGAGGTAGGTATAGTGTGTATGGATTTGGCAAAGTCAGCAGATAGAGGATTGGTATCGGCTGACTTAGCGGTTAGGGGGAAGGAGGGTTCCAAAGGAGGGTTCCATGCACTCTGCATGAATTTAAGGACAACAATAAAACATTTTTACACATTTTAGTGGGTGTTTAGGGTAAGCACTACAATGGAGCTGACAAAATACATTTGTTATGTGACTAGGCTAGGTGTGTGTGGGCCCAGGATAGCATGCTGTGGAGGTTAGTAAAGGCAAATATGAATGACGGGAAAAAAAGGAGCATTAAAAGCTTCCAACATGCATGAGGACAAAGAGGACATTCACAGCATATTACAATCATGGTAATTATGGAATGATGAAATAAATACAATACATTAGCAAACATTAAATACATAGAATGCGATGTTAAAGGATAAAACTTACCTTAATATAGTCCTTCTGCAAGACCCGAATGATGGCAGAATAGGTCTTTGGAATAATGATTCCCAGAGCCTGGGGGGAGATTCCAGTCATAAACTTGATATCCTGGAGACTTCTCCCCGTCGCCAAATACCGCAAGGTGGCGACGAGCCTCTACTCGGGAGTGATGGCTTGCCACATGCAGGTGTTCTGCTTCATAATATAAGGGGACAGCAAAGCCAGCAGCCAATGAAAGACAGGGTCCGTCATCCGGAGATAATTCCTGAAATCATCAGGATTATTCTCCTGGATCTCCCGCAACAAAGGCATGTGAGAGAATTGGTCACACTGGAGCAACAAATTCTTCGTCCGTGAACTCCTCCTCGCCCTGTTCATGGACTGGACTTGGGTCAAAGCAAGAACTCCAACACCATGCCCAAGCACAGCACGAACTCTACGATGAGTACGTACCGGCAACATGGCTTGAAAACGGTCGGCTAGTCAGAACGAACTAAACAGAACGCATTGAAAATCAGAAAGAACCTGAGAAGAACGAGCTGAAAATCAGAAAGGAGCGCACAAGAACGCACTGAAAAACAGAAGCGAACTATTAAATAGAACACACTGAAAGACACTAACGAACTGACAACACGCACCGAAGAACAGATACGAACCCACAAGCACAAACAGAAAAGCACGAGGCTGAAAAGCGCAAATCGTCTCTCACCAAACTTCTACTAACACGAGATAAACACGAGATTAGCAGAAGGAGCCCAAGGGTGGTGCACTGGCTATTGAATTTCCGTTTTATAGTCCTGTCATACGTGTTGTACGTCACTGTGTTCTGAATTTCCTACAACATTTGTGTGACCGTGTGTATGCAAAACAAGTTTGAGCCAACATCCTTTGGAAAAAAATCCACGGTTTTGTTGTCGGAAAATCCGATCGTCTGTACGGGACATAACTCTATAACTTTCACACAGACCAAATAATATACACCTATTTGGGTTATTTTTACCAAAGATAGCAGTATAAATTTTGGTGAAAATTTATGATCAAAAATGACTTATTTGCGGAAATTTTATCACAGAAACTAAAAAAACTGTGTTTTTTTTAATCAAAATGTTCGCTCTTTTTTCACTTATGTTACAAAAAATAAAAAAACCCAGTGGTGATTAAATACCACCAAAAGAAAGCTCTATGTGTGTGAAAAAAAATTATAAAAAATCTTGTTTGGCTACGGTGTTGCATGACTGAGTAATTGGCATTCAAAGTGTGAGAGCACTGAAAGCTGAAAATTGTTCTGGGCAGGAGTATATTGAAGTGCTTAAGAACTATCTTCAGCTTAAAAAATATTGAAGAGTCCTGGAAGTGATGGTTTGGCCTCCACAGAGCCCTGATCTAAACATCATTGAGTCTGTCTGGGGTTACATGAAGAGACAGAAGGATTTGAGGCAGCCACATCCATGGAAAATGTATGGATCGTTCTTCAAGATGTTTGGAACAATATACCTGCCAAGTTCCTTCAAAAACTGTGTGCATGTATACCTAGAAGTATACCTAGAAGAATTGAGGCGGTTTTGAAGGCAAAGGGTGGTCACTCACACCAAATATTGATTAGATTTGGATTACTCATCTGTTATTTACTTTTCATTTTGATAGTTGATAAAAATAAACTATTAACACTTCGTTTTCTGAAAGCATTCTTAAAAGAGAAGTGTGTTTTTTTATATATATTTATACTTACCTAGGTGGATGCAGCATCACATTGATGCTGCATCTGTCCCCTGGCGTCTCTGCACTGAGAACCGAGCCACCGAACACCACCGTTGGCTCGGTTCTCTCCCCTCCCCGAGCAGAGAGATGCTGCCTATCAGTCAGCATCTCTCCTGCTCCACCCTCCACGCTCATTGGAGCGATGAGCTGTGGAGGGGTGGGGAGCGGCCATCTCAGCGGCTTGCTGAGATGCTGAGACTGGTGGATCCAGACTTCGGAAGTCGGGATGATGAGCTGCCTCGACTGATAGCAGTAACGTCAGCGGAGAGCGGACTTCAGACCACTCTCCGCTGAAAACGGGTCACAGGAGTGCAAAACGAATTGCACTCCTGTGACTCAGAGGAGAAGCCCAGCCTAAAAAGCTCAAGCTGGACTTCTCCTGTTCACACCTGTCTAAAACTTGTGCACAGTAGTGTAAATAGTGGTAATGCTAGGCCCTGCCACTAGATAAATGGAGGTCAAAATTACACAGGAATCTCAAAGATGCAGTTTGAGAAGCTCCAGAGTATCGTGTCTGTGCAAAGAACATTGGTTTTTCAGTTTTCTCCAGGTTTGGTAGTCCTGGTTTAGGTCCTGGAGCTTGGAGACTTCGAAGAGATATAGGTGGGAAGAAGTCTTCAATCATGTTTCAATTTATCACTGTAAACCTGCAGGCCATGTGAACACAGAGATGTGCATGCTCGTTATAAGCCAGGCCTGATCATCATAGCTCAAGGCTCCCATTTTAGAGACAGAGCCCTGTCAGGAGAGCTCTGTGTGCTCCAGCCAGGAAGGATGTTCTGTTCCTGCTGGAGACTGCTGACACACATATATTTATATACATACAGCCATGCTCAAAGGTTTGCATACCCTGGAAGAAATTGTGAAATGTTGGCATAATAAATTAATTTTGTATCCTTTTTAAATCATAATGATAATAGAAATCACCCAAATGGCCTGGATAAAACGTTGACATATCCTGCAATGTTTGGCCTTGGTACAGACACAGAAGGTGGCACATACAGGTTAAAATGGCAATGAAAGATTAATTTTTTAAATCACAATGAGTGTTTGCGTATAAATAGTCAATGAGTTTGTGAGCTCTCACATGGATGCACTAAGCAGGCTAATCACTGAGCCATGAGGAGGTAGAAAAGACCAGTCAAAAGACCTGCGTAACAAGGTAATGAAACTTTACAAAGATGGAAAAGGATATAAAAAGATATTCAAAGCCTTGAATATTCCAGTCAGTACTGTTTAATCACTCATTAAGAAGAGGAAAATTAGGGGCTCTTTTGACACCAAGCCAAGGTCAGGTAGACCAAGAAAGATTGCAGCAACAACTGGCAGAAGAATTGCTCAGGATACAAAGAAAAACTCACAGGTAACCGCAGGAGAAATACAGGCAGCTCACCAAAAAGACAACGTGGTTGTTTTTAAGGAGCACAATTCAACAAAACTTGAACAAAAAAGAGCTGCATGGTTGAACTGCCAGAAGGAAGCCTTTACTGCACCAATGCCGCAAAAAAGACAATGAGGCATGTCACGGTGTTGTTGGCCATTTTGTAACCAGGCTTTTTTGTGGAACTTGTACAGTAAAGGGATTGTATGTGATAGACCAACACAAAGTGGCACAAAATTGTGAAGTGGAGGGAAAATAATAAATGGTTTTCAACATTTTTTACAAATAAATATGTGAAAAGGGTGTGCATTTGTTTTCAGCCCCCTTTACTCTGACACCCTTAACTAAAATCTAGTGGAACCATTTGCCTTCAGAAGTCCCCCAATTAGTAAATATTGTGTAATTTAATCTCAGTATAAATCCAGCTGTTCTGTGAAGCCCTCAGAGGTTTGTTATAGAATCTTAGTGAACAAACAGCATTATGAAGGCCAAGGAGCACACCAGACAGGTCAGGAATAAAGTTGTGGGGGTGTTGAAAGAAGGGTTAGGTTATTAAAAAATATCCCAAGCTTTGGACATCTCACAGAGCACTGTTCAATCCATTATCCAAAAATGGAAAGAGCATGGCACAACTGCAAACCTAGCAAGACATGGCCGTCCACCTATATTGACAGGCCAGGCAAGGAGAGCATTAATCAGAAAAGCAGCCAAGAGGCCCATGGTAGCTCTGGAGGAGCTTCAAAGATCCACAGCTCAGGTGGGAGAATCTGTACACAGGGCAACTATTAGTCATGCACTCCACAAATCTGGCCTTTATGGAAGCTTTTGTTGAAAGAAATCCATAAGAAGTCCAATTTCCAGTTTGTGAGAAGCCATGTTGGGGACAGAGCAAACATTTGGAAGAAGGCGCTCTGGTCAGATGAGACCAAAATTGAACTTTTTGGCCTAAAAGCAAAATGCTATGTGTGGTGGAAAACTAACACTACACACCCCCCTCAACACACCATCCCCACTGTGAAATATGGTGGTGGCAGCATCATGTTGTGGGGATGCTTTTCTTCAGCAGGAACAGGGAAGCTGGTCAGAGTTGATGGAAGGATGGATGGAGCCAAATACAGGGCAATCTTATAAAAAACCCTGTTAGAATCTGCAAAAGACTTGAGACTGGGGTGGAGGTTCACCTTCCAGGAGGACAACGACCCTAAACATACATGTAAACATGTATATATAATGCTGTGAAAAAGTATTTGCCCCATTCTGATTTTTATTTTTTTGCATATTTGTCACATTTAAATGACTCAGATCATCAAGCAATTTTTCTTATTACACAAAGATAACCAGAGTAAAGACAAAATGCAGTTTTAAAATGATGGCTTCATTTATTAAGACAAAAAAGCTGTCAAAACCTGCCTGGCTTTACGTGAAAAAGTAATTGCCCCCTAAACCTAATAACTAGTTGTGCCACCCTTGGCGGCAACAACTGCAATCAAGCGTTTGCGATAAGTGGCAATGAGTCTTTCACATTGCTGTGGAGCAATTTTGGCCTACTCTTCTTTGCAGAATTGTTTTAATTCAGCCATTGGAGGGTTTTCCAGCATGAACGGCCTGTGTAAGGCCATGATACAGCATCTCAATTGGAATATGGGCTTTGACTAGGCCACTCCAAAACCTAAATATTGCTTTGTTTGAACCATTTGGAGGTGGACTTGCTGTTGTGTTTCGGATCATTGTCCTGCTGCATAACCCAAGTGCACTTGAGCTTGAGGTCACGAACTGATGACAGGACATTCATCTTTAGGATTTTCTGGTAGGGCTCAGAATTCATGGTTCCATCAATGATGGTAAGTCGTCCAGGTCCTGAAGCTGCAAAGCAGCTCCAGACCATCACGCTACCACCACATCTGACTGTTGGTATGATGTTATTGTTATGAAATGCTGTATTCATTTTATACCAGATGTAACTGGATGCACACCTTCCAAAAGGTAAATTTTTTGTCTCATCAGTCCACAGAATATTTGCCTAAAAGTCTTGGGGATAATCAAGATGTTTTTTGGTAAATGTGAGATGAGCCTTTGTGTTCTTTTTGGTTGGCGGTGGCTTTGGCCTTGGAACTCTCCCATGAATGCCATTTTTGCCCAGTCTCTTTCTTATTGTTGAATCATGAATGCTGATCTTACCTGAGGCAAATGAGGCCTGCAGTTCTTGAGATGTTGTTCTGGTTTCTTTTATGACCTCCTGAAAAAGTCATCGTCATGTACTTGGAGTAATTTTTGTAGGCCAGCCACTCCTGGGAAGGTTCACCACTGTTTCAAGTTATCTCCATTTGTGGATAATGGCTCTCCCCATAGTTCACTGGAGTTCCAAAGCCTTAGGAATGGTTTTGAAACCCTTCCTAGACCGATGCATGTACATTACTTTGTTTCTAATCTGTTCTTGAATTTTTTTAGATTGTGACATGATGTGTGGCTTTTTGTGACCTGTTAGCGTGCTTCACTTTGTCAGACAGCTTCTATTTATTGATTTCTTGATTTAACAGGTCTGGAAGTAATCAGGCTTGGGTGTGGCAAGTTAAATTTAACTCAGCTTTCCAAAAAATTGTGGCTAATCACAGTTCATTCATGATTCAGCATGGGAGGGGGCAATTACTTTTTCACATAGGGTCAGGCAGGTTTGAACAGCTTTTTTCCCTTAATAAATGAAATATTAATTTAAAAACTGCATCTTGGATTTACTAGGGTTATCTTTGTGTAATATTAAAATATGTTTGATGATCTGAATCATTTAAGTGTGAGAAATATGCAAAAAAATATAAAAATCAGGAAGGGGGCAAATACTTTTTTACAGCACTATATATATACAGTATTTCACAAAAGTGAGTACATCCCTCACATTTTTGTAAATATTTTATTATATCTTTTCATCTGATAACACTGAAGAAATGACACTTTGCTACAATGTAAAGTAGGGAGTGTACAGCTTGTATAACAGTGTAAATTTGCCGTCCCCTGAAAATAACTCAACACACAGCCAACACACTCTGGTTATCTTTGTGTAATATTAATATATATATATATATATATATATATATACAGTATTTTACAAAATGTAAAGTAGGGAGTGTACAGCTTGTATAACAATGTAAATTTGCTGTCCCCTGAAAATAACTCAACACACAGCCATTAATGTCTAAACCGCTGGCAATAAAAGCGAGTACATCCCTAAGTAAAAATGTCCAAATTGGGCCCAAAGTGTCTATGTTTTGTGTGGCCACCAATATTTTCTAGCACTGCCTTAACTCTCTTGGGCATAGAGTTCACCAGAGCATCACAGGTTGCCACTGGAGTCCTCTTCCACTCCTCCGTGATGATATCACGGAGCTGGTGGATGTTAGAGACCTTACGCCAAGCTTCTTGAGAGGGACAGGGGAGTTGTCACACCTCTCTTTCTTCATCCATGAGCTACGTATACAGTCCAGGCTACATGCAACACAGTATAAAATAAAAGGACCTATCACAGACTTCAAAGTCAGTGAGAATCTTTATTGAACTCATCTGCAAACAAACACAGTGGACACAAACAACCTTGATGCATTTTACACGATTGTGTGTCAAGGTTGTTGTGTTTGTCCACTGTATTTTTTTGGTAATGATCTGAATAAAGAAGCTCACAGAGTTAAATGTTGGTCATAAAAGTTCATCTTTTTATACCATGATTTTACAGGTGTTATGTGGAAAGCATAATCATAATAGTAATTTTTGAAATGCATCTAAATTGTTTTGCAAAATGCAATAACCAATAGCATCCAATCAGGTTTCAGTTTGCAGCAGTTTTTTTTTATTCCATGGGTTAATGCTCTGTGCACCTTGCCATTTATCATATTAAAAATCTTGAATCATTACAGTATGACATATTAGCTGAGAACAACCTACCCATAAGACTAACTGTACTTGTAATATTTAAACTTTAAAACACACTGTACTTTGGTTCAGAATAAAAAGTAATAACATTGTTCTCCTGTGGTTAGAAAGAGATCAGTGTGTTCTACATCTTTATTTTTCACATTGTTCTACATCTTTTAACAATTAAAATGTTTGAAAATCTATTGTCATAGGAAAACCTTTCCAATGCTTACTAATGAGCCGATCTCTTGTATCTCCTGTGTTTTTATTAAAAAGACCAATATTTATCTCAACACTTAAAAGCCTCTTTTGTGCATATAAAAGATTACTTGAAATAAAACTCTCCTAAAATCAAGAATCTCTAATTGCATACTAAAGACTTGCTCTTCATAACAACCTATCTCTCTACTTAACACTGATGTCAAAATCATTGCAAAACGTTTAGGGCCCTGCCTATGGTTATCCATACAGACCAAACAGGTTATGTGCCCGGTAAGGGCATTGACTTTAATATTCAGCGTCTTTTTAAGAACATATTGACATCATAAAAGAAAGAGAGCAGGGGAGTAGTGGTGTCTCTTGATACTGAAAAAGCTTTTGATTCCATTGAATGGGTCTATCTGTGGGAAATACTGCGATAATTCGGTTTTGGACCTCAATTTATTTTGGTTGCAGCTGCTATACACCAATCTCACAGCAAGGGTTTGTACTAATAATACTGTAATAAATGGCTTAATATTGTATAAAAAGCTTTCAATAATGATGATTGCTCGTGAGACGAATTTTGGAATTATGTCTGCTTGAGTCAGCTTAAATCAAACTGTGTGTTTTATTGTACACACATAAAACTTGGAAAATACTTACAAAAATAGTACATTCATATTCAGAATTAGTGTTGTTTCATATATGCAAAAAAGTTCTTAAAGTCATTAGACCATGTGCTTCCCTTTGTATTGGCTCTTTAAAGATGGCCGATTAACTTCTTGTGTCCTGGAAGAAATTCTGTATGCATAGAAGAGAGAGAGAGAGCTGTGTGTCTTGAAGAGGAAGATGTATGTAGCTTGAAGGCAGGAAATGGCAAGGGGGAAGAAGGCTGTTTTCCTTTGATTATATGAACTCAGTCTTTCAAATTCGCGCCCAAACACAAATCCCTCCCATGCACTCCCCTTTCTCCTCCTTCCTAAGAGTGGGAGCTAACAGAGAGTAACATCTGGTTCCTCTTACAGAAACCTTCTCTTCATGAAACAAGATATATGTGAGAGAGACTATCAGACCACTTAAAACATAAACGCATAAATCAAACAGAGTATCGGTTACATAGGAAGATTTTCAACCCATACATATATTATTTACAAAATCAATCAAATTCTGACAGGTTCTTGACCTGCAATCTCCATCAATGAGTCGCCATCTGAATGTCATTAGCTCAAAGTCTTATCATTCACACAACTGTAGAGAATGCATATTCTTTTTAATAAAGCCAATTAAAATTTAGATATTAAGAATATAACATTCCCCTCTGAAATATGAATAATAATCATATTTTCAAGGTTTAAATCCATACATAGCATTCATGTCTCATTCATTCTGACTTTGATCCAATAACTCCAAATGTATTTCCATCACTAACCGAGTTTGCAATACCAAAACCCATCTTTCTCTTAAGCTTATTTTGCAATAAATCATCTCCTTTCTTGATTTCATTTCTAATTCGATAATATAATTTTTTCATTCTAAACATCAAACATAACTGGAATATAATGAATAACATAATAATAATAAAAAGAATAACTATAGGATGTGATAAAATATTTCCTGCTGCTGAGGTTATTGAAGTTTTTCCCCAAATTGATACACTATTACTGAATTTTTTCCACCAATTACTTCCTGAAAATTCTGACCATCGATGAGATATCTCTTGCAAATTACCTTGTTCATGTTTAAACAATATGTCTGCATTCTGAAGTTCCTTAGCCAAAGCTATCAATAAACCTTTATCCTTATGAATTACATTTGCCCATTCTTCCCAAGGAAATTCATCTATCTGAGATATATTATATTGTGTGGGAAGAGCACTTATATTTTTCATAAGCATATTTGTTAAATTTGTTCTAAACCCATTAATACTTATTGCTACAATATCTCCTTCTATACAATACAAGCCTTGATTTAGTTTTCTGTATTTGTACAGGAAGAGAAAAAAGTTTTAACCCTTTCTGTATCTGACATGATCTGAAAACAAACCTTCTTTTTATCTACACGAGTAATTAATTCAGAAATTGTTTCAACTTTTTCTATTCTTGCTGAACATAATGTATGATTATGATAACAAGAATGAAAAATATTTTTATCTTGATTAGGTAAACAGATAACTTTAGACTGAAATTGTAAACATGATGACAAATCTAATTGTTCTAATTCAGAATTTTCATTGTTAAATGCAAAACCTGTATACTGTAATTTATAATACAATAATTGTGTATTGCTGATGGGTAATCCCAAGACAGTGATTGGAACCAACATTTGTTCTTGTCCTGCTATTGGAATCATAGAAGAACTATAACAAACATCCAGCCTATTCATTTATGTACCCATAAATCTGTATGATTTATAGCTTATACATATTCTCTGGGTAAATTCTGTAAAATGCCAAGAGGGGTTATTCCACTCTGAAATGCTTGTGTAATTATTTTAAAATTAGTGGAAGATTCAGTCTGGATCTCTTAACATGCTCTGGCAATATGAGAATGTTGTTCACTTAACATTAAATCAAGAGTAATATTTTGAAGATGTAAAATAGATGGACCCATTATATTAGCTGTTTTAATAACCATATTTTCTAAATTTCATTTAAATTTCTCTGTATTTTAATCCCGTTACTACCCACTAAACCAGCTGTCTCAAGATCAGACTTTAAAGTATTGATATCCATACTATTTGTTATA
The DNA here is from genome assembly GCF_042186555.1 of Aquarana catesbeiana. Lineage (NCBI taxonomy): Eukaryota > Metazoa > Chordata > Amphibia > Anura > Ranidae > Aquarana > Aquarana catesbeiana. Next base: position 660,280,220 of record NC_133324.1, read on the forward strand.
CTCCCAATTGTGCCAATCCCTCCTAAAATACCTTCAACAATACCACGCTTATTTCTGTTATGATTTCTACTATTGATTCCAAACCATCTTTCAATACCCAATTCCATATTAACCAAATGTCCTTGACATTGTGGAAACCTTGTAGAAATTTTCCATTCTGAAATATTAAAGTTCCACAATATAATGACAAACTTTCCCTCTCTCAAAAGAGCTCTGGATTGGAAATGGTTAATCTGAAAAGGATTTGCTGAGACACTTTTCTTACCAACACATGGAGTTTTCCTAGGAGACATTACAACAACACTTGCCTTCGCACATTTCATTGGATAATTTACTATTGATATGCAACATTCATATATACCAGTATCATTCAAAGATACTCTCATTTGTTGATAAACAAATGTATTATTGATCCAATTCACACTACCATAAATTCCTTTATGAATTATCATAGTAGAACTGTGAAGAAAACTTCCCAAAAATTCATCGTTCCTTTTCCAAGTTACCAATTAATCTTGAGGTACATATATTTTTGTTTTACATATCAAATGCAAACTATCATTATCTTCAAAAATATTTAAAGATTGTGGGAAAATATAAATTTCCGGAATAATCATGTTGACCACAGAAATACTAATTTTAACCCTTATTTGTGTTAATTGTCTTGTTACTTTAACCACTTCAGCCCCGGACCATTATGCTGCATAAGGACCAGAGGACTTTTTCCAATTTGGCACTGCGTCGCTTTAACTGCTAATTGCGCGGTCATGCAATGCTGTACCCAAACGAAATTTGCGTCCTTTTCTTCCCACAAATAGAGCTTTCTTTTGATGGTATTTGATCACCTCTGCCGTTTTTTATTTTTTGCGCTATAAACGGAAAAAGACCGAAAATTTTGAAAAAAAATGATATTTTCTACTTTTTGTTATTAAAAAAATCCAATAAACTCAATTTTAGTCATACATTTAGGCCAAAATGTATTCGGCCACATGTCTTTAGTAAAAAAAATGTCAATAAGTGTATATTTATTATAGCGTCTACAAACTAGGGTACATTTTCTGGAATTTAAACAGCTTTTAGTTTATGACTGCCTATGTCATTTCTTGAGGTGCTAAAATGGCAGGGCGGTACAAACCCCCCCCCCCAAATGACCCCATTTTGGAAAGTAGACACCCCAAGGAAATTGCTGAGAGGCATATTGAGCCCATTGAATATTAATTTTTTTGTCCCAAGTGATTGAATAATGACAAAAAAAAAAAAAAGTTGTCACTAAATGATATATTGCTCACACAGGCCATGGGCATATGTGGAATTGCACCCCAAAATATATTTAGCTGCTTCTCCTGAGTACAGGGATACCACATATATGGGACTTTTTGGGAGCCTAGCCGCGTACAGGGCCCCGAAAACCAATCACCGCCTTCAGGATTTCTAAGGGCGTAAATTTTTTATTTTACTCCTCACTACCTATCACAGTTTTGAAGGCCATAAAATGCCCAGATGGCACAACCCCCCCCAAATGACCCCATTTTGGAAAGTAGACACCCCAAGCTATTTGCTTTGAGGCATGTTGAGTCCATGGAATATTTTATATTTTGACACAAGTTGCGGGAAAGTGACAATTTTTTTTTTTTGCACAAAGTTGTCACTAAATGATATATTGCTCACACAGGCCATGGGCATATGTGGAATTGCACCCCAAAATACGTTTAGCTGCTTCTCCTGAGTATGGGGATACCACATTTGTGGGACTTTTTGGGAGCCTAGCCGCGTACGGGGCCCCGAAAACCAATCACTGCCTTCAGGATTTCTAAGGTTGTAAATTTTTGATTTCACTCTTGACTGCCTATCACAGTTTCGGAGGCCATGGAATGCCCAGATGGCACAAACCCCCCCCAAATGACCCCATTTTGGAAAGTAGACACCCCAAGCTATTTGCTGAGAGGCATGGTGAGTATTTTGCAGCTCTCATTTGTTTTTGAAAATGAAGAAAGACAAGAAAAAAAATGTTTTTTTCTTTTTTCAATTTTCAAAACTTGTGACAAAAAGTAGGGTCTGCAAAATAATCATGTTGACCACAGAAATACTAATTTTAACCCTTATTTGTGTTAATTGTCTTGTTACTTTAACCACTTCAGCCCCGGACCATTATGCTGCATAAGGACCAGAGGACTTTTTCCAATTTGGCACTGCGTCGCTTTAACTGCTAATTGCGCGGTCATGCAATGCTGTACCCAAACGAAATTTGCGTCCTTTTCTTCCCACAAATAGAGCTTTCTTTTGATGGTATTTGATCACCTCTGCCGTTTTTTATTTTTTGCGCTATAAACGGAAAAAGACCGAAAATTTTGAAAAAAAATGATATTTTCTACTTTTTGTTATTAAAAAAATCCAATAAACTCAATTTTAGTCATACATTTAGGCCAAAATGTATTCGGCCACATGTCTTTAGTAAAAAAAATGTCAATAAGTGTATATTTATTATAGCGTCTACAAACTAGGGTACATTTTCTGGAATTTAAACAGCTTTTAGTTTATGACTGCCTATGTCATTTCTTGAGGTGCTAAAATGGCAGGGCGGTACAAACCCCCCCCCCCAAATGACCCCATTTTGGAAAGTAGACACCCCAAGGAAATTGCTGAGAGGCATATTGAGCCCATTGAATATTAATTTTTTTGTCCCAAGTGATTGAATAATGACAAAAAAAAAAAAAAGTTGTCACTAAATGATATATTGCTCACACAGGCCATGGGCATATGTGGAATTGCACCCCAAAATATATTTAGCTGCTTCTCCTGAGTACAGGGATACCACATATATGGGACTTTTTGGGAGCCTAGCCGCGTACAGGGCCCCGAAAACCAATCACCGCCTTCAGGATTTCTAAGGGCGTAAATTTTTTATTTTACTCCTCACTACCTATCACAGTTTTGAAGGCCATAAAATGCCCAGATGGCACAACCCCCCCCAAATGACCCCATTTTGGAAAGTAGACACCCCAAGCTATTTGCTTTGAGGCATGTTGAGTCCATGGAATATTTTATATTTTGACACAAGTTGCGGGAAAGTGACAATTTTTTTTTTTTGCACAAAGTTGTCACTAAATGATATATTGCTCACACAGGCCATGGGCATATGTGGAATTGCACCCCAAAATACGTTTAGCTGCTTCTCCTGAGTATGGGGATACCACATTTGTGGGACTTTTTGGGAGCCTAGCCGCGTACGGGGCCCCGAAAACCAATCACTGCCTTCAGGATTTCTAAGGTTGTAAATTTTTGATTTCACTCTTGACTGCCTATCACAGTTTCGGAGGCCATGGAATGCCCAGATGGCACAAACCCCCCCCAAATGACCCCATTTTGGAAAGTAGACACCCCAAGCTATTTGCTGAGAGGCATGGTGAGTATTTTGCAGCTCTCATTTGTTTTTGAAAATGAAGAAAGACAAGAAAAAAAATGTTTTTTTCTTTTTTCAATTTTCAAAACTTGTGACAAAAAGTAGGGTCTGCAAAATACTCACTATACCTCTCAGCAAATAGCTTGGAGTGTCTACTTTCCAAAATGGGGTCATTTGGGGGGGGGGTTGTTCCACCTGGGCATTCCATGGCCTCCGAAACTGTGATAGGCAGTGAAGAGTGAAATCAAAAATTTACGCACTTAGAAAGCCTGAAGGCGGTGCTTGGTTTTTGGGGTCCCGTACGCGGCTAGGTTCCCAAAAAGTCTCACACATGTGGTATCCCCGTACTCAGGAGAAGCAACAGAATGCATTTTGGGGTGTAATTTCACATATTCCCATGGCATGTTTGAGCAATATATCATTTAGTGACAACTTTGTGCAAAAAAAAAAAAAAAAAAATTTGTCTCTTTCCCGCAACTTGTGTCACAATATAAAGTATTCCATGGACTCGACATGCCTCTCAGCAAATAGCTTGGGGTGTCTACTTTCCAAAATGGGGTCATTTGGGGGGGTTTTGAACTGTCCTGGCATTTTATGCACAACATTTAGAAGCTTATGTCACACACCACCCACTCTTCTAACCACTTGAAGACAAAGCCCTTTCTGACACTTTTTGTTTACATGAAAAATTTTTTTTTTTTTGCAAGAAAATTACTTTGAACCCCCAAACATTATATATTTTTTTAAAGCAAATGCCCTACAGATTAAAATGGTGGGTGTTTAATTTTTTTTTTCCACACAGTATTTGCGCAGCGATTTTTCAAACGCATTTTTGGGGAAAAAACACACTTTTTTAAATTTTAATGCACTAGAACACACTATATTGCCCAAATGTTTGATGAAATAAAAAAGATGATCTTAGGCCGAGTACATGGATACCAAACATGACATGCTTTAAAATTGCGCACAAACGTGCAGTGGCAACAAAATAAATACATTTTTAAAAGCCTTTAAAAGCCTTTACAGGTTACCACTTTAGATTTACAGAGGAGGTCTACTGCTAAACTTACTGCCCTCGATCTGACCTTCGCGGTGATACCTCACATGCATGGTGCAATTGCTGTTTACATTTGACGCCAGACCGACGCTTGCGTTCGCCTTTGCGTGAGAGCAAGGGGGACAAGGGTGCTTTTTTTATTTTTTTATTTATTTTTTTTGCTTTTTTTTCTTATTTTTAAACTGTTCCTTTCATTTTTTTTTTTTTAAATCATTTTTATTGTTATCTCAGGGAATGTAAATATCCCCTATGATAGCAATAGGTAGTGACAAGTACTCTTTTTTGAGAAAATTGGGGTCTATTAGACCCTAGATCTCTCCTCTGCCCTCAAAGCATCTGACCACACCAAGATCGGTGTGATAAAATGCTTCCCCAATTTCCCAATGGCGCTGTTTACATCCGGTGAAATCTAAGTCATAAAATGCTCGTAGCTTCCGGTTTCTTAGGCCATAGAGATGTTTGGAGCCACTCTGGTCTCTGATCAGCTCTATGGTTAGCTGGCTGAATTACCGGCTGCATTCTCAGGTTCCCTGTTGAGACAGGAGAGCCAGAGAAAAACACGGAAGACGGTGGGGGGGGGGCATTCCCTTGCACTGCTTGTAAAAGCAGTCTAGATGCTAATTAGCCACTAGGATTGCTTTTACATGAAAGCCGACCGCTGGCTGAAAAGAATGATACCAAGATGATACCTAAACCTGCAGGCATCATTCTGGTATAACCACTCAAAGTCGTGAATGGCGTACCTGAAGACAAAAAAATGGTTAACAATAAAGCACAGTAAACGGTAAAGTATAAAAAATTGCATACCTGAAAAGCAAACATGATAAAACATAATAACAATAAAACATTGCAGAATAGAATACAGTAAAAAAGAGTAGAACAATAGAGAGAGAATAGAGAGAGAGAGAGAACAATAAAACGACAACTATTTTTTTTTATTTTATATTTTTTTTTGTGTTTTTTTTTTGTACACTGTAACTTTTATAACGGTAACTGGTTCCAGGTTCGGGTCTCTCAAAATGCGATGGCATCTTGGGAGACCCTGTGAAAGTGTGCCTAGTCTGTGCAATGCTGTAGCCTACGCTAATACTCAACTAGTGTATGGTAGCGTTCAAAACATTCACCAATGCAAAGACCAGGATTGTCAGGACAGAAGGGACAATAATAGCGGGTGTCACGCCTATATCCGTGCTTGCTGCAGACACAACATCTTTTTTGGGGGGTTCGTTGGGTAGGGGTACTCGGGAGGACATAAAGAAAATGCCTCTCATGCAGCCGACTGCATTTGGTTGGGGATGTGAATGGGGGAAGTACGGGTGCTGCAGAAGTGGTGGGTTCCCAATTAGGATTGGCGAATGGAGCAGGAAGGGCACTATGAGCACGACGGGCCTGTGTTTGTCTTCTTGGTGGCAGCGGGACACTACTTGTGCTTGCCACCTCACCAGCTTGAACTGCACTTATGGGACTCGCCACGTCACCAAGTGTTACTGCAGTGCAGGTTTGACTATGACCGGGGTGTACTAGGCCGCTGGCACTTGCCAGTTCACCAAAACGCTACCAAAAAAACTGTTAGCGATCGCAGGGATCAGGCCTGACTCTGCGAACGCTGCAGTTATGCGTTTAGTGTTTTGTAAGTGACAGTGATCGATCGATACTGCACTTGGGTGGGCTGGGCTGGGCTGGGTGGAGGAGCAAAATGCAGGTCCTAGCAGGTATCTGGGCTGATCCCGCTAACACTGCATTTTTGGGAACCCTAAAGTGCTGGGGGGAACTAGTATAGATCTGATCGGATCAGATATTAATCCGTTCAGATACTATACCACTAAGGGAGGCGTATGCTGCGTGTGTGGGTGTTAGCGGTACTGGCCCTAACCTGACGCTGCCTGGGGCTGGTGCTTGCCAGTTCACCAAAACGCTACCAAAAAAACTGTTAGCGATCGCAGGGATCAGGCCTGACTCTGCGAACGCTACAGTTATGCGTTTAGTGTTTTGTAAGTGACAGTGATCGATCGATACTGCACTTGGGTGGGCTGGGCCGGGCGGAGGGGGCAAAACGCAGGTGCTAGCAGGTATCTGGGCTGATCCTGCTAACACTGCGTTTTTGGGAAGCCTAAACTGCTGGGGACGCTAGTATAGATCTGATCGGATCAGATATTGATGCGTTCAGATACTATACCACTAAGGGAGGCGTATGCTGCGTGCGTGGGTGTTAGCGGTACTGGCCCTAACCTGACGCTGCCTGGGGCTGGTGCTTGCCAGTTCACCAAAACGCTACCAAAAAAACTGTTAGCGATCGCAGAGCTCAGGTCTGACTCTGCGAACGCTACAGTTATGCGTTTAGTGTTTTGTAAGTGACAGTGATCGATCGATACTGCACTTGGGTGGGGTAGGCTGGGCCGGGCGGAGGGGGCAAAACGCAGGTGCTAGCAGGTATCTGGGCTGATCCCGCTAACACTGCGTTTTTGGGAACCCTAAACTGCTGGGGACGCTAGTATAGATCTGATCGGATCAGATATTGATCTGTTCAGATACTATACCACTAAGGGGGTGTATGGTGCGTGCGTGGGTGTTGGCGCTACTGGCGCTAACCTGACGCTGCTTGGGGCTGGTGCTTGCCAGTTCACCAAAACGCTCCCAAAAAATCTGTTAGCGATCGCAGGGATCAGGCCTGACTCTGCGAACGCTGCAGTTATGCGTTTAGTGTTTTGTAAGTGACAGTGATCGATCGATACTGCACTTGGGTGGGCTGGGCCGGGTGGAGGGGGCAAAACGCAGGTGCTAGCAGGTATCTGGGCTGATCCCGCTAACACTGCGTTTTTGGGAAGCCTAAACTGCTGGGGACGCTAGTATAGATCTGATCGGATCAGATATTGATGCGTTCAGATACTATACCACTAAGAGAGGCGTATGCTGCGTGCGTGGGTGTTAGCGGTACTGGCGCTAATCTGGCACTGCCTGGGGCGACGCATATCACCGTCGGGCGATCAGGGGGCTAAACCTTTATTAGGTAATAAACGGCGGGTGCCCTGACACTATAAAAAATAAACAAACTAACCAGCGTCACCCGTAATGGTTATACGGTGATCAGTGGTGAAAGGGTTAACTAGGGGGCAATCAAGGGGTTAAAACATTTATTAGGTAGTATATGGGGGTCCCTGTCGCTATAAAATGCTGACGGCGAACATAAATATTTACGTCCCTAACTAGCGTCACCAGCGACACTAATACAGCGATCAGAAAAATGATCGCTTAGTGACACTGGCGACGGGGGGTGATCAAGGGGTTAAAACTTTATTGTGGGGTGTTAGGGGGGTACCCTAGACCTAAAGGGGGCTAATACTAACTGCCCTAACACAGTAACTGTCACAAACTGACACCATGCAGTAATCAGAAAAAAAAAAACTGCTTGGTGTCAGTGTGACATGGGGGGGGGTGATTGGGGGGTGATCGGGGGGGAGGGGGTGTAAAGTGTGCCTGGCATGTTCTACTGTGTGTGTTTGTGCACTTACATTACAGTCTTCTCTCCTCGGCGCCGGAACGGAAACTGCCGAGCCGAGGAGAGATGACATCACATCCTCTGCCTGTGTGTACTACACACAGGCAGGGGAGGAGTCTCATTGGCTGGGAGCAATTGCGAGGGGGGCCACGATCGGATGGCCTCCCCCTCATCTCTGATCGCTGCCAGACCAACGGCGACCGCCTCAGGCACCGGGGGGGGTCTGATGGGACCCCCCGCCCGCGGGAAGGCAATCACATACCAGGTACGTGATTTTGCCTGCCCGTGCCATTCTGCTGACGTACATCAGCGTGAGGCAGTCGTCAAGTGGTTAAAATCCCATGTTCTTACAACATCCCCTTTTTCATCTCCAATTATATTTAAATGTTCTGGATCTAATATTTTTATGAAACTTTGAAAAAGGTAATAAAATTGATCTAAGGGATAAAATACTTTCCCAGATCTTGACATAGTATTAGTAACATCTCCAGACCAAATTGTTGAGTCATTACCCTTTAAGTATATAGCCCAGAAACTCCTCAACAATATATTACATTCAAAAGTTCCAGTTTTGTTGTTTAGTCTATAAGATCCCTGCATTTTAACAAAATTTGTTTAAATTCTATTTTAACGTTTACCTCAACATTATTACTATGAATGAAATATAATTCCATACAGCAATTATATCCCTGTCCTACACAAACATATCCATACAAATCTTCAGCTGTATCAATATCAACGTATCTAAAATCATGATTTCTGTCAAATGCATTAATATCAATAACTCTCTCATTTTTGTCCCTTCTATTGATATTAGTGTTTTTATCATTATGTTCCTCTGAATTGACATCAATGTCTACATCTCTTTTGTTTCTGAATAATGTAATGTCTTTGTAGTGTAATTCTTCAATCCTGTTAACCTCTGCATAGCTGGAACATTTTGTGATATATTTTACCACAGATAAAATTGTCACTAGGGAAAAGATGAATCCTGTGATGACAATAAATCTTCTCTCTTTAACACTTTCTTTTGTTGAACTGACATGTTTCTTCTTTTTTTGGAATCCATGATTCCTCCAGGTTAATGAAATATAATTCATTCCTAGGAAAAATAAAAGCAGCATCATTTATCTTAGAATATTACATTTGTTATACCCACATTTTTATTTATCCATGCTTTTTCACTAAATTGAGAAATCCTTGAACTAGTACCATTATCCCTTGAACATCCAAGATGTCAAATAGACCTTCCCAATTACTTTGCCATGGTCCACTTCTCCAGAACCTTTAGTTCTGCCTGTGACGTGTATCTCACCATCTCTGGGTGTGACCTTACACATGGCAACTCTTCACCATATTTCTTTCTGTATAAACTTATGCTAACAGCATCTAATTTTTGATTTAAATAAATATTTCCGTTCTTAATTATCAATCTTGATAAACCGTTTATCTTGAATAAAAGATAATTTTGGTTTTAATAAATAAAATAACAAAATGTTACAAGAATCAGATAATGTGTGTGTGGATGTAACAGCAATTCTCATGCTGTGTATGTGTCTTGTGTATACTGGAGTGGATGTCTGTTGCAGCATCTGCTGGAATGCATGTCTGCCAAAAAACTCTGTTACAGGCATTCTACTCCTAAAAAACAAACCCCCTCCTTTTCTTATTCAGAAAGGTTCTTTTTTGTCTTGTAGTCCCACAGATGCAGACTCTCAATGAGTAGCATCCCCCCTCCTTTTTAAAAAGGTGGGTGTCACTTCACTCTCAAATTCCTAAGGGTGGGGCTATGAGCTATGTGAGTAACCATTTAACTTATACAATACAAGTTTCTTTAAACTTCTAAAACAAATACTACATATCAGTATATATACAAATTGTCTCTTAATAATCTCCTAAACAAGGAATATTGTAAAATAAAGAAATTATGATCTTTTAACTCAAACTTAAAAATGTGTGGAGGGACCATTTTTTTCATACAAGTAACTGCATGTGACACAATTCTGTTCAAATTGTCCTGTATCATCTATAACCAAAACACTGTTATGCAAAAGGAGCACAAAATACTAAAAAGAAATATTATTTTGTGAATGACATTCAATACATTTTAAATAACATCCTAGTATCCCTTCTCAAATCACAAGCATTGCAGTACAATACACTTCAGAGGGACACTAACAATCCTTGCTGTGTACTGCCAACAAAAGTTAGTAGTAAGTAATTTCTTCCTGTCATTAATTCAAATAAAGAATACTTTGTAACTGAAAAAAAACTGTACCTGCAAACTGTGAATGATATGATACATGAAATCTCTGTCCTATTCCCAAGATTTTACACATTACCTGCATGATTTTACCTATAAAATGGAATCCTCTGTCACTACTGAGGTTTGCTAGTATACCCCAAACTAGAAAAACATGATTAATCAACATCCTATCAATAATTAAAATATCTTTGTACACAGATTAGACAAGATTTAATTACTCTGTCTACTGTCTCTTCCATTTTGTCCCAATAGAATTTCTCTTTAAGAATTTCAAGCAATTTTTGCTTACCAATGTGATCTAAACTGTCATAGTTAAATTTAGTGAATTCCACCTGTAGGTGTTGTGGTACATTAAAATATAGAAAATCCATCTAAGTCATGATATTAGATCCAGTTTTCATAAACCAAAATATAGATCTTATATCACCCGATGAGAACTCAAAAGATTGATTCACCTTTTAATTCTCTGAAAACGAAGGAAAATCTTATATTTGTTTTTTCCACAACATAATTTTGACCATATTCAGGTTAAAATCACTAATTCTCTATACAAATCTGCATCGTTTGCTAATTGAGCACAAAGCTGTTAATTACCCCCTTTTCAGGTGAACTAAACCTCTCAATGTTCCATCTGAACAAAACAAAAAGTTAAAATCATAATAATCATAACTTGGAAAAATTAATTTAAAAAAATAATAATCCAAAGGATTATCCTTGAAAATACTAAAAATATATCAAATAAAAACAAAATCTCTGAACCCTTAAATCATAACCTTATTATCCATAGCAAAGAAACAATAACCAGAAAATCCTTACCATCCATGCAGTTCATTTAAGGACTGCTAACATTGTTTTTCACAGTGTTATATGATACATAGTGATACCTTTCCTGTCTTAATGGACTATTTGCAGTTTGCAATCTTTGCATTTGGGTCTTAAAAGGGAAATTAGTTTGATTATTATGGCCTCTATACCTCAAATTACTACACCAGCGCACAGAATACACTTCATAGCGTCTTGGCATCGTTTTCAGATAATAAAACCTCTTTTGTATATCGTTATTATTAGCCATCACACAAAACCTAGATATGTGACCCTCTCTTTTGCAAACTAAACATTTAAGAGTTTTTTTTTTTGCATATACCTTTCTTTGAGTATATGGCGATGAAAATTTACGTTTCTGTTGAATATTACTATTATTCAAATCAACAGACTTCACGCTTTCATTGTCTGAGGAAAATATAAACCTCCTCGAATGTCTCCACTGAGTCAACTCCAGAATCAGCATCATTAACCCTCGCCTCTGACTTTGTCACGTGTTCATAAGCTAAACACTGAGCATGTGCAGAAGACTGAGCTTGCAATAATTGCGTTTTAAGCAAACCTATAACATTCTCTTGTTCAATTTCTTTCTGAGTTAAAAAAGTAATACAACTTTCTTTTTCTTTAAACGATTCCAATAATGCATTAATTTTGTCCCAATAGAATTTCTCTTTAAGAATTTCAAGCAATTTTTGCTTACCAATGTGATCTAAACTGTCATAGTTAAATTTAGTGAATTCCACCTGTAGGTGTTGTGGTACATTAAAATATAGAAAATCCATCTAAGTCATGATATTAGATCCAGTTTTCATAAACCAAAATATAGATCTTATATCACCCGATGAGAACTCAAAAGATTGATTCACCTTTTAATTCTCTGAAAACGAAGGAAAATCTTATATTTGTTTTTTCCACAACATAATTTTGACCATATTCAGGTTAAAATCACTAATTCTCTATACAAATCTGCATCGTTTGCTAATTGAGCACAAAGCTGTTAATTACCCCCTTTTCAGGTGAACTAAACCTCTCAATGTTCCATCTGAACAAAACAAAAAGTTAAAATCATAATAATCATAACTTGGAAAAATTAATTTAAAAAAATAATAATCCAAAGGATTATCCTTGAAAATACTAAAAATATATCAAATAAAAACAAAATCTCTGAACCTTTAAATCATAACCTTATTATCCATAGCAAAGAAACAATAACCAGAAAATCCTTACCATCCATGCAGTTCATTTAAGGACTGCTAACATTGTTTTTCACAGTGTTATATGATACATAGTGATACCTTTCCTGTCTTAATGGACTATTTGCAGTTTGCAATCTTTGCATTTGGGTCTTAAAAGGGAAATTAGTTTGATTATTATGGCCTCTATACCTCAAATTACTACACCAGCGCACAGAATACACTTCATAGCGTCTTGGCATCGTTTTCAGATAATAAAACCTCTTTTGTATATCGTTATTATTAGCCATCACACAAAACCTAGATATGTGACCCTCTCTTTTGCAAACTAAACATTTAAGAGTTTTTTTTTTTGCATATACCTTTCTTTGAGTATATGGCGATGAAAATTTACGTTTCTGTTGAATATTACTATTATTCAAATCAACAGACTTCACGCTTTCATTGTCTGAGGAAAATATAAACCTCCTCGAATGTCTCCACTGAGTCAACTCCAGAATCAGCATCATTAACCCTCGCCTCTGACTTTGTCACGTGTTCATAAGCTAAACACTGAGCATGTGCAGAAGACTGAGCTTGCAATAATTGCGTTTTAAGCAAACCTATAACATTCTCTTGTTCAATTTCTTTCTGAGTTAAAAAAGTAATACAACTTTCTTTTTCTTTAAACGATTCCAATAATGCATTAATTTTGTCCCAATAGAATTTCTCTTTAAGAATTTCAAGCAATTTTTGCTTACCAATGTGATCTAAACTGTCATAGTTAAATTTAGTGAATTCCACCTGTAGGTGTTGTGGTACATTAAAATATAGAAAATCCATCTAAGTCATGATATTAGATCCAGTTTTCATAAACCAAAATATAGATCTTATATCACCCGATGAGAACTCAAAAGATTGATTCACCTTTTAATTCTCTGAAAACGAAGGAAAATCTTATATTTGTTTTTTCCACAACATAATTTTGACCATATTCAGGTTAAAATCACTAATTCTCTATACAAATCTGCATCGTTTGCTAATTGAGCACAAAGCTGTTAATTACCCCCTTTTCAGGTGAACTAAACCTCTCAATGTTCCATCTGAACAAAACAAAAAGTTAAAATCATAATAATCATAACTTGGAAAAATTAATAAAAAAAAATAATAATCCAAAGGATTATCCTTGAAAATACTAAAAATATATCAAATAAAAACAAAATCTCTGAACCCTTAAATCATAACCTTATTATCCATAGCAAAGAAACAATAACCAGAAAATCCTTACCATCCATGCAGTTCATTTAAGGACTGCTAACATTGTTTTTCACAGTGTTATATGATACATAGTGATACCTTTCCTGTCTTAATGGACTATTTGCAGTTTACAATCTTTGCATTTGGGTCTTAAAAGGGAAATTAGTTTGATTATTATGGCCTCTATACCTCAAATTACTACACCAGCGCACAGAATACACTTCATAGCGTCTTGGCATCGTTTTCAGATAATAAAACCTCTTTTGTATATCGTTATTATTAGCCATCACACAAAACCTAGATATCTGATCCTCTCTTTTGCAAACTAAACATTTAAGAGTTTTTTTTTGCATATACCTTTCTTTGAGTATATGGCAATGAAAATTTACGTTTCTGTTGAATATTACTATTATTCAAATCAACAGACTTCACGCTTTCATTGTCTGAGGAAAATATAAACCTCCTCGAATGTCTCCACCGAGTCAACTCCAGAATCAGCATCATTAACCCTCGCCTCTGACTTTGTCACGTGTTCATAAGCTAAACACTGAGCATGTGCAGAAGACTGAGCTTGCAATAATTGCGTTTTAAGCAAACCTATAACATTCTCTTGTTCAATTTCTTTCTGAGTTAAAAAAGTAATACAACTTTCTTTTTCTTTAAACGATTCCAATAATGCATTAATTTTATGTTCCAATTCATCTTTTTCAATCAGTAATTGTTCAATATGTAAATTCTCCTGTGTTTGTGCAATTTCTGTTACACTTTGCCTTTGTTTTCCTGGCATAGCAAAAACCATTGCATTGAAAACCGTAACTAACTTCATCACATTACTTAATTTTCTCCTAGATTTAGCTAATGAAAATCTATTCTTCTCAATTTCTTTATTTGCCTGTAGGCATTGATTATACATTGATTACCATAACTTAGTGTCTGAAATATGACTGGCTAAACCTTCAAATTCTAAATTACTTTTTTCGGCTAGCACATTAATAAAATTCATATTTTGGTACTCACCGAATATAAAACTTTTCCGTTTTCTGCTGGACTCTAATTAAACCGTCTGTCAAGACTTCTGTATTTCCAAAATTTCTCTGGTCTTCACACAATCAAACATCAAAAACATCAATCGAGCGATTCTAGTTTCTTTCAATATTTTGCAAAGTATTCCTGTTCGTCACTTTTCCCCTCTGATCAACGGAAGAAGAACGTGGCAAAAACTTCTGATGATTGAAACTGGCTGGCGTTCGCCAATGTAATATTCTAAGATAAATGATGCTGCTTTTATTTTTCCTAGGAATTAATTATATTTCATTAACCTGGAGGAATCATGGATTCCAAAAAAAGAAGAAACATGTCAGTTCAACAAAAGAAAGTGTTAAAGAGAGAAGATTTATTATCATCACAGGATTCATCTTTTCCCTAGTGACAATTTTATCTGTGGTAAAATATATCACAAACTGTTCCAGCTATGCAGAGGTTAACAGGATTGAAGAATTACACTACAAAGACATTACATTATTCAGAAACAAAAGAGATGTAGACATTGATGTCAATTCAGAGGAACAAAATGATAAAAACACTAATATCAATAGAAAGGACAAAAATTAGAGAGTTATTGATATTAATGCATTTGACAGAAATCATGATTTTAGATATGTTGATATTGATACAGCTGAAGATTTGTATGGATATGTTTGTGTAGGACAGGGATATGATTGCTGTATGGAATTATATTTCATTCATAGTAATAATGTTGAGGTAAACGTTAAAATAGAATTTAAACAAATTTTGTTAAAATGCAGGGATCTTATAGACTAAACAACAAAACTGGAACTTTTGAATGTAATATATTGTTGAGGAGTTTCTGGGCTATATTTAAAGGGTAATGACTCAACAATTTGGTCTGGAGATGTTACTAATACTATGTCAAGATCTGGGAAAGTATTGTATCCCTTAGATCAATTTTATTACCTTTTTCAAAGTTTCGTAAAAATATTAGATCCAGAACATTTAAATATAATTGGAGATGAAAAATGGGATGTTGTAAGAACATGGGATTTTAAAGTAACAAGACAATTAACACAAATAAGGGTTAAAATTAGTATTTCTGTGGTCAACATGATTATTCCGGAAATTTATATTTTCCCACAATCTTTAAATATTTTTGAAGATAATGATAGTTTGCATTTGATATGTAAAACAAAAATATATGTACCTCAAGATTCATTGGTAACTTGGAAAAGGAACAATGAATTTTTGGGAAGTTTTCTTCACAGTTCTACTATGATAATTCATAAAGGAATTTATGGTAGTGTGAATTGGATCAATAATACATTTGTTTATCAACAAATGAGAGTATCTTTGAATGATACTGGTATATATGAATGTTGCATATCAATAGTAAATTATCCAATGAAATGTGCGAAGGCAAGTGTTGTTGTAATGTCTCCTAGGAAAACTCCATGTGTTGGTAAGAAAAGTATCTCAACAAATCCATTTCAGATTAACCATTTCCAATCCAGAACTCTTTTGAGAGAGGGAAAGTTTGTCATTATATTGTGGAACTTTAATGTTTCAGAATGGAAAATTTCTACAAGGTTTCCACAATATCAAGGACATTTGGTTAATATGGAATTGGGTATTGAAAGATGGTTTGGAATTAATAGTAGAAATCATAACAGAAATAAGCGTGGTATTGTTGAAGGTATTTTAGGAGGGATTGGCACAATTGGGAGTATAACTAATAGTATGGATATTAATACTTTAAAGTCTGATCTTGAGACAGCTGGTTTAGTGGATAGTGACGGGATTAAAATACAGAGAAATTTAAATGAAATTTTAGAAAATATGGTTATTAAAACAGCTAATATAATGAGTCCATCTATTTTACATCTTCAAAATATTACTCTTGATTTAATGTTAAGTGAACAACATTCTCATATTGCCAGAGCATGTTTAGAGATCCAGACTGAATATTCCACTAATTTTAAAATAATTGCACAAGCATTTCAGAGTGGAATAACCCCTCTTGGCATTTTACAGAATTTACCCAGAGAATATGTATATGCTATAAATCATACAGATTTATGGGTAAATAAATGAATAGGCTGTAAACAGGATGTTTGTTATAGTTCTTCTATGATTCCAATAGCAGGACAAGAACAAATTTTGGTTCCAATCACTGTCTTGGGATTACCCGTCAGCAATACACAATTATTGTATTATAAATTACAGTATACAGATTTTGCATTTAACAATGAAAATTCTGAATTAGAACAATTAGATTTGTCATCATGTTTACAATTTCAGTCTAAAGTTATCTGTTTACCTAATCAAGATAAAAGTATTTTTCATTCTTGTTATCATAATCATACATTATGTTCAGCAAGAATAGAAATAGTTGAAACAATTTCTGAATTAATTACTCATGTAGATAAAAAGAAGGTTTGCTTCCAGATCATGTCAGATACAGAAAGGGTTAAAACTTTTTTCTCTTCTTGTACAAATACAGAAAACCTAAATCAAGGCTTGTATTGTATAGAAGGATACATTGTAGCAATAAGTATTAATGGGTTTAGAACAAATTTAACAAATATGCTTATGAAAAATATAAGTGCTCTTCCCACACAATATAATATATCTCAGATAGATGAATTTCCTTGGGAAGAATGGGCAAATGTAATTCATAAGGATAAAGGTTTATTGATAGCTTTGGCTAAGGAACTTCAGAATGCAGACATATTGTTTAAACATGAACAAGGTAATTTGCAAGAGATATCTCATCAATGGTCAGGATTTTCAGGAAGTAATTGGTGGAAAAAATTCAGTAATAGTGTATCAATTTGGGGAAAAACTTCAATAACCTCAGCAGCAGGAAATATTTTATCACATCCTATAGTTATTCTTTTTATTATTATTATGTTATTCATTTTATTCCAGTTATGTTTGATGTTTAGAATGAAAAAATTATATTATCAAATTAGAAATGAAATCAAGAAAGGAGATGATTTATTGCAAAATAAGCTTAAGAGAAAGAAGGGTTTTGGTATTGCAAACTCGGTTAGTGATGGAAATACATTTGGAGTTATTGGATCAAAGTCAGAATGAATGAGACATGAATGCTATGTATGGATTTAAACCTTGAAAATATGATTATTATTCATATTTTAGAGGGGAATGTTATATTCTTAATATCTAAATTTTAATTGGCTTTATTAAAAAGAATATGCATTCTCTACAATTGTGTGAATGATAAGACTTTGAGCTAATGACATTCAGATGGCGACTCATTGACGGAGATTGCAGGTCAAGAACCTATCAGAATTTGATGAATTTTGTAAATAATATATGTATGGGTTGAAAATCTTCCTATGTAACCGATACTCTGTTTGAACTATGCGTTTATGTTTTAAGTGGTCTGATAGTCTCTCTCACATATATCTTGTTTCATGAAGAGAAGGTTTCTGTAAGAGGAACCAGATGTTACTCTCTGTTAGCCCCCACACTTATGAAGGAGGAGAAAGGGGAGTGTATTGGACGGATTTGTGTTTGGGCGCGAATTTGAAAGACTGAGTTCATATAATCAAAGGAAAACAGCCTTCTTCCCCCTTGCTATTTCCTGCCTTCAAGCTACATACACCTCTTCAAGACACACAGCTCTCTCTCTCTCTCTTCTATGCATACAGCATTTCTTCCAGGACACAAGAAGTTAATCGGCCATCTTTAAAGAGCCAATACAAAGGAAAGCACATGGTCTAATGACTTTAAGAACTTTTTTCAGATCTTTGAAACAAATGAACTATATTTGAACATTTTTTGCATATATGAAACAACACTAATTCTGAATATGAATGTACTATTTTTGTAAGTATTTTCCAAGTTTTGTGTGTGTACAATAAAACACACAGTTTGATTTAAGTTGACTCAAGCAGAAATAATTCAAAAATTTGTCTCACGAGCAATCATCATTATCGAAAGCTTTTTATACAATATTAAGCCATTTATTACAAATACTATGTCCCATTAATTTCCACTTACTAGAGGCATGAGACACCTGAGCTCTTTGACTAAACCATGGAACCCTTGGCTATCCTGATTAGAGGCTTTGTGTCAATGAGAGGTTTTTGGTGGATCAGTGGGAAAACAGCATTTTCCTCCCTGTAGCTGGGAGATGTCACAAACTTGCTACTAGATTCATTAGGAATGGTTGAGAACTTTGGATCAATCTTAGGGTCTAAAATGAACTGGGATAAGTCACTATTGTTCCAGCTAGACCCATCGACACCACTGACTATATACTCCTCTTCGGCAGGTCACTAATTTCAAATACTTAGGCTAGTGGTTCAATATAATCTCTCTGGCTGTGTATTGGACAATCTGTAACCCATCTTAGACTGCTTTATACACCAATGTACAAGTTGGTCTTCTCTCCCCTGGGCTCAGTAAGTAGGGTCAATCTGATCAAAATGATCTTCCTGCCCAAATTTTTGTACTTTTTTCAACATGCGCTGGTTATAGTACCTCAATCCTTTCTTTGTAAGATTGACAGGGCAGCTACTTCATTTATTTGGGCAGGATGAACTCTCAAATTGGCCAAGATAGCGCTGCAACACCCTTTTACACTGGGCGGATTTGCTCTCCCCAACTTTACAAAATATTGCTGGGTAGCGATCTTAATATTGGTGGTTTACTAAACCACATGACAGTAACTTTGGAGGCTGGTCTCCTGTTCTCATACATGGGGCTGAGTATGCTACCTTTTCAGGGCTCAAGATCAAATGTGGCTGTCATTGTTCCTATGCACACAACCTTGAAGTTTTGGATGGA
Source organism: Aquarana catesbeiana (assembly GCF_042186555.1). Lineage (NCBI taxonomy): Eukaryota > Metazoa > Chordata > Amphibia > Anura > Ranidae > Aquarana > Aquarana catesbeiana. Next base: position 660,299,519 of record NC_133324.1, read on the forward strand.
GGCCTCTATGAGATATTACAAGCCTGGAGTATATTCTCCCCATGCCCCGTTATAAAGGCCACCTTTCACTAACCCAATCATGTTTTTTTTCTTACTTCAAACTTCAACACGCAGTTAATACACAATTTGATATACTTGCATCCATGCAAGCAACCTCAGAAATTGTGAAAAATGAACAATAATTACACAGTGAAACATAATTGAATTAATAAAAACAAATAAAAAGAGCTGCCGACCCTATTAAAGTCAAAAGAATAAGAGACAAAAATAACCCAATAAAAATTGGGATTATGATGATGCTCTCGTGTGTACTATAACACTAAAGTGTCTATACAGTGCAATCAAATACACTAAAGAGTGATCTGTGCTAAAATAGTCCACTTACTAAAGCACTTGCTTTCAGTTAATATGTGATTTTGTCACAGGATTTCCCTGTCCTTGCACTCACTAGAGGAGCTACTGATGACAGAGGAGTTAGATAAACCACTATCCTCTATTTATTCAGAGCTGACACCTGCCCATGGACCTGGGCTGGACAGCCTTTATTGAAGATGGTAGAAGGATCTCTCCACCCCTATGGAAGAGGACTGGTCTGAATGTTTCGACCACTACTTAACAGGTATGATCTTGGTTAGAGACAGGTTTACTCAGCTCAAGCTCCTACACAGAGTCCACTATACCCCACAAAGGCTGTCTTGTATATATCCAAATACCTCCAGTACTTCTCAGAGTTTTGCCATGGAAGAGAGTACTCTTTTTCATATGCTGTGGACCTGTACCCACCTACAGACCTATTGGAAAGAAGTAATATCCACTGTCAACTCTGTATGTGGTCTATCGGTTGCCCAAGATCCTCTTATTTTCCTACTAGGCCTGACTGACAATATAGCAAATACCCACTATGTTAAGTTATTAATTTACTATTCAGCATTCTATACTAGGTGGACTATACTGATGAAGTGGACAGCCCCACAACCTTCCACTGTGGCAAAGTAGACATATGCAAATGTAGCACCCTGGTGTTTAGGCAGGGTTGCTATCAAATTTAGTTGCCAGGCGATAGTTGCCTTGGCCAATTGTTAGGAAATCAATTGATTCCTCTCTAAATCTGGACTTGTTGCACCCTTTCTCTTCTGTCACTGGGTGGCACTATGCTAGTGACATTAGATAAGACAGGGTCTTTGCAAGCTCAGACATGAATGGATGGGGTGTCTCAGCCAATGGGCAGGGATTTTCTTTGGTCCCTTGGCCTGCTGGAAGTGCCTATTTATTTGGGTGGAATCAGGTGATTGGGGTTTTGTGCCACCTGAACGGTTGTCTGCGTGGACATGTATTATGTTGCCCCAGGCTGCTAGGCTGGAAGCCTGAGGCCTATCCCAGAGTAATTGGCTGCTAGGCTTCCTGAGGGCCTTTCCAGGAGTGGGAGAGCAGCGTAGTAGTGGACCAGAAGTAGCGGTTCAGCCGGATGGGGAACCAGCTGTGGTCGGAGGTGGAAGGGGAAGCTGTCACCACTAAGGGACTATCCACCTTGTTACCTGAGATCACTGTGAATAAGCTGAAGCCAGTACCAGAGCAGTCTTCTCACCAGCCAGGGATGGTGCAAAAGTGGGAAAACTTCAGTGAGTGCCAAGCCAGGAACCCAGCGTGACAGCAGAGGTGAGGCTTGCAGAACATCAGTGGGTGCCAAGCCAGGGACTTAGCGGGTCAGCAGGAGTGACGCTTGAAGAGTATCTGTGAGTGCCAAGCCAGGGACCCAGGAGGGAAGCAGAGGAGTCACTTGAGAAAGATACTAAGTGCTAAAAGTGACAGAGCTCAGGGCATCCAGTGGCTATGGAATCCAAAGTCTAGTGAAAGACTGGGAGTTTGTTGAGTGAAGATCCACAGTGAGTGACCGTGGAGTAAGCAGAGAACTGTTTTTGTTGCCAATAGTTGAATACAACTACTGTTAGTAACTGCTACAAGATTGTTACCATAGGAGACAGCGGTCCTACCTATACAGAAGTGGTGTCCGGCTGGAGGTCTTCACCTGTATAGCTGTCTTCCTATAGGAGTCTCAGGGGCCGCCAGTTAACATTGCATCTACTTGAGGGTGTCCTGGCCCTAACCCTCTCTCCCACAGTTCTGTTCAAGAGACAATAAATCTCTTTGCATTCAAAAAGTGTCTGGCGCCCACCGTTTCATCTTGCATTACACCCACCATGCCTTGTAACCCACTCTACACAGAAGGATGTCAGCTGTCCCTAACTTTGGAGGTCACCATTAGGCCTCAAGGGACTCGGGACCTTGCTACACAAATATTAATGTGAACATATACTCAACATATGTACTGTATGTGCTTTAAGAAATGTACCTCTTTCATTCAAGTCTTTTCATTATCTTTTTCCCTTAATTCCCAAATTATTCACTCTTCTTAATAAAATAGTTGATTCTCAAAATAAAGACAAAAAAAGAGCTATTATCTCACACATTGCCACACATTGTATAAATGAGAAAAAAGAAAAAACGATATATCACCCAAAGGTTACTGCCTCTTATAAATTTATTAGATATAAAACAGCATACAAAAAGAGGATAAAAGAGAAGGCTCCTACAGCATGCTAATCCTCCCTCCTACCTAGCCCCTCAAACACTCCTTCTAAATATATACCTATCCACGCCCATCCCTTATATTCCCCTTCCTACACACAACAACACCCTAAAGCCCTCCTGTAGGAAGCTGGAACAGAGGTGACTGTATAAACTAGACCCCCTCTTCTTTATGATGGAACCCCTGATATATAAACCTGCACACTAGAGGGACCTAAGGTCTATATCAGGGATCTCCAAACCATGGCCCTCCAGCTGTTGCAGAACTACACATCCCATGAGGCATTGTAAAACTCTGACATTCACAGACATGACTAGGCATGATGGGAATTGTAGTTCCTAAACAACTGGAGGGCCATAGTTTGGAGACCCCAGGTCTATATGCATATAGAGACCCAAATAAATATGGAACTCCTGTATGTGGTGACTCCTTAAAGCCACAATGAGCGATTGCAGGGCACAACCAGCACAGAGATTATCCCCTGGGGATTATAGACCATGGTATACTAGAAACAGATGGATAAGTCTCAGCAGGCAGAGCAACAGTGGATTCACCTTGTATACAGAGAGATCAGCTAGCAATGACTCCCCAGTATGGTAGCTGGCTGTGGAGTACGGTAGCTAGCTGTGGAGTCATTGCTAGCTGATCTCTCTGTATGCAAGGTGTAACCACTGTTGCTCTGCCTGCTGAGACTTATCCATCTGATTCTAGTATAACCATGGTCTATAATCACTGGCAGTAAATCTTACTAATCTCTGGAGAGGTCCAGGCTCATGGTGTAATTATGGACTGGAGGAGTCTACAGTGACTATAGCTCTCATTTGAGCATTAATAATTTATCACTCATACCTGAGGACATTGGATGGACTGCATTTTTCTCATGATACTTATGACATTCACCATTTAGCCACAACACCCCCCACGGGATAATCTGTGTGCTGGTTGTGCACTGCATTCGCCCATTGTGGCTTTAATGTGCAGAGTCACCACATACTTGAGTTCCGTATTTATTTGGGTCTCTTTATACATATGGACCTTAGGTCCCTCCAACATGCAGCTTTATATATCAGGGGTTCCATAATATAGAGGGGGGGTCTAGTTTATACAGTCACCTCTGTCCCAGCTTCCTATGGGAGGGCTTTAGGGTGTTGCTGTGTGTAGGAGGAGGAATATATGGGGTGGGTGTGATTAGGTACGGTCAGGTCCATAAATATTGAGACATCGACACAATTCTAATCTTTTTGGCTCTATACACCACCACAATGGATTTGAAATGAAACAAACAATATGTGCTTTAACTGCAGACTTTCAGCTTTAATTTGAGGGTATTTACATCCAAATGAGGTGAATGGTGTAGGAATTACAACAGTTTGTATATGTGCCTCCCACTTTTTACCAAATGTAATGGGACAAATGGCTGCTCAGCTGTTCCATGGCCAGGTGTGTGTTATTCCCTCATTATCCCATTTACAAGGAGCAGATAAAAGGTCCAGAGTTAATTTCAAGTGTGCTATTTGCATTTGGAATCTGCTGCTGTCAACTCTCAATATGAGATCCAAAGAGCTGTCACTATCAGTGAAGCAAGCCATCATTAGGCTGAAAAAACAAAAACCCAACTGAGAGATAGCAAAAACATTAGGCGTGGCCAAATCAACTGTTTGAAACATCCTTAAAAAGAAAGAACACACCGGTGAGCTCAACAACACCAAAAGACCCGGAAGACCACGGAAAACAACTGTAGTGGATGACCGAAGAATTCTTTCCCTGGTGAAGAAAACACTCTTCACAACAGTTGGCCAGATTAAGAACACTCTCCAGGAGGTAGGTGTATGTGTGTCAAAGTCAATAATCAAGAGAAGACTTCACCAGAGTAAATACAGAGGGTTCACCAGAAGATGTAAACCATTGGTGAGCCTCAAAAACAGGAAGGCCAGATTAGAGTTTGCTAAATGCAGTTCCGGCACCTCCAGCACCTCCAGCACTGAATGTATGTAATAGTATGGGGTGTGGGGTGTGCTGGAGGGTCTATTGATGTTGTCTGCTGGGGGATCTATTGTCACTGGTGGGGATCTGATTTTGTGTGAGAGGCTATTGTTGCTGATGGGGAATCTAATGTTGCTGGGGGGTGTCTTATGTTGCTGCCTGCTGTGAGATCTGTTGTTGCTGCTGGGGGGGGTCTAATGTTGCTTGGGTGGATATTTTGTTACTGGGTGTGATATTATGTTATGGGTGGTTCACTGTTGCTGCAGGGAATCTATTGTTGTTGGGGTGGAGTCCATTGTTGCTGGAGGAATCTATTGTTGTGTGGGGATCTGTTGCTGGGATTCTATTGTTGCTGGCTGCAGGGGATTTATTTTACTGCTTTTCTTTTTATCATTACCATGTTCCATACAAATGATTTAGCACCACAAAATGATACTTGGTTCTGTATTCTCTAAAAGGGGCAGTACTGGTAGGTGGGTAGAGGATGGAATCAAAGGACGGTGGTCAGAGGTGGGTAGGGGGCAGAGACAAGGGGTGACTCAGACGGGGGGAGTTCCTGCACCTATTCTCCGAGAAAAAAAGTTCTGTGCCAAACAACATCTAAAAAAGCCTTCACAGTTCTGGAACAACATCCTATGGACAGATGAGACCAAGATCAAGTTGTACCAGAGTGATGGGAAGAGAAGAGTATGGAGAAGGGAAAGAACTGCTCATGATCCAAAGTATACCACCTAATCAGTGAAGCATGGTGGTGGTAGTGTTATGGCGTGGGCATGTATGGCTGCCAATGGAACTGGTTCTCTTGTATTTATTGATGATGTGACTGCTGACAAAAGCAGCAGGATGAATTCTGAAGTGTTTCGGGCAATATTATCTGCTCATATTCAGCAAAATGCTTCAGAACTCATTGGACGCTGCTTCACAGTGCAGATGGACAATGACCCGAAACATACTGCAAAAGCAAACAAAGAGTTTTTTAAGGGAAAGAAGTGGAATGTTATGCAATGGCCAAGTCAATGACCTGACCTGAATTCGATTGAGCATGCATTTCACTTGCTTAGGACAAAACTGAAGGGAAAATGCCCCAAGAACAAGCAGGAACTGAAGACAGTTGCAGTAGAGGCCTGGCAGAGCATCATCAGGAATGAAACCCAGCATCTGGTGATGTCTATGCGTTACAGACTTCAGGCTGTAATTGACTGCAAAGGATTTGCAACCAAGTATAAAAAAGTAAAAAAGTGAAAGTTTGATGGATGATTGTTAATCTGTCCCATTACTTTTGGTCCCTTAAAAAGTGGGAGGCACATATACAAACTGTTGTAAATCCTACACTGTCCACCTGATTTGGATGTAAATACCCTTAAATTAAAGCTGAAAGTCTGCAGTTAAAGCACATCTTGTTAGTTTCATTTCAAATCCATTGTGGTGGTGTATAGAGCCAAAAAGATTAGAATTGTGTCGATGTCCCAATATTTATGGACCTGACTGTATATATTTATGGGGAATGTTTGAGGGGTTAGGTAGGAGGGAGGATTAGCATGCTGTAGGAGCCTTCTCTTTTATCCTCTTTTTGTGTGCTGTTTTATATCTAATAAATTTATAAGAGGCTTTGGGTGGCATATTGTTTTTTCTTTTTTCTCATTTATGCAGTATGCAAATATACGAAAACACCCTCCCCTTAAGTGTGGGTGGCACTCCTTGCTATTTTCATTAAGATCAGGTTCCCAGGTCCATACCCCCTTTTGTTTTACTGCCTCACATTGCATCTTAAATAGCACCTTATTTTCTAAATGTCAGTGATACAAAGATAAGATGTGGCATTCACTGGCAATTTGAAAGACACATCTGGAACTTGATACATCTATTCCAGAGATAAAAAGGATGCCCTTGCTCAATTTCTGAATTGAAAATTACATATCAAGTAGCAGGAAACACCCCTCTGACTTCCAAGGAGTCACCTGCATGATGTACAACATCCTCCATAGTCCCTCTAATTCATCAGAAATCTGGTGAAGAAAACTGCCAAGTGACCCATATTTTGAAAGGCAGCACTGATATGTTCATATGTGTAAAATGTTTATTTTGTATTTTGTCATTTTAGTTACTCTAAAAGTTTCCCAACATTTACATATGGACATTTCATAGTAATATTTCTCTGGTTTTACGGTGCACACACATTAGGCATAGGCAAGTGTGACACTGTGCTGTTCTGTGTCTTCTGTATGTTGAGAGTGGTCCTCAGAATCTATGCTTCCTTTGAATGTTTAAATGTTGCCCTGTATTTTATGACTACATGGACACTGCTTTGTACCACTGCATCCTGATTTTTGGCAAATGTTCCAATTCTGTAAGTACACTGTACAACTTTTTTTGTCTGCTCAACATCTGTTTTTTAATGTGTTTATTATTTTTTTTACAGTGTTTATTCATTAGTAACCTTGTTTAGTGTGTGTTCCTGATTACTCTATAAACTCTGAGGATGACATCTATGACATCTCAGAGCATGTAGCGTTGTCATGATAATGCAGAGGGATTTTGCATTGCTCTCGGTTGTGGTGTGGTCCCTTTGACTTCAACAGGCGAATTTGACAGGCAAGTACTGCCTATTAAACTCAACATTCTGAGTTAAAATTGCTGTGACCAAGGCATATGTTTGAACACCTCCGGCTGCCATGTTAGATTTTAGGTTGGCAGTTGAGGAGTGGTAAAAATGCGGATTAACTGCCCTTTTTCTGACCATGTGAATTAGGCCTAAAAAAATATTGTTTTGTCGGAGCTACCTTTACATATCCTCTAACTTCCATCTTTATCTTGATATAAATTATTTTTAAAAACCATTTCCTTAGAAGCATATTAAGCAATTGCCTTGAGTCAATTCTGTGGGTATCTTCTGTATGTGTAGTGTAAAATACATGTCATGGGGAGGTAAGAGTGGAATGGGGTTAACTTCTTTTAGTACTGTAATGTAGGGGTATGTTTAGGGGCACTCTAAGACATCCTGTGACCTATCAATGATTGGTGTAGGCTGCTCAACCTGTGGCCCTCCAGCTGTTGCCAAACTACAATTCCCATCATGGCTCTGCCTTTGGGAGTCATCTTTGTAACTATCAGCTTCATGGTAGTTGTAGTTCTGCAACAGCTGGTACCTATAAAAAGAAGAGGATGCGTCATTAGATGGGCAGACTGGAAGATACCGAAGACAGCTCATCCCACCCTTCCTCCCTGTCCTTGCCCTATTTAGGAGGTTTGTCCCTTTCTTGGAAAGGGGATATTATGTTTGAGTTAAAGTGGTAGTTTGAGCTTCAATAGCTGAGCTATATTTATAGGGTTATGTAATATGTTAAATACTAAGATATGAGTATTGCTTAATTAATTTTAATTAAATGAATTATTTAATAAATTCATTTATTTATTATACCCATAATAAAGGGTCACTCCCTTTTCAAACCACAGGTTCTTGAGTCTAGAGTGTTTATTTATTAAAGCTAAGGAGTTCTGACTACGATCCCATAAAGATCCCAGGGAAGATGAAATTGTGTTGATGTATGCAGATCAGAATATGAAAAGTTAGTGAGTGCTGGTGGAGGGGCATAGAGCTAGAGCCCTATCATTTGGGATGCCAAAGTTTACGATAATGTCCGGGTGCACACAGTTAAAGTATATCTAATGCAAACCTTTTTTTTTTTTTTGCTGTTATTATTGTACTTTTTGGACTGAATAGAGAATGGTTAAAACCCATGTCTTTTTGTATGCTGTTTCTTACTGGTGAGATTTTGGTTCAATTCCTATACCAGAGGCACAGGGATTGAAAGTAATATAAAATCTCTTCCAAACTGAAGGGAAAAATCCCTTATAGATCCTTAAGTACAACTGTCCCCATTGGCAGATTTCACCTCATCTCCTGTTCAGATAACTGAAAACTGTTGAATTTCCTATCATTATCTTTCACAGTGTCAAATGGTCACTAGAACAAATAGAGGAGTGAATCTCCCCAAGCATATGCAGCAAGTGTTGGATATTTGGGATGCCTCAATACGATAGCCAGCACTGGAGATTGGTCCATCCATGCTGTTTAGCATGGGTGGAGGAAACCATTGTTTTTCTCATTCAGCCTGCTGCCATTATGTGCTGTAGCTTTTGCCTTGCTACTATGGTTTTTAATGATGGTTTTTGTTAGTACCTGATCTTTTCCAAATAAATTAGCAATGCACTACCAGCTGAGTCATCAAAACCCTAAATGGAAAGGTACATTATTTCAGAAACCATTACAATATAAATATCCATTGTGATTTATCTGTAAAGATACAGTACATAAGAAACAGAAACCCTTACCTGTCACTCTTTGAGTTTAGGTCTGAGCTGTCTTCTTTGCATTTGGTTGTAAACGTTCTGCTAGCGGAGATACTTTTAAAATTGAAGTAGCAAGCAAAGTATTAGAGGAACACTATAGAAATCAGTTAACAATGGCAGCATAGCTTTTTTAAATTCAATATGGAACTCTGGGACCCGTGTTGAAAATCTCATTAATTTCTACCTGGTATAAAACATGATCATTTGAATGGTAATAAGGGCAATTCTCAATTCACCATAGTAAGATAGAGAAATTCTACTGTGGAAAACTCATTACTGAAAATTAAATGTGAGGATTAGTGAATCTCTGCACCTGGATGCTTTTGTACTTCTGATCTAAATTGCAGGTATAATTCTGTGGCTGGGAGAGATAGCTGCTCTGTACAGATGGATGCCCATAGAAATAAGTTGCTTTATGCCAGCTGTATGTAGGTATATGCTATGCTTACATAAACTCATGCATATGCAAGGGCGTAAAGCAAGAGTGTGCCACATGCCCTCAACATGAGAATTTTAGTCCTTGCAAACCACCTTGTCTGCATGTTAATGCAGACAAGGGCCTTATCCCAACATCCTGTTTCCCAAAAGAGATGTGGGGATCTGCAGAGGGAGCTTATCGGAATCTGTCGGAAACCCCCTTTAGAATAAGAGGGTCTCCAGATATCCACCCCTTAAGGTGAATGTAAATAGCAAAAATAAGGTAACACAATGTAAATCCAATATCTATTAGGTCATCCAGCAATGTAGACCATCATCAATCACAATAAGTGACACCAATGATGTTGACCCGCATCCTCAATAATCCCTGGTGGTTTTTATACATAAATGGTGATCTTGGGTGACTTCATTGACCTCAAGAAGTCAAGGCAGGCAGCAAAAAATAGAGTGTCCAGACAGAGGTGGAGGCAGACAGCATGTAAGAGAGTAGTTAGTGTTCAGGCAGAGGTAGAGGCCGTCAGCAAGCAAGAGGATAACAGGAGTGGGCATAGTCAGCAAGACACATAAGTAGAGTCAGGTAATACAGATCAGCAATGAGTAACGCAGAACAATAGTAATATCAACAAGCTCAGACCCTGGAGGTTCTCTATTTAATGAATAGACCCTTCAGCAGTGCAACAGCTTTGGTATATCGCTTTGGACATTACTTGATGCAAAAGAAGCTGTTTAATCAGAGGTCCTCCCCCATTTCGATTTACACTTTCTAAATAATAAAACATGTGCTGTTTCTAATTATTTTTAAACTCTATTAAGCACTATTTATAACTCATAGCAAGGTTAGATTCATTATATTTGTATAAATAGTCCAATACATTTTGCATGTGATTAGATTTATTTTCTTTATTGTTTGTCCATAAATACATAACATTTCAGGAGGATATGAAAAAGTCTTTTTGCTTAAAATAGAAGATACTGTAACATGGCTTGATAGTCTGCATGGTTAAAAGCATGTCAAATATGGTATCTTAATATAAGGTATATTCACCTTTACATACAGTACATAGTGGATTTTTGTGTTAGGTTTATAACCTTTAAAGCTCATCTTCTACTAAAAAATAACCTTTTCCCTACTCACTTACCCACTCTGACTGCTTTCCTTCATGATTTACAATTTTTAAATTAAAAAAAATGTAACTAAAAACCTGAATTACTTCTTTAAAACCAGGATATCTTCATCCTGGTCTGTGGTGCAGGAGGGTTCAGTGTACGGTGCCTATATTCTTTTCTACTGAGGTGAATACTGCCCAGTGACTGCAGAATGTGTCAATCACAGAGCTCCCATAGGGTCCTTAAAGTAGAACTATATGCAAAACTTTTTTTTCCTTTTGGATAGAGTAAGGGAGGGTGATATCCCCAGTCAATTTATTTTTTACCATCTGTGTCTCATTGGGGAGATTTACCTTCACTTCCTGTCCCATAGCCAAAACAGGAAGTGAGAGGAAATACCTGCAAATTAACGGAATCCCTTGGGGACCCCCAGGTCAACAGAACTAGTGTCCCCATTAGAAGATTTCCCCTCTATTAATTTTCTGGGGACAACCCAAAATTTGGGATTTACTTTCACTTTCAATGATAAACAGAACAAATAGAAATGGTGAATCTCCTTAATGGGGTACAGAAGGCAATAAAAACTGGCAGGTGTTCTAATCCATTTCCACTCAATTTCCACACTTAGTTGTGCTTTAATGCTGCGTACACACAACCGGTTTTGCCGTCGGAATAAACTCCGAAGGTTTCTCCAACGGAACTCCGACGGAATTCCGCTCAAGCGGTCTTGCCTTCACACGGTCACACCAAAGTCTGACCGTCTAGAAGGTAGTGACGTACAACACGTATGACGGGACTAGAAAAAGGAAGTGCAATAGCAAGTGCACCACCCTTTGGGCTCCTGCTAATCTCGTGTTTATTTCATGTTAGTTTGGTGAGAGACGATTCGCGCTTTTCAGCTTTGTGCTTTTCAGTCCGTTACTGCTCTTCAGTTTGTGCTTGTGGGTTTGTATCTGCTTTTCAGAGCTTGTAGACAGTTCGCATCTGTTCTTTCAGTGTGTTCTTGTCCACTTGTTTCTGATTTTCAGCTCGCCCTTCATAGGCCTTGCTGTTCTTCAGTGCATTCTGTTAGTTCGTTCTGACCAGCCGACCATTTTGAAGCCATGTTGCGGGGATGTACTCATCGTAGAGTTCGTGCTGTGTGGGGGCTTGGTGTTGGGGTTCATTCTTTGACCCAAGCCCAGTCAATGAACAGGGTGGGGAGGAGTTCATGGACCAAGAACTGGTTACTCCAGCGTGACCAATTCTCTCATATGCCTTTGTTGCGGGGGATCCAGGAGAATAATCCTGATGATTTCAGGAACTTTCTCAGGATGACGGATCCCGTTTTTCACCATCTGTTGGCTTTGCTGACCCCTTATATTAGCAGGCAGGACACCTGCAAGAGGCAAGCCATCACTCCGGAGCAGAGGCTAGTCGCCACTTTGTGTTACTTGGCGACTTGGGGAAGTCTACAGGACCTCAAGTTCTCGACTGGCATCTCCTCCCAGGCTCTGGGGATCATTATCCCAGAGACCTGTTCTGCTATTATTCAGGTCCTGTTGAAGGACTATATTAGGGTTTTCTCCTATAACATCACATTCTATTGTATTTAATGTTTGCTAATGTATTGTATTTCTTTCCTCATTCCACAATTGCCATCATTGTAATATGCTGTGAATGTCCCCTTTGTTCTCATGCATGCTGTAATCTTTTATAATGCTCCTTGTTTGTCCTTCATGCATATTTCCCTTCACTGACCTCCCCAGCATGCTATCCTGGGCCCATATACACCTAGCCTAGTTACTTAACAATGTATTTTGTCAGCTCCATTGTAGTGCTTTACCCCAAACACCCCCTAAAATGTGTACAAATGTTATTGTTTTCCTTAGATTCAGACAGAGTGCCATAGGCTTTTTTTGGGATCCCAAACTCAGCTCGAACCCTCACCCCCTAAAATTTTTACAATGGGCCATCAGAGGGGGGGAGGAATCTGATAAGTGGGCCTTATATTTTTGTCTTAAAATACTCCTTAAAATAACTGTTATACTGATCTCGGCCAAGAATGTTTGTGTCTAATCTGCTTGCAATGTTATGTGCAAAAGTACTAATATATATTTTTCTGTTTTGACTCCACAGTTTCCTTCAACGCCACAGGAATGGCAGACTGTGGCCTCCCATTTTGCCGACTGTTGGGACTTTCCCAACTGTGCAGGGGCTACAGATGGGAAGAACGTCCACATCGTGCCACCACCCCATTCGGAGTCTTACTATTATAACTATAAGGGGTTTAATAGTATAGTGTTACTGGTGATGGTGTCGGCACAATATGAGTTCCTCTATGTGGACGTGGGGAAGAATAGCCGAATGTCGGATGGAGGAGTCTTCGCCCAGACAGAATTTTACCAACGGCTCCAGAGTGGTGGCCTGGGATTGCCACCTGAAACGTTGAAGAACTCCCGTTCATCTTTCTTGCTGATGAAGCGTTCGGTCTGGGCGAGCATCTGATGAGGTCATTCCCCCAGAGGACCCTCACCCCGGAGAGGAGGGTTTTTAACTACCGGCTGGCCAGAGCCAGAAGAGTCATTGAGAATGCCTTTGGGATAATGGCCAGCTGGTTCCGCCTGTTTCTGACAGCCATACACATGGCAGAATACAAACTCAAGAACATAATTTTATCCTGCTGCATATAGCACAATTTTTTAAGAAAAAATGCCCACAATTATATAGACTCAGTTGGGCCTGAGGCCGGATTTCCTTCAAATCCTCTGACGGGCCTTGATACTGGCTGTCCTGGCTTGGCACCCCAAAGCGCCCATGAAGTTTAGGATAAATATGTCAATTATTTTATTGCAATTCCAGACAGTGTCTAAATATTTTTTAATAATACAAAAATAATATCTGAGAAAATCTTGCATTTTCTTTATTGCTTGTGTTTCTTTTTGGCTGTCTCCTAGGTTCTCCTAGTGCACTTGTAGTGCCAAGTGGATTTTCCTTTAGCAAATAAGCCCCATTGCCAGTGTAAACACAAAATTACTTACAAAACTGGTATTGAGCATTGAAATAAGAAGCCACACATTGTTCATTAGCAAACTTTTTACTCTGTGCACATTCACATGTGCGTTATATAATTTTGCAGTAAATTTTTTTTTTCTAATTTTTTTCTTAATTAATTTTCTTTTGTTATAAACCTGCATGTTTCTAAACATAACATACCCAACTCTGGAACTTACAAAGTTCAACGTAGAAAAACTGAAGGCAATATCAAACATTATAGTGTCAAAAATGTCTTGATATTGTCTTCATCAGATGGGGTGATGTCACCCCTGTAAAAGCCAAATTTTGAAGATGCACACAATTTGGGAGTCAAAATGGGTATTTCCCGCCTAATGTCAACATGTGCTATCTCCCATCATGGGGGATCACGTGTTTTGGGGGTGCGACCCCTTTCTCTCACCTACTAGAGTTACGAGGAAGGGGTTGCACCCACAAAACACGTACATTGATATCCCCTGCTGGCAGATAGCACATGTTGACACACCGTGTGCATCTTCAAAATCTGGCTTTTAAATTGTAGAAAAAAAGTTTTTGTTTATAGTTCAAAAAATGGGAAAATGGTGGCATTTAGAAGAAATTCAGATTCTCCCCAACACATGAATCATGTTCTTCATTTGTTGTTCCATAACATTGAGTTTCTTCCTTATGATGTCAAGTTCACCATTCCACACCATGATGTCTTGTGTTAGCCTTTGTGCGCTGTCACTTGTGAAATGTTCAGCTTGGTCTTCCACAACCAGCACATCACCTAAAAATTAGAGTAAAAACATGTATCATAAATATGCAGGCATACATATATTACCTGAAGCTGGGGTGTCAGACACCCACCTGTTGTGGTGACAATCTCACCTACTTCCTCCACCTCTCCTTCCTCCAGATCCCCGGGGTGTGTTGTTTTTCTGAGTTCCCCTTCTTTTTGAGGTAGGGGTCCCTGGTGTCCTCTGAGTGGTGTCCTCCGAGTCTTTTCTCCCCTATGAGAATGAAACAAAAGGTATACTTAGCACACAGATATTTGAGTCAAGAAATAGGAATATGAAACATTGCTGGAATACTTACCTTTTTGTGACAATTTTCACACATGGAGACACCCCAAGTATCCACTGGAGCACCTGTGTGGGACACCTTAAAAAGTTTGTTCTTGTGTCCCACACTATTGCTCCTGAGTCCAGATGCATAAACAGCTTCTGAGTGTCCCATGCGGGTGCTATGGGGCCCTCAGCCGAGTGGGGCCCGGTGAGGATGAGAGCACCGCCGGCACAGTCTCCCAGCCAGGGGAAGAGAGAGGAGAAGAAGAGGCAAGCTGTTCGTATCAGCAGAGAGCTGAATTGCCCGATGTAATAGCTTTCATTAGAACTTCCAGTGTTCCCGGGGGACACACGTCACATAACTCCACCTCTTGGCCCGGCGCCTTTGATAGACAGAAAGCCGATCCAATGCAGGACATGTGATGTCATCAAAGGTGTCGGGCCAAGAGGTGGGGCTATGTGACAATGAGCCCCGGGAAGATGGGAAATTCAAATGAAAGCTGTTACAGCGGGCAATCCCGCTCTCTGCTGATACGGGTGGCTTGCCTCTTCCTCTGCATAGGTGAGGCTGTATGGGGCACAGGCAGACCAGGCTGTATTGGGCACATGTCACGCTGTATGGGGCACAAGTCACGCTGTATGGGGCACAGGTCACGCTGTATGGGGCACAGGTCACGCTGCATGGGGCACAGGTCATGCTGCATGGGGCACAGGTCACGCTGCATTGTGCACAGGTCACGCTGGATTGTGCACAGGTCACGCTGCATTGTGCCCAGGTCGCGCTGTATGTGGCACAGGTCACGCTGCATTGACACTAGGGCAGCTGTGGGGGGGGGGGGCGTTTGCAGGGGGCTCCATACAACATTTTGCTAAGGGGCCCTGCTATTTCTAGTTACGCCTCTGTTCATTCTAGTTACAAACACATCTAGACAGCAATGTACTAAACTTATTTTTAGACAAATAGGCATGACCAAATGTATTTAACCTGTATCTGCCCAAAACATCGTAATTAATGAGCAAATGATGTTTCCGATGACCGATTACTGTGCCCATGAACATGAAAGTCACCATTTTAAACTGTACAACAGTAAAGAAAATCACGGCGCAGCATGCAAGTATAATAATGATAGGAACACAGGACAAATACTTATTTTTTAGAAGCACTCTCTTGATTCTTCTATACTGATCCAGCTGCCTCAGTTTCAAGTCTGACCAGCATTTCCTCAACTGCTCCTTGGATCATCGTACCCCAAAATTTCTGTGCAGACTCTTCACAACTTTAGCCATGATCTTGGCCTTTCTCACATTTGGATTTAGGTACGGTCCATGCTTCCCATCATAGTCGTTCCTCCTCAAGATGTCCACCATCTCCACCATCTCTATAAAGGCCTTAAATCTTCTCCTCCGAGATCGGGTCGTTTCGGGCTCTGAGCTTTCCTCCTCCTCGTTAGTGGAATTAACATACACCTGCTCTTCTCCGCCATGTCGCTCCTACTGCACGCCTGTCAGGAAGGGCATGCCAGCACCCAAGATGGCTGCCGAAGAAGACGACCTGTTACCTCTGCCTCTGTCAGAATGCCATAGGTGCACACACACCCTGTGACAGCTTTTGACACCCAAACAGGCTACTTAAACTCAGTCAGTTTCCAGACTCAGTGCTGTCTGCTCTACAGCGTTCCCTGTGTATCTTGCAATTCCTGTTGTGACCCGGCTTGCTTCCTGACATTCCTGTTTCCTGCCTGCATCCAACCCCGGCTTGTCCTCTACTCTGCACCTGCCTGCTCCTTCTGCCACTTCGCTGCCAGTCTGCTGACGACCCGGCCTGTAATCTGATTCTGCTTCCACTTCAGCCTCTGTTCCTAATGTGCCCGTTTGTGTATGACCCGGCCTGCCTGTACCTGCCTTCTCTTCAGCCTCGAGGTTTCCACCATCCCTTCTGCTGCACCTGCACTTCTGCCTGTGGGGACTGGTTGTCTACTCGCTCCAGCTACCTGCCTACCACTGCTCTGGGATTCCTGCAGACACCTCTACAGCCCGGCCGAGTGCTCCGATCCAGCTCCAGGTTCAGCGATCCCGCCAGGCACTCATGCGACTCTGCATCTTGGTGCTTCCTGTCAGCTCTATCAGGGGCTCCAAGTCAGAGTTGTAAGAGAGGCTGTCCTCTGCATATCAGGCTCCATCACCAGGTACGTGACAATGCCTTAAAGAGACGGGGCGGGGAATATTCTAGAAAGAATGTCAGGGGCAGGCGACGCGGGCGTAGTTTCAGGCATGCGTAGTGTATATAAAGTTAACACGCGTGTGTCGTATGTACGTTCTGTGTGTGGAGGAAGGAGGACCGTATGGGACGAACGTTATAACAAAGGTAAAATTTGAACTTGGGCCATCAGTGGCCTATACTGCCTCAAGACTGAGGCCTATATTGGGATAAGATTATGAGAGTTTAGGCTGACATTAGTGTTTTTGTCATGTGTATTGTCTTACAGCAAAGATGAATCACTTTAAGGACCCAGAATTCATGTCCAGTTTCATAGACAGATACAGGGAGATGAGGAATTTGTGGGAGGGGAAACACAGATTATATTATAATAAACAAGCTAGGAGGTCAACGCTGGAGAAACTTTTGGGATTTGTGAAGACTCGGGTCCCCGATGCAATTACCCAGTTTTGGAAAGTAAAATTGGGATCTTGAGGATAAGAAGGAGCATAATAAGATCCAGAAATCACTCAGATCAGGAGCAGCAGCAGTGCAAGTGTATGTACCTAGGCTGTGGTACTTCAGAGTTTCTGGACAACCAGACTGAAGCCAGGGAATCACTTTCTACCCTTCCCTGCAGCTTTCCCTCCACCCTTCCCTCAACCCCAGCAGAGGCTGACGAGGAACAACCTGGGCCTTCCATCCTGGAAGAAGTGGATGCGCCCAGCTGGAGCCAGGTATATTATTTTTATACATATTTATCGTCCTAATATTAATTATATTAACTAGATGTTATAATTGATAAATCATTATTAATATGTAAATCACTTTGTTTTAAATGATTAGACAATAGTGGCCAAAAATGTTTGGGACAAGAATGAAAAATGCTGGGGTCAGAATGATAGTCTTTTCTATTTACTAACATTTAATTTTCAAGTCATGAGCTAAAAATTGTGTGTGATTGATGAAGCAAAATCTAAAACTATGTCCCTTTTTTATACACAGGATGAGCTCAGCCAGGACGAAGGTCTGGGAAGTGTCAGGCAGGAGGAGGCCATGCTCAGTGACAGCCAGGAGGTGGCTGGCCCCAGTAGGGGCCTCAACCAATCCCAGGTACCTCCCCTCTGCCTTCAAACGAAAAGGCCCAGGAAGGGGATGATGACGGAGGAGGCAGCACTGGGCCTTATTAGAGAAGCAAGCAATGTCCTCCGAAGCCAACCTGACGCTGAAAAGGCCTATGGCTGCTATCTAGCCACAAGATTGTTGAAATTGGAGGAGGGCCAACGCTTCCTCTGTGAGAGAATTATTGTTGAGGCCCTTCAGAAGGGGTTGAGGGTCAAGCTGACAGAGAACAGCCACATATATGATCTCACCCATCCTCCTCCTCCTCCTCCTGCCACAAGTCCACCACCAGAGCCACAGCCTCCAAGGAAGGCAGCAGGGAAGGCTGCAGGGAAGGGTGCAGGGCAGCGTGGAGGGAAGGCTGCAGCGAAGAGAAGAAAGTGATGGCCTGTGTTCTGTCTGGTCAGACAAAAGACGCAGGCTGGTGTAGTACCACAGCCTGGGGACATATATGTCATCTGCTGCTGGTCCTGATCTCTGGGAGTCCTGGACCAGATTGTGATCCCTATTATACGGACTCCTCAAGATAACAATTTTTTTTACACAGACTTGATGTGTGCCCTGGGGGCAAAAGGCTTAGCAAATTCCAAAATTTTCTCCAGCATTGCCTTCCTCTTTATTTTGTTACCCAGAATAAATGGATATTTTATTTTTTGGAAAATACTTGCCTATGTGGGGGGGGGGGGGGCGGAGAATCCAGAAAAGAAAAAAGAAAAAGGACATGATAGGCAATGGAGTTTTTAATTTAAGCACTAAGGAATTGACCACTCAGGAAATGATGATATTGGACAAGGGTTTAAAATTTGCCCCCCAAAAGAAATTAGACAAATTTCACACCTTTATAGATGTCCATAAATTTATTAGGAAGATTAATATCCAACGTTATGTAGCTTCTAATACGTCTTCTCAATTTCAAAGAGCTGCTTCTTCAGGCATGGTACATTCAGGGCTGTCTAATCCATCTTTATTCAGCCCCCCTGTACCTGCAGCTCCTGCCGTTAACATTTTTAGGGACCTAGTTTTGCAAGATTTAGCCAAGCTTCCTCCCAAAAAGACATATAACCAGTCCTTTCCAATGCTCGGGTTCAAATCCCTGTGCGAGAGGAAAGATATTGTAGTTCGTCCTGCCGATAAGGGCGGAGGCATAGTCGTGCAGGACAGACTGGACTACATTCAAGAAATGTATAGGATATTAAGCGACCAGGACACATATAGGGAACTTACCAGAAACCCTACTGCCCAATATAAAAAAGAGCTGGACCAACTAGTTTTAAAAGGTTTCAATGAGCAGATTCTAAATAAAAAAGAAAGGGCTTACCTAGTACCTACTGCACCTAGAATCCCAATCATGTACCATCTGCCCAAGATCCACAAGGATCCTGTTCACCCTCCGGGTCGACCAATCATAAGTGGAATCGACTCTGTAACATCACGTATCGGTAAATATATTGATTTCTACCTTCAACCATTGGTCAAAGGCACTCCATCGTATCTTAAGGATACGACTGATACCATCAGGCTACTTGAAAGTTTGGAGATTGGGGGGGACCTGCTGATGGCCACTGCAGACGTGGCATCATTGTACACCTGTATCCCCCATACCAGAGGTATAGAAGCGGTCACACATTTTCTGAACAGAGACCATTCCATTACCAATAAACAAAGTGAATATATTATTGAGCTATTACAATTTGCTACCAAACACAACTACTTCTGGTTTGACCAAAAGTTTTTTTTGCAACAGAAGGGTGTGGCTATGGGGGCCAAATTTGCCCCTAGCCTTGCCAACCTTTTTATGGCAAAATGGGAGGAGGATGTCGTCTATTCTGAACACAGGCCCTCATTGGTACTGTGGGCCAGATATATAGACGACATCCTCCTCCTATGGGATGGCACCCCCGAATCCCTCAGGGATTTCTTTGTGTTTTTAAATGACAACGATCGGGGGATTTCGTTGACATATGAATTTAGCTCATTTAAAATTCACTTTTTGGATCTCGAAATCGAGATGGTCTCACGCCAATTTAAGTTTAAAACTTATT
Source organism: Aquarana catesbeiana (assembly GCF_042186555.1). Lineage (NCBI taxonomy): Eukaryota > Metazoa > Chordata > Amphibia > Anura > Ranidae > Aquarana > Aquarana catesbeiana. The sequence continues at coordinate 660,319,406 of NC_133324.1, forward strand.
TCAAAAATACTGACCGCAATAGCTTTATACCAGTTGACAGCTGTCACCACCAATCCTGGTTACAGTCTGTGCCTCGTAGTCAGTTCCTGAGATTGCGCAGGAATTGCACAGATGTAAACAACTATTTCACTCAAGCATCAACACTGAGGGACAGATTTATAGAAAAGGGGTACGACCCAACATCGTTAACCTCAGAAATAAATAGAGTGGCTGCAATTGATAGAAAATCTTTGCTGATACCAAAACCTCCTCGTGAACAAGAAAGCTCCTTTAAATGCTCTATGCTCACCACTTTTTCAGTCCAACACAGAGAAATCAAAAACATCATTTACAGACATTGGAATATACTTAGGAATGACCGTGTTTTAAAGGAAATACAACCTAAGGTCATCTTTAGAGGTGTGCCTTCTTTGCAGGGAAAAATTGCACCTAATATCATAAATCCCCCCATACGACCTTCTTTTTTTCACAACTTAGTGGGTTATTTTCCCTGCAAAAAATGCACTGTATGTCAATACAATTCCTGTGGTAGACGTAAAAGCCTCGAGTTTAAATCGAACACTACAAATTGTACATATCCCATTAAAACATTCTGCACTTGTGCTACCACACATGTTGTTTATCTGATTACCTGCCCCTGTGGGAAGCAGTATGTGGGCCGTACAATTCGAGCTTTTTCTGTTAGAGTCAGCGAGCATATCGCTAAAATAAAAAGTGGTGACATCAAACATAATGTGCCTCGACATTATAGAGAGCATCACAGACGAGATCCTACTGGTTCTCAATTTCTTGTCATAGATAAATATACACCTCCTTGGAGGGGAGGAGCTAAGACAAGGGGAGTCTCTCGTTTGGAGACTTATTGGATCCACCAATTGCAGACCTACTCCCCTTTTGGGTTGAACATAGAATGGGACATCAATGCTTTTATCAACCAAGCATGATGCCTTTTCTCTATTTCCGGTACTTTAGGGTCCAGTTGGTACCTATTAGAATGTCTTTTATGAGAGGTTTTTTTATAAGTATTTTTAAATGTTTTTATGAAGGTATTTTTATTAAATTCTTATAACATGTATTTTAGATTGTATATTTGAATATATACTGGTTTGGTCCCTATCACAAATATCAGCTTGATCCAACCAATAATGTGTCCTTTCTGAGGGGTGCCATCATTTGTCACACCTTAGTATCATATATATTTTTATATATATTGCATTATTTTATTTATTTTTTTCTACCCCCCACATGGAATCTCGGGATTCGAACCGGCGGCCCTTTTGCTGCTGGGTGGGGGTGCTGGCTGCTACGCCACTGCCCATGTTCAGGCTAGAGCAATGTGTGGATGTATTATATTGTTTTTCATTTTTGCTGCCAGAGGGTGATACCTTGTAACTTAGTGTATTAATATACATGTCCTTATGACAAACTGCGCCATGTTGTAGGTTATATACACCGGACATTGTGCCGTTTTAAGCCACATCTGCCCCTATATGTCCCCGAAAATAGCGGTGCCATGTTTTTGGCTGTTTAAACCAGTCACTGTTCCACATGATGTCACATCCTCTTTCACATGTTAAAATGAGGCTTGGAACTCTTGTCCGGGCGCCATTTTGGCAGAACCAGGAAGTAATCCTCCTCTACACATGAAAACGAGGCTTGGAATGCAAGCCCTGGCGCCATTTTGGAGGAACCAGGAAGTAATCTCCATAATTTGCACTTTCAATCAGATGGAGCTGCCACTTGTTATGGGGGTAACCAGTACCTATAAATACTCAGCTAGTACAGTGGTCCAGCACCCCAGATGATGACTTCTAAGTCGAAACGCGTCGGAAGGATATGCAGAGACCACTGTCTTCTTTTATACAAGCGCTTGATTTTACTGCTTAACACGTGAGTGTATTTCCTTTGCTTTTTATGTATTAAAATTTCCATACGGAGTTACACTATATGCCTTCTTCTTTCTTTTAATTATGGGGCTGACTGCCTATATCTACTGAGTCCATCCATACCTTACACTTGTTCGGAGGTCCATCTGGAGGTCATATCTGGATAGAGCATCTGATCCCCTTGGTATATTATACCACAAAGCTTGATTGACTCACTAGGTGTACACCTATTTGAGTTCAATCCCTCTGGTAAGCAGCTTCTGGTGTCTTTGGTGGTGGACCCACTATTAACTGTTATTACATCATACATATTTGAAGTTAAAGACTGTCACTATATTATATCCACATGTGGTTGAGGATTATCATCACACATGACTGAAGCTTGTCACTGACTTTTTTCTTTTTTGGACATCACACGTCCAAGTTACTCTGTTTATAGACATCACATGTCATAATAGAGGACTGCTTGGAGTATTTTTGAGCACATCATTTATTATTCAAGTTTTCTGTGCTAATATTATTTGTTATGGTTTATATGATCACATAAGCGCTGCACATTTCACCCTATTTGTCATTTTTGCAACTTTATCCACTGCTGTGCTGGCTGCTTTAGTTTTTTTTTTTTTTTTGAGACAGCGCGGTATATATTTGTTTATAACTTATGTGTACAGTTTGTTTGTGAGTAGGCAGGTACATTTCAAAAAGACAATGTCAAATTGACAAGGGACACCAAGCAGCCTAAAGAAAAGAGAAACAAGGGCGCACCAGCCTTGTGCATTATCTTTTAAAACATTTATTGAATAAAAATAGTAAAAAGAAACAACTCACAAGCAATTGGTAGAGGAGGCACAACATAAAGGTGCACCGACAAACAGCATGCGACTTAGGATGAGCAAAACCTTTCAAGGATCGTGGAGGAACGCACAGGCATCACAATCAGCTAACGCGTTTCGAAGGGAACATCCCTTCTTCATCAGAGCTATGCAGTGAACTCTCCCTCAGCAGTCTCCATTTATAAGTGCCTGAGTGTCAGTGAAACAGGGATGGGATATGGGGCTCCTCCCCCTCAGAAGATCCCTCCCTCCTATGCCCTCCAATCATACGGGCAAAACTCCAATTAATATACAGAGAATAGGTGGTGGATCATGGCGCGCTGTGCACACAGAATACAGAAACAACAAATAGCATAAGGTGTATCAAACATAACAAATATAGACCATAGTGAACAGTAACAACCATGGTGAGTGGGGATCCCCCACTTTGAACATCACCAATCGCATGGAGAGATGTACAAAAGTATGAGGCCATGAAAATAAATAGAAGTATAAATGTAAATAAGGATGTGTATAAAAATATACCTACAGTATTCTCACGGGGGGGTCAATGCCTGTGGAGCGCCTCCGCATTGAGTGCGCAGCGGGCCGGTAGCTGCAGCGTGTCTGTATCGAGATGGAACGCAAGCTGATGTATTGCGTTCCAAGCTAGGGGAAGGGACGGAATCCACATCGCCCCTTCCACACAGTCCACTGCCAACAAGAGCGGCGTGAGACAGCCCAATGACATGCAACTGGGGGCGGGACCAGCATGTCGAAGGACATCCGCTCGCTAAAGCCATCCTGATGTAAATCCAAGCTGGCAGCTGCCCCACAAGCGGCGGCCCACACAGATGAAAGCACCAAATAGCCTCCAACAGGGGACCAAAGGGACCCTAGATACTAATAATGTATATACCAAATGGTGAAATAGTAATAATGATGATACTAATAATGATGATATACATACCATTAAATGATGAAATTGAATTGGATAAAGTAAATGGCTAAATATTCTTGGATATATATTCATAATGAGATGAAAATTGTGATATTACTACTACTAGTCATGTATATGCTACAGTAATGATAATAGGGATAATGATATTGTTAAAAATTAATAATAAATATAAATAAAAAATGATATAATAAATTATCAATCATCTAACTGCCAGCGCGACCCACGCGCTACATGTACACTCTGCACACGCATATAAGTGCCCATAGACTAGCACGCCACGATTCAACCACAGATCAGCACTTATAAAGACTGTGTAAACATTAACCAACCCAATTAAACCAGCCCAATTGGAATAGCACTAAAATAAGGATCATGCTGAGGGAGATATACACATGCAGCAACATACTGCGACTGGAGGGGCAATATCTAAAAACTGATAATTTGCAAAATGCTAAACATACAACATAAACATACAAAAAACCCATTGTAATAAAAAACAACTGAGAGTTCTTAGTGAAAATAAAATGAATGATACATGTAATATATATATATATATATATATATATATATATATATAAAAATATATTATATAATAAAAAAGATAAGAATTCCCTCTCCAGTCGCTATGTGCAATGGATGGTTGTGAAAGTGACTGTACAATCGATAGCAAAACGATACATGTGATTTACAACTAGACAAATATCATGGATGGTGTCCCAGCTACAATATTATTATTAAATTGGTAATAATCATAAATCATCAACTATTATCTAAAATAGGGTAAAAACTACATCAAATAAAATGAAATGGATAATACACTGAACCTGTTGCTGAATATCAAAGATAGTGTATGAGCACACAGCCTATCCGCATTTTAAAATGTGGATAGGCTGGAGAGGGAATTCTTACATGTATCATTCATTTTATTTTCACTAAGAACTCTCAGTTGTTTTTTATTACAATGGGTTTTTTGTATGTTTAGCATTTTGCAAATTATCAGTTTTTAGATATTGCCCCTCCAGTCGCAGTATGTTGCTGCATGTGTATATCTTCCTCAGCATGATCCTTATTTTAGTACTATTCCAATTGGGCTGGTTTAATTGGGTTGGTTAATGTTTACACAGTCTTTATAAGTGCTGATCTGTGGTTGAATTGTGGCGTGCTAGTCTGTGGGCACTTATATGCGTGTGCAGAGTGTACATGTAGCGCATGGGTCGCGCTGGCGGTTAGATGATTGATAATTTATTATATCATTTTTTATTTATATTTATTATTATTTTTTAACAATATCATTATCCGTATTATCATTACTGTAGCATATACATGACTAGTAGTAGTAATATCACCATTTTCATCTCATTATGAATATATATCCAAGAATATTTAGCCATTTACTTTATCCAATTCAATTTCATCATTTAATGGTATGTATATCATCATTATTAGTATCATCATTATTACTATTTCACCATTTGGTATACACATTATTAGTATCTAGGGCCCCTTTGGTCCCCTGTTGGAGGCTATTTGGTGTTTCATCTGTGTGGGCCGCCGCTTGTGGGGCAGCTGCCAGCTTGGATTTACATCAGGATGGCTTTGGCGAGCGGACGGCCTTCGACATGCTGGTCCCGCCCCCAGTTGCATGTCATTGGGCTGTCTCACGCCGCTCTTGTTGGCAGTGGACTGTGCGGAAGGGGCGATGTGGATTCCGCCCCTTCCCCTAGCTTTGAATGCAATACATCAGCGTGCGTTCCATCTCGATACAGACACGCTGCAGCTACCGGCCCTCTGCGCACTCGATGCGGAGGCACTCCACAGGCATTGACCCCCCCGTGAGAATACTGTAGGTATATATTTTTATACACATCCTTATTTACATTTATACTTCTATTTTCATGGCCTCATACTTTTGTACATCTCTCGATGCGATTGGTGATGTTCAAAGTGGGGGATCCCCACTCACCATGGTTGTTACTGTTCACTATGGTCTATATTTGGTATGTTTGATACACCTTATGCTATTTGTTGTTTCTGCATTCTGTGTGCACAGCGCACCATGATCCACCACCTATTCTCTGTATATTAATTGGAGTTTTGCCTGTATGATTGGAGGGCATAGGAGGGGGGATCTTCTGAGGGGGAGGAGCCCAATATCCCATCCCTGTTTCACTGACACTCAGGCACTTATAAATGCGGACTGCTGTGGGAGAGTTCACTGCATAGCTCTGATGAAGAAGGGACGTTCCCTTCGAAACGCGTCAACTGATTGTGATGCCTGTGCGTTCCTCCACGATCACTGGAAGGTTTTGCTCATCCTAAGTCGCATGCTGTTTGTCGGTGCACCTTTATGTTGTGCCTCCTCTACCAATTGCTTGTGAGTTGTTTCTTTTTACTATTTTTATTCAATAAATGTTTTAAAAGATAATGCACAAGGCTGGTGCGCCCTTGTTTCTCTTTTCTTTCGGTTTCTACTAGGAACCCCCATTCTTGAGGGCAGCAAGGCCTTGGTTGAAGTATTATTTATATGGTGATCCACTTGTGCGCAGGAGTCGTTTTTTCTTCTTTTTTGCTATTTTACTACACCAACCAGCCTCCTTGAGGTTAAAAAATACAAGATAATAATGTTATTGTGGTAACTTGACACACACAAAAAAAAATAAAAAATTAGGGAGCTCACTAGAAACTAATTTTGCAATAATCACAAAAAAAGGAGATCTTGATGAAATAAAAAAAAAATAATAAAAAAAGACTCTAAAAAAATTATTTGAAACATTATTCTGGAGATCTGGCTTTTAAAATATAAAAGATTTTTCATGAGATCACGAGAAATTATAAAGAAATATGTTTGTGAGAACTCTGTGTGAATATCAGCAGCAAAACAACTTCATTATTCTAGCATTATAAAGCACAAAAGAATGCGCTGCATTAACCACTTAGCAACCGGCCCATAGCCGAATGATGGCTACTGAGCGCTTGCTTAACCCCGGGAGGGCGTACTATGACGTCCTCCCAGAATCCCGCTTTCGCGCGCCCCCGAGAACATCCTTACCCGTCGGGTCCTCTCCATAACAGATTACGGTAAACAGCCAAATGACGGAGCGATCACATGTCATGTCATGACGTCGGTTCCTCCCTCCCCTCTGTGTACCGATCGCTACAGAGGGGGAGAGATCGGATGGCAGCAGCACTGTGGGCTGGATGTGTAGTGCCCACAGTGCTGCTCTGTGACAAATGCAGTCAGATCCAGCCATCCATCCATCCATGCTCAGCCATCCCTCCATGCTCAGCAATACCCTGCACTACTCTGCAATACCCCGTAATACTCTGCAATACCCTGCAATACCCCGCAATACTCTGCATTACTCTGCAATACCCTGCAATACCTTGAAATAACCCGCAATACCCTGCAATACCCCGCAATACCCTGCAATACCCTGCCATACCCTGCAATACCATGCCATACTCTGCAATACTCTGCAATACACTGCCATACTCTGCAATACCGTGCCATACTCTGCAATACCCTGCAATACCCTGCCATACTCTGCAATACCCAGCCATACTCTGCAATACCCAGCCATACACTGCCATACCGAGCCATACTCTGCAATACCCTGCCATACCCTGCAATACCGTGCCATACTCTGCAATACCGTGCCATACTCTGCAATACCCAGCCATACTCTGCCATATCCTGCAATACCCTGCAATACCCTGCCATACTCTGCAATACCCAGTCATACTCTGCCATACTCTGCAATACTCTGCAATACCCAGTCATACTCTGCAATACCCAGCCATACTCTGCAATACTCAGTGATACCCAGCCATACTCTGCAATATCCAGCCATACTCTGCAATACTCGGTGATACCCAGCCATACTCTGCCATACCCAGCCATACCCTGCAATACCCTGCCATACTCAGCCATACCCAGCCATGCGCAGCCATGCTCGGCCATACTCGGCTGTACTCAGCCTCTGTATGTGGCCAGGCTGTGGAAGTCTTATAAATGTGATATCGCCATACTCAGGAGCAGGAGAATCTATTTTGGGGTGTCATTTTTGGTATGTACATGCTATGTGTTAATATAAAAATATTGTATAAATGGACAACTTTGTGTTAAAAAAAAATGCATTTTAACCACTTCCCGCCCACTGGCCGTCATACGACGTCCTTGACTTTGTGCGGAGATATCTGAATGATGCCTTCAGCTACAGGCATCATTCAGATATCAGCTTTTTCAGCCAGCGATTCCCTACACCATAAGAATGATCATAGGGGCTGTTCCACTGCTTGATCATTCTTACGGGAGGCGAGAGGGGACGTCTTCTACCGACTCACCGCTACGATCGAAGCCAGGATTGTTTTTTTTTTTTATTTCAGGCTTCCCAGCCTAGAGGTGAGATGTGGAGTCTTATTGACCCCATATCTCACTGTAAAGAGAACCTGTCATGCCATATTCCTATTACAAGGGATGTTTACATTCTTTGTAATAGGAATAAAAGTGATCAAAAAAAAAAATTTGGGGGAAAAAAGTGTCAAACTAAAATAAATAAAGTAAAATTAACAATAAAAAAAATGTAAAGCGCCCCTGTCCCCATGTGCTCGCATGCACAAGCGAACGCATGCGTAAGTCCTGCCCACATATGAAAACAGTGTTCAAACCACACATGTGAGGTATCGCTGCGATCGGTAGAGCGAGAGCAATAATTATGGCCCTAGACCTCCTCTGTAACTCAAAACATGTAACCAGTAAAACATTTTAAAGGGTCGCCTATGGGGATTTTTAAGTAGCGAAGTTTGGCGCCATTTCACAAGCGTGTGCAATTTGGAAGGGTGACATGTTAGGTATCTATTTACTCGGCATAACTTCATCTTTCACATTATGCAACATTGGGCTAACTTTACAGTTTTGTTTTTTTTTAAAGCACAAAACTGTCTTTTTTTTTTTAAATAAAACGCGTTCGAAAAATTGCTGCGCAAATACCGTGCGAGATAAAAAGTTGAAACGACCTCTATTGTATTCTCTAGGGTCTTTGCTAAAAAAACATATATAATGTTTTAGGGTTCTATGTAATGTTCTAGCAAATAAATGATGATTTTTACATGTGGGAGAGAAATGTCAGAATTGGCCTGGGTGCTCCAGAACACCTGAAGGTGCTCCGTGCATGTTGGGCCTCTGTATGTGGCCAGGCTGTGTAAAAGTCTCACACATGTGGTATACTCGGGAGTATTAGCAGAATGTGTTTTGGGGTGTAATTTGTGGTATGCATATGCTGTGTGTGAGAAATAACCTGCTAATATAACAATTTTGTGAAAAAAAAAGAAAATCTTGATTTTGCATTGTGGGAAAAAATGACAACTTCAAAAAACTCATCATGCATCTTTCTAAATACCTTGGAATGTTTTCTTTCCAAAAAGGGGTCATTTGGGGGGTAATTGTACTTTTTTGTACTTTTCTGGCATGTTAGGGTCTCAAGAAATTAAATAGGCCATCAGTACTTCAGGTGTGATCAATTTTCAGATATTGGCACCATAGCTTTTGGACTCTATAACTTTCACAAAGACCAAATAATATACACTGATTTGGGTTATTTTTACCAAAGATATGTAGCGGTATACATTTTGGCCAAAAATATATGAAGAAAAATTACTAATTTGCAAAATTTTATAACAGAAATGAAGAAAAATGCATTTTTTTACAGAATTTTCGGTCTTTTTTCTTTTATAGTGCAAAAAATAAAGATAGTTCAACAAGTAGCTGCGCTAAAATATTATGCTTATTATATAGTGAAACAGTATATATACCTCTCAGTGTGGAGGTTATGCACCCGTGAGGTAGGTGACAATAAGTGCTATTAAGAAAAACTTAATGATACCCTATCCAGCAGAAAACATGTAAAATAATGGGTACATTTAGTCCATTCCAATAAATGCCGGGGAAGGAAAAAGTTCACTGGCAGAATGTTTCCTCAGAAATGGGTTAAGACAAGAATCCATGCGGTGTAAGTGCCACAGTAATACCACCAAGAAGGATGTGAAGACAAAAGGGTTCCTCCACCAATATAAATACTGCCCCTTACCAGCTCCTTTGATCTCCTGTTACAGAGATCATGCAGGCATGTGGCTGTCAACCCCAGCTGCGGGTCTTGGCAAGGAAAGGTCTCACTGTATCTCTCCACCACAGGTCTTCTAGGTATTACGTTACATGCTCACCCCCCATACGGATAAACAAAAAGAGACTCCCATAGTGTAATAAGTTTGACACAGTTTAATTAGGATAAAAAAATACACTTACAGTTATGCTGTACAATAATCGCTTCATAAAAACATGGGCCGGCCGACTACAATGCGCTGCCCGTCGCTTCCGGGATCAGCGTAGTAATGTGTGGTGATGTCAGCACGCCACTCCTCCCTACGCCGTTTCATCACACCTGACGTCTTCCAGGGGCACAGGCGGCATACTGACTCACCACCTTAAGTACCTTGCATATTGGAAGGAACGCCCCACTCTGAGCTCAAGGCGTCCCGCAATCTAGATTCGCCATCTTAAGAAAGGGCAAAGAGCCCTTCCCCAAGGAAAACACATATGCTGCTGTAAGTTGTCAGTGAAGATTAACTCAATATCCTTACAAAAATAACAGATATCTTTGGATTAAAAATAAATATTAAAAAGAGGGTCCTATGAAGGGTGCCAGCAAGAATTAATCTAAAATTATATATATTAGCAAAAAGACTCTGCACCTAATATTAGAAAAGCAGTATAAATAGATAATCCAAGGTGTCCAATGGGACCGTGATTACCCCACATTAAATAGGGTCCCCAAGGTGCATCTGGACCATACATGGCTAAATGGATTCCGGTATGTGATCAGAGCATTGCGACAAAACTAAACAGGACAGAGAAAAGTCCTGATGGCAGGAGTGTCACATGCTAGAAAAGTTCTCTGAACGTTTAAACGCTCGAGAGTCCTTTTTCTAGATTGGATGCATGTCATTAGTCACGACCGCCATAACTCGTCCAATCATCAACGATAATTCAAATTGGAGAAAGAGAACCTCTCTCTCCTCCTTAACAATAAAAATAGATATAAAAATAAATAAGAATAAATTAAAACGGAAAATATATGTCTATAAAAAATATTCAGGGCCATATGAATTGGGCCCATTGCCATGATGCTCAAGTGATTGAGACCCCCCAATATAAGTACCTGGATAAAAGACACCCTAATGTAATGTACTAATCCTAAAAAAGATCCTAAAAAAGATCAGGTCATCCATGAACTCAGAGTGAGGGCATAACAAAAATTCTTAACCATTATCAACAAACGCATTAACGTCTGTGTCAATATTGAGACTATATGGAGTGTAGCACCGGACATGATGGATCCACACCATTTCGAGTCTTGATAGTTCCCTAACTACGGAGCTACCCCTCCAGTGAGCACTGTACCTATCGATTCCCCAAAACAGCGTGTTTGCGGGGTTACGATTATGATATATGTCGTAAAGTTTGGACATGGAATGGAATTTATAACCATTTTTGATGTTAGTAATGTGTTCCCCCAAACGAACCTGCATAGGCCGTTTGGTCCTGCCTATATATTGGAGCCCGCATGGGCATTGTAATAGATACACAACACCCGTCGAGCTACATGTAATGAACGGCTCTATTTTATGCTCCCTTAATGTACTATGAGAGACAAAAGACTCCGTTGTTGTTTACTTCTATTTAATGCGCAAATCTGGCACCTGCGACACTGGTGGTAACCTGAAAGGTTCTGAAAAAAGGACACTTTCTGGGTAGGTGGACCCACCATATTCGGGGCTATCCTGTCCCGAAGAGATGGGACTCCCCTAAAAACAATTTGAGGTTTATCTGGTATGAAAGTTTTGATCACTCTGTCATTTCCCAGCAAATGCCAATGTCTGCGTAGAATATTTTTTACTTGACGGTGTTGTGTGGAGAAGGTAGTGATAAACGGTATAGTTGGTCCCTTATTATCCTCCCTAGGGGTCTCTCTCAGCAAAGTGGCTCTATCCATAGTTTCTACTTGTGCCATTACACGTACCAAAGAGTCCCTATCATACCCTTTTTCCTCCAACCTCTTGAGGATGGTATCTGCCTAAATCCTGTAATCATTAACATCTGTGCAATTACGTCTCATTCTTATGAACTGACTTTTCGGGATAGACCTCAACCAGAAATCATGATGGCAGCTTCCTATAGGAATGAAGGCATTGCGGTCAGTCTTCTTAAAGAATGAAGTTGTCTTGAATGCATCTCCATCCTTAAAAATGGTGAGATTAAGAAAGTTGATCCTCTCCTTGTTCATCTCATAGACAAACTTAATCCCCCTATCATTGGTGTTAATCAAGGTAAAAAAGTTGTCCAATTGGGAGGAAGATCCATCCCATAGGAGGAGGACGTCATCAATATACCTAGCCCAAAACCTCAAATGTGGGCTCCGGTCCTTATAGATGATGTCCTCCTCCCATTTGGCCATAAATAAGTTAGCCAAGCTAGGGGCATATTTTGCCCCCATAGCTACACCATGCTGTTTGATGGAATCGATCCCACTCACGATGGGGCGTCCCGGGGGGCAAGTAAGACTCTCATGAATATTGGGTAAGCAATAGAGTATGGGAACCCTCGGTGCTTTCGGAATCAAAAAGATTTTTTCCTTTTCATTAAGGATGCCCATCTGGAAACCTTTGTCCACCAGGGGTAATAATGTTTTCTTGTACTCCCTTACAGGGTTACCAGATAGTTGCACATATGTATCTGTATCTCCCACTATATTGTGCAATTCCCGTAAATATGCATCTCAATCCAAAATTACAATGCCACCACCTTTATCCGCGGGGCGGATAACTAAATTCTTTTATTGCAGAGTGAATCTAAACCCTCTTCTAAGTTTTTATCCATCCTAGGGGTGGGGTTCTTTATCAGTTCCAAATCTCGTAAAAGTACATCCCTGAAAACCTTCAGTGAAGGGGCCAAAACTCCAGGAGGATTAAATGTTGAAGCATTTGATAATCAAGAGTGTTGGAACTGTTGTTGTACACCTATATTTTGTGTGGTTTGGTTAATCGCAAAGTGTCGTTTGATATTGACCTTGCGTACAAACCTTTGTATGTCCATATATGTCTGGAACTTATTAAGTTTTTTGGGGGTGCAAATTTCAAACCCTTAGCAGAGCAGTCTCTGCCTTAGTAAGGGCTTGAGAGCTTAGGTTGAAAATGCCATGACTATTTCTTTAACTTTTTTTGACTGTGCTCTCCTCCCCCCTCTGGTTCCTCTTTGTTTTCCACTGGCCTTTTGACCCCTTGACTGGGTCTGGGAAAACCCCAATTCTGTTGCTGATAATTCCTCTCCAAAGGTCTATTAGAATAATCTCTAGACGGTCCTGGTCTTACATCTTCAAAATCTTGATTCCTTTTTTCAAAGACTGGGGGTCCATATCCAGTAGGACCTTCTCTGTACCTTAAGGGGAAGAAACAGTTATGTGTGTCCACACCATAACTGTATTCACAATCTTCCTCTCTTTCAGAGTAAGAGCGGTTCCCACTACGGTAGCTATGATTGTTATCCATAGTAGGGCCCCGATTATAATATGGCCCTCTCTCAGAGTCTCCCCTCCGTGCCTATACTGTGGTCCTTGTTGATGTGGGGGGCCATACTCATAATTTCCTGTCTGTCTCCGGGGCTGTGATTGATTCCACCCTGAGGGTTTCCTAGGGGGCCCCCCTCTCCCTGATCCAGTCATCCTCTGTGGTGACTGGTAAGATACCCGTCTACCTTTTTTCTCAGATTTGATATGGTTCTGGGATTTTTTAACCGTTTTTTTGGGATGGATGGGTTAATGGTAAGTGTTGTATCGGTAGGGGGTGGTTTCCGGGGTGTCATCCCCCTGAGTAATGGCCTCCATTCTAGGGTCTAAATGGGCTGCTTGTTCCGCAGCCAATTTTTTTTGCCACTCGAAAACCACACTCGCCTGGTAATCCTCAAAATCTCTATTATACTTCTTGCGTTTCTTAATTTTTTGTTCCCTTTCTTCTTTATCAAGGGTTTTGATTAAATTGCTGGTTCTTTCCCTATATTCCTCACTTTCTTTATAAGGGAGCAAATTGTCTTTAAGGGTCTTAATTTCCAGATCCAATCTAGCCAGTTTGCTCTTTTTCCTAGATACTAAGAATTGGAGAAAGCTTATCCCAGCATCATTGAAATATAGGAACCACTCTTCCAATTCTGATTCCCTTTTTGGGGGTGAACCTCCCACCTCAGACTCCTGGGAACCATTTTCAGTCTGATGTAAGTTTCTAAAAATGCTATATCCCATTGGGTGTGGATTTCTGAGACAGTCAGATTTTTAAGTCTAACAAAAAGTCCACCCAAATCATGATCACTATCCTTGAATGTCTCAAATACCCCTTCAGTATTGACTATTTTAGATGCTCTATAGTCAAATATGTCCATGTTAGGCCCTCACAAGGCACTGAGCGACCTATCACTCAGAAAAAAAATGTTTTACACACAAACCAAACTCAAACTATATAGTGAAAAGTGACACTGTGAATACACATAGTGAAAGTGCAGGGATTGCTGCTGTAAACTCGTATCTCAATGTACACAAATGTATAAAAAAAATTACTGCGCTATCCCTATAGAACCCGTATAAATAATATACAGAGTGTGTAAAATGACATACAGCTGCAACTAGAAAATGTGAGACACCCACACTATAATACACATAGTTCAACAAGTAGCTGCGCTAAAATATTATGCTTATTATATAGTGAAACAGTATATATAGCTCTCAGTGTGGAGGTTATGCAACCGTGAGGTAGGTGACAATAAGTGCTATTAAGAAAAACATAATGATACCCTATCCAGCAGAAAACATATGTAAAATAATGGGTACATTTAGTCCATTCCAATAAATGCCGGGGAAGGAAATTGTAGCCGGCCGGCCTGTGTTTTTATGAAACGATTATTGTACAGCATAACTGTAAGTGTATTTTTTTATCCTAATTAAACTGTGTCAAACTTATTACACTATGGGAGCCTCTTTTTGTTTATCCGTATGGGGGATGAGCGTGTAACGTAATACCTTGAAGACCTGTGGTGGAGAGATACAGTGAGACCTTTCCTTGCCAAGACCCGCGGCTGGGGTTGACAGCCACATGCCTGCATGATCTCTGTAACAGGAGATCAAAGGAGCTGGTAAGGGGCAGCATTTATATTGGTGGAGGAACCCTTCTGTCTTCACATCCTTCTTGGTGGTATTACTGTGGCACTTACACCGCATGGATTCTTGTCTTAACCCATTTCTGAGGAAACATTCTGCCAGTGAACTTTTTCCTTCCCCGGCATTTATTGGAATAGACTAAATGTACCCATTATTTTACATATGTTTTCTCCTGGATAGGGTATCATTAAGTTTTTCTTAATAGCACTTATTGTCACCTACCTCACGGGTGCATAACCTCCACACTGAGAGGTATATATACTGTTTCACTATATAATAAGCATAATATTTTAGCGCAGCTACTTGTTGAACTATGTGTATTATAGTGTGGGTGTCTCACATTTTCTAGTTGCAGATGTATGTCATTTTACACACTCTGTATATTATTTATACGGGTTCTATAGGGATAGCGCAGTAATTTTTTTTGATGCAAAAAATAAAGAACCCAGTGGTGATTAAATAACACCAAAAGAAAGCTCCATTTGTGTGAAAAAAAGGACAAAAATTTCATATATGTACAGTGTTGCATGACTGAGTAATTGTCATTCAAAATGTGAGAGCACTGAAAGCTGAAAATTTGTCTGGTTATTAAGGGGGTTTAAGTGCCCAGTGGTCAAGTGGTTAAAAGATTAGAGAATTTGCAGCATGAGGAATGTGCTATCTCCATTCCGAACGCTAGTTTTACTAGACCGAGCGCTTCCGTCTCATACTTGCTTCTGCGCATGCAGTTGGAACAGCATACAGAGGAGCGGGTTTCCCGATAGTAATTAGTTCCGTTGAAAAAATTTAGAACATGTTCTCTATCTAAGTCCATCTGAATTTTCAACGGAAAAAGTCCGATGGGGCATACGCACGGTCGGAATATATGATGAAAAGCTCCCATCTGACTTTTTCTGACGGACATTCCGCTCGTGTGTATGCGGCATAAGGAGTTCTCACAAGGTACTGAACACCTCCAGTAGCAACATTATGAACCCATAGCACATAGTAGAAGACTGGTTTGCTGGCCTGGAGCACAGCTTTAAGTGCCAAAAAACAATGTGGACTTGTCACTTAATAGCAGACTTCGGTAAGTAAAAAAAAAAGGGATCGGGCAGCACGCCTTTGGATTTTTTTTCTCCTGAGTAGGGCTTTAGGAGATAGCCTAATGGGCTTTTCAAATGAATGGTGTCCACTTCAGTCAACAATAACAAACCCCCTACTGACTTGGAGCAGGACATCAGGACATTTGGGACATCCATGTCCATTTAGGTTTTACCTTCAGTCTCAAACTGGATCCATGTTAGGTTTTTGGGTAGGCGGGACATGCATTTGTTCACATCATTTTACTTCCAATCTGCCATGTTAAGGATTGGAAAAATGGAAAAGGCACAAACCTTTTCCATTTTTTTTTCAGACCTAGACAGACTTGGAGGTATTCGGTTGTAAAGGGAAGCACATCCGTTTACATCTGCCTGTCCATAGATCCAAGCTTCCTCTCAGATCTGCCTGAAAAACTGACAAATCAGATCCAATTGTTCATCTGAAATTACTCTAAGTTAAAGTGGTTGTTAAGGTTCAAGGTTTTTTACCTTCATGCATTCTATGCATGAAGGTAAAAATGATTCCGTGTGCAGCAGCCCCCTCTTATACTTATCTGAGCCCCAACTCGATCCAGCGATGTACACAAGAGCAGCGGCTCTCCCGGGTCTTTAACTCCTCATTGGCTGAGACAGCAGCGGGAGCCAATGGCTCTGACTGCTGTCAACCACATTCAGTGAGTCAATAAGGGGAGAGCAGGGACAGGGCTGAGCCATGCTCTGTGTGTGAATGGACTCACATAGCAGCGACTGGGGAGTGAGCCTGCTCAGATTCCCCCAAAGCAAGCTGCATGCTATGGGGGCACTCGGCAGGAGGGAGGGGCCAGAAGTGCCAGCGGGGGACCTGAGAAGTGGAGAATCAGGGCTGCTCTGTGCGAAATTACTGCACAGAGCAGGTAAGTATGACATTTTTGTTATTAAAAAAAAGCTGCCTTTAATATCACTTTAGGTGATCTCCAGATCTTACAGAATGGAACATGTCGGCATTGGTTTCTTAGGGTACATTTAAGCCAGCAGTTCACAATCCATACATGAGTATGTATAACACTTGCAGCTAGATTTTTTTTTTTTTTCACTCAGTTTCACTAAGACCTTAGAAGAAATGTGTACCACAGAGGTTTATGAAATTAAAATAAAAAAAATCTGGTTTAACTATAATTATGATTATGCATTCCAGAATAAAATTAACAGTGCATTTTGAATTTAAAATCACAACATAATTACCATTTAAGATTACACACTGCTGAGAAGTGTTTACAATATGATTTGTCCAATGTAGATTAGCATTCATTTTAGAATAAAGAGGAACATGTCTAAACTCCCAATCTGATGTTGACACACATACAACTAAAAAAAATTAATGTTTCTAATAAAGTTTATGTTATCAAATTAGGTTTAATCTTATATTTTTTACAATGATTTACTGCAAATGTATAATTTTAAACATATACAGTACATAAAAACAGTTATAACTAGTTTTAAAATACAAGGACAGTTTTGAGCCACTCCTTATATGCCTTGTGTCACCTTTTTTACTGCACAAACTATTTAGATACCACTGCTCGCTTTGCTATCAAGACAGCATCACCCATTAGGGAAGGAATCTGTTGCATTTAAGTGATTTTGCCCCTGGGTGAGGTGGTGAGGTGTCACCAGTGGCTTACAGTGCTTTGAAAAAGTATTTATACCCCTTGACATTTTCTACATTTTGTCATGTTACATCCAAAAACGTAAATGTATTTTATTGGGATTTTATGTGATAGACCAACACAAAGTGGCACGTAATTGTGAAGTGGAAGGTATATGATAAATGGTTTTCATTTTTTTTTACAAATAAATATGTGAAATGTGTGGTGTGCATTTGTATTCAGCCCCCCGAGTCAATACTTTGTAGAACCATCTTTTGCTGCAATTACAGCTGCAAGTCTTTTTGGGTATATCTCTACCAGCTTTGCACATCTAGAGAGTGATATTTTTGCCCATTCTTTGCAAAATAGCTCAAGCTCTGTCGAATTGAATGGAGAGCGTCTGTGTACAGCAATTTTTGAATTCACAGATTCTCATTTAGATTTAGGTCTGAAGTTTGACTGGGCCATTCTAACACCTGAATATGCTTTGGTTTAAACCATTCCATTGTAGCTTTGGCTGTATGTTTAGGGTCGTTGTCCTGCTGGAAGGTGAACCTCCGCCCCAGTCTCAAGTCTTTTGCAGACTCTAATGCCGCGTACACACGATCGGACTTTATGGCATACTTGGTCCGGCGATCTTTTCGATGGACTTTGTACGGTAGGTGCGCCGGACTTAAAAACGGACGGACTTGGACACACACGATCACTCCAAAAGTCAGATGGTTTTAAACACGGTGACGTACAGCACGTACGACGGGACTAGAAAAAGGAAGTTCAAGCCCCATTACACCACCCTTTGGGCTCCTTCTGCTAATCTCGTGTTTATCTTGTGTTAGTAGAAGTTTGGTTAGAGACGATTCTCGCTTTTCACACTTCAGCTTATTTTGATCATTTTCTCCGGTTCAGTTTGTGCTTGTGAGGTTTGTATCTGCTTTTCAGTGCGTGTTGCTCAGTTCGTAACCTGCCTAGCAGGCCGTTCTGGTCCACTCGTTCCTGATTTTCCGGTCTCTCTTCATAGGCCTTGCTGTCCTTCAGTGCGTTTGTTCTAAGTTTGTTTGTTTGACCAGCCGACTGTTTTGAAGCCATGTTGCGTGGACGTACTCGTTCTCGAGTCCGTGCTGCATGGGGACTTGGTGTTGAGGTTAATACTTTGACCCGAGCCCAGTCCATGAACAGGGCGAGGAGAAGTTCATGGATGAAGAATTGGTTGCGCCAGCATGACCAATTCTCGCACATGCCTTTGCTCCGTGAGAGCCGTGAGAATAATCCTGAGGATTTCAGGAATTTTCTCAGGATGACCGACCCCGTTTTTTAAAGTCTGCTGGCTATGCTGACCCCATATATCAGCAAGCAGGATACCTGCATGAGTCAAGCCATCACTGCAGAGCAGAGGCTAGTTGCCACTTTACATTACTTGGCGACTGGGAGAAGTCTTCAGGACTTGAAGTTCTCGACAGGCATCTCCCCCCAGGCTCTGGTGATCATAATCCTAGAGACCTGTTCTGCTATTATTCAGGTCCTGCAGAAGGACTATATAAAGGTAAGTTTTTTCCTTTAACATTACATGATATGTATTTAATGTTTGCTAATGTATTGTCTAAATGTCCTTGTTACCTAATTACCATGCTTTGAATATGCTGGGAATGTCCCCTTTATCTTCATGCAAGCCTGTTTTTTTACCTTAATCATTTTTTGGCCTACATGCATATTTCCCTTCAATAACCTCCCCACCATGTAATCCTGGGTCCATTTATACCTCTAGCCTATAGTTCTTTGAACAATGTATATTGTCAGCTCCATTGTACTGTTTTACCCTCCCCCACCCCCTCAAATGTTTGCAACTGTCAGGTGTGTTCTTGGCTCCAATTAGTACCCCTCCCCCACCCCCTCAAATGTTTGCAACTGTCAGGTGTGTTCTTGGCCCCAATTAGTACCCCTCCTCCACCCCCTCAAATGTTTGCAACTGTCAGGTGTGTTCTTGGCCCCAATTAGTACCCCTCCCCCTCAAATGTTTAAAACTGTCAGATGTGTTCTTGGCCCCAGTTAGTACCCCTCCCCTCTCAAATGTTTGCAACTGTCAGGTGTGTTCTTGGCCCCAATTAGTACCCCTCCCCCTCAAATGTTTAAAACTGTCAGATGTGTTCTTGGCCCCAGTTAGTACCCCTCCCCTCTCAAATGTTTGCAACTGTCAGGTGTGTTCTTGGCCCCAATTAGTACCCCTCCCCCACCCCCTGAAATGTTTGCAACTGTCGGGTGTGTTCTTGGCCCCAATTAGTACCCCTCCCCCCCACATACAAATTGATCAATGGTCCATCAGAGGGGGTGAGTAATCTTATAAGTGGGCCTTATTTTTTTTTTTGTTTATTCTAAAAATAACACATATCAATAATGTTCAACTGCTGTTGTTCAAGAATGTTTTTGTGTAATCTGATATCCAAATTATGTTTAAAAGTACTTATATTTTTTTTCTTGTTTGACTCCACAGTTTCCTTCGAACACACAGGAATGGCAGACTGTGGCCTCCCAGTTCGCTGACCATTGGGACTTTCCCAACTGTGTCGGGGCGATCGATGGGAAGCATGTCTGCATTGTGCCACCACCCCATTCGGGGTCTTATTTCTACAACTATAAGGGGTTCCATAGTGTAGCTTTGATGGCGGTGGTCTCGGCACAATTGGAATTTATGTTCATGGACATGGGGAAGAACGGCCAGATGTCTGATGGAGGAGTCTTTGCACGCTGTGCCAGCGTCTCCAGACTGGTGGCTTGGAATTGCCACCTGATGACCAGAATGTGAATGGACTCCCCTCAGTTTTCATCGCTGATGAAGCGTTTGCTCTCAGCGAGCACTTGATGAGGCCATTCCCCCAAAGGACACTCACCCCTGAGAGGAGGGCATTTAATTACCGGCTGGCCAGAGCAGGAAGAGTTGTGGAGAATGCCTTTGGGATTCTGGCCAGCCAGTTCCATTTCTTCCTCTCCGCAATAAATCTAGCAGAATACAAAATCAATTATGTGATCTTTGCTTGCTGCATTCTGCATAATTTCTTGAGACGTCATTCTTTGACATATCTATCTTCTGTTGGGCCTGAGGCCGGACTTGGTGTTGATGAACCACTCACAGGCCTGGAAAGTGGCCGTATTGGCTTGGCCCCCCAAACCGCCCATGAAGTGCGTGACAGATATGTCAATTATTTTAATGGTCGGGGGGCCATTGCAATGCAACAAGATCTTTAAGATTTTTGAAAAAAAAAATAAAAAAATTTTGGCAACAATCTCTTGTTTTGATTCCTGTTTGCATTTAGTTTTGTCTGTCTCCTAGTGGCAAGTGTATTTTCCTTTAGTTAATAAGGCCCTTTGTCACTGTAACCACACAAAAAAATAACAAACTGTTATTGATAAATAATAAGCCACACACATTGTAGTAGTAAAAACATTTTACTGTGTGCACATTGAAAGGTGCATTTTGTTTGAACGTGCTTTTTTATTAACAATATTTTTTAGAATTTTTTTAGTTTAGGCATATTTGTAGAAAATATACATTGTTTACAAAATTTGGCTTTACAACAGGGTTTTAAAAACCATAAGAACAAAAAATAACAGGAACTTACAAAGTTTAACATGTTAATAACGGTGCTAGTGATGTCACCCATGTAAAATAAAAAAATTGCAGATGATCACAATTTCTAGTGAAAAAAGGTTCAAGTCAACATGTGCTATCTTCCATCATGGGGGAGCAATGGACGTGTTTTGTGTGTGCAATCCCTTTGTTCCTCTCACAAACTAACATTATTCTTATGAAGGGGTTGCAAACACAAAACAAGTACATTGATATCCCCTGATGGAAGATAGCACATGATGACACACTGTGTGCATCTGCAAAATTTTTACATTAGTATTTAGCAAGTTAAAACATTTTAGAAGAATAAAACTTGACAATGAAATGAAGAACATGATTGAAAAATCAAAAAGTTATTAGATTCTGCCCAAAACATCAATCATGTTCTTAATTTCCTGTTGCATGCTGTCCAGCCGATTTCTCATGCTGTCAATTTGGTCACGTATTCTATCAATTTGGCCATTCCACACTATTATCTGGCCAATGAGTCTTTGTGCACTGTCTGTATTAAATGGCTCCGCCGCATGGCCTTCCACAACCAGAACATCACCTAAAATTTGTGGAGAAAAAATGATTGTAAAATATGCACGCCTAAATAGATGAACTTAAGCTGGGGTGTCAGTCACTCACTTGGTGGGGTGGAAACATTGCACACTTCCTCCGCCTCTCTTTCCTCCAGCTCGTCGGGTGGGCATGGTCTTGGGCTGGGGCTTGAGGTGATTTCAGCTTCAGGCTGGTGACTTGGGGGGGTCCTGGGATCCTTGGACTGTTGTCTGAGTCTTTTCTCCCCTATAATAATTAATTAAAAAGGTATAGTTAAAACAGTGATATTTCAGTCTTGAAAAAGGAATATGAAACATTCGTTAGAAGTTGTGGACAATTGTCATTTTTTTGCACCAAAAATTTTGAAGACATCATTAAAATTCACTCTGCCCAAAAATGCCAAACAATACACATTTTCATGCAAGTTTCACAGATGCAGAGACCTAAAGTATCCCCTGGAGCCCCTATGTGTATTACCCCAAAAAATTTTCTCTGGTGTCACATAGTACACTAGTGCTCGTGAGTCCAGATGTGGAAACAGCTGCTGTGTCCTGTCCTTACATTACACTGAATCATTTTTGAAGAAGCATTATATTTTTAAACACATCTACACAGCATCACCACATTTTTGGAATACGACGCATTATCAAGATCTAAATGTATGTCCAAACCCTGTACCACTCGTATTTTGCGAAAAAAAAAGTCATTTTCTTAGTATCATATGTTTTTTCAAAAGAACAGTCTTTATGAATGATGCTGTATAAACGAAAAGCATATGGATCAGAATGCAAGTTAAGTATCTCACACAACAAGTACTTACTTTTTTAAGCAGCTTCTTTATTCGCCAATATTGTTCAGGCTCCCTACTTTTGAGGTCTGACCACCACTTCCTCAATTATTCTTTAGCCCGTTTAGTGCCAAATTTTTGTTCAAGAGTGGTGACAACTGAGGACATTATTTTGTCCTTCCGCATATTGGGTCAGGTGTACGGTCCTTTTTTGCCATCGTAGTCCTCCCTTCTCAATATGGACACCATCTCCACCATCTCTTCAAAGGCCATGTTGGTGGCCATATATCTCCTCCTGGATCTGGATGGTTGTGGCTCCAGGCTTTCCTCCACGCTACTTGCAGATAATCTCTCCGACATCTTTCTCTATATCCTGCCACTGCGCAACGAAGAGTGAAGGGGCGGGGACAAATCGTACTAAAGAACGCCAGGGGCGGGCGACGCAGGCGTAGCATGACACATGCGCAGTGTATCTAAAGCTATTACGCTGGCCTACGTAGCAGTCCGAGCAGAAGTAGCGAGCATCAGAAACAAAGGTAAGATTAAACGTGGGTGTGTGTTTGGTGAATGTGTTTGGTGTGTGTGTATGTGTGCCCTAGATTGAGCCAAATATAATACTGGGAGTTTGGACTGCATTACAGTTTTTATCTTGTGTCTTGTCTTTCAGCAAAAATTAATCCTTTTAAGGAGGAAGAATTTTTGACACGTTTTCTTGATTTGTATCAAGAAGACAGAAACCTGTGGGAGGTCAAGCACCCATTGTATTTTAATAGAGATGTAAGGAAGGAAACACTGGGCACACTTTTGGAATTTGTGACTCGAGTCCCCCAGGCAGACCTTAAGTTTGTGGACAATAAAATTGGTATCTTGCGCAACATGTACAGGCGGGAACACAAGAAGATCCAGGAGTCGCGCAGATCCGGAGCAGCAGCAGACCAGGTTTATGTCCCCAAGCTGTGGTACTACCAAAACATGCGATTTCTGGAAGACCAGACAGAAGCAAGGCAATTACTTTTGAGCCTTCCCTCCAGCCTTCCCTCCACCCTTCCCTCCAGCCTTCCCTCCACCTCCACCCTTCCCTCCACCCCAGCTGAGGAGTCCCAAGAAGAACTGGGCCCTTTCATCCTTGATGAAGTGGATTCAGCCAGGTATACTTTTTTGGTGAGTTTGGGATTGTGTAAATATTAATGATGTAAACCTAAAAAATTATGAAGTGCTTCACCAAAAATGACTTCATCACAATTATTAATATGTAGACATATCACTAGACAGTAGTGGCCAAAAATATACTTCAAATATTGGTGTGCAGCTAGAATAATGGTGGGGTCAAAAAGATAGCCTTTACTATTTGTTTAGAATTATATTTGCAAGTCATGAGCTGAAAATTGTGTGTGATTGCATAAGCAAAAATGACAACTACAGGTATGTCCCTTTTTTTTACCCAGGATGAGCTCAGCCAGGAGAAGTCCATGCCCAGAGGTATAGAGGAGGAGGCCTTGCCCAGTGGGAGAGAGGAGGAGGCCGTGGCTGAGCCCAGTAGAAGCCTCACGGAGTGTCAGGTGCCTCCCCTCCGCATTACCACCAAAAGGCCCAGGAAGATGACTCGAACAGAGGAGGAATCACTAGCCCTCATTTGCGAAGCCAGCCAAATACTCAGCACACCACCCAATGCGGAAGAGGCTTATGGAACCTATATGGCCACCAGATTGCTGGAACTAGAAAAGGGGCAATGCCTCCTCTGTGAGGATCTGATTTTTCAAGCGTATCAGAAGGGCTTGAGAGGGGAGCTTACTGCAAAAAAATATATACCAGATGAAGCCACTCCTCCTGCTACTCCTCCTCCTCCTCCTCCTCCTCCTGCCCCATGTACACCACCAGAGGCACAGCCTCCAAGGAAGGCTGCAGCAAAGCATGGAGGGAAGGCTGCAGGGCAGCGTGCAGGGAAGGCTCCATGGAAGAGTCAAAAGTGACTGTCTGCCTTCTGTGTGGTCTGACTTCTGACTGTGCTCCCTGTGCTCCCTATTCACAAGATACCAATTTTATTGTCCTCTAACTTGATGTGTGTCCTGGGGGACAAAAGGCTTCACACATTCCAAAAGTGTCTCCAGTGTTGCCTTCCTCATTTCTGTTTTGACCAAAATAAATGGATATTTTCGTTACCTTACATTATTGACTATGTGTTTTTATTCAAAAAGACCATTTGGTTTGTGAGTAGGCAGGTACAGGTCAAGAAGACTATATGTGGGTTATTTACAAAAGGATAAATCATTTTGCAATTCAAGTGCAAAGTGCTATTGCAAAGAGCACTTGATAAATTGCACTGCAAGTGCACTTGTTGGAAGTGCAGTCGCTGTAAATCTGAAGGGGAAGATCTGAAATGAGGGGAAGCTCTGCTAATTTTATCATACAATCATGTGCAAGAAAATTTTTTTTTTGGGGGGGTTCCTTGCATGTGCCCCTCGGATCCACAGCGAATGCACTTCCAAATACTCTTTCAGGGCAATTCCAAGTACAATTTGCACTTGTAGTGAAAAATGATTTTGCCTTTTTAAAATAACCCCCCATGTCTAATTAACAAGGGACACCAACCTCATTAAGGTTCATTAAAACAATAAAAATTATTAAGGTTATTGTGGTAACTTGAAACTCAAAATCCAAAAACAAAAAAATTACAATAAAACATTTTGTATAATTTAGCACACATTTAAAATCTATATTGTTGAAATCGGTAAAAAATAAAGATGAGTCCAAAAAAAAATTGCTACTTTAGTTCTGGAGATCTGGATTTTAAAAAATATCATATTAGTCATGGCATGAGGATAAATCATGAAGAAAGTAGTTTGTGAGAACTCTGTGTGAATATAAGCAGCAAAACAACTTCCTTCTTCTCGCATTATAAAGAAAAAAAGAATGCGCTGTATTAAAAGATCACAGAAGAGGAATGTGCTTGCTTCAATACAAAGGCTAGTTTTACCAGACTGAGCGCTTACATCTCGTACTTGCTTCAGAGCATGCGTCAGTTTGGGTCCGTCGGGCTAGCACACAGACGAACGGTTTGTACGCTAGAAAGCAGAGTCCGTCGGAAAGATTTGAAACAAACTTTTGAGAAAACAAAGTCCGCTGGAGCCCACACACGATCGAACTGTCTTACGAAATCCGGCACGCCGGACCAATTATGCCGTAAAGTTCGATCGTGTGTACGCGGCATAACAGGTTTTCTTCTAAGATTGCACTGAATTTGGCTCCATCCATCTTCCCATCAACTCTGACCAGCTTCCCTGTCCCTGCTGAGGAAAAGCATCCCCACAACATGATGTTGCCACCATCATGTTTCACGGTGGGCACAGTGTGTTCAGGGTAATGTGCAGTGTTAGTTTTCCACCACACATAGCATCCCAAATCTTGGGATATTTTTAAAAAACTTAAACCTGCTTTAAACTTCTCCACAACTTTATCCCTGACCTGTCTGGTGCTGTTTGTTCACTAAGGTTCTCTAACAAACCTCTGAGAGCTTCACAGAACAGCTGTATTTATACTGAGATTAAATTACACATGGGTGGACGATATTTACTAATTAGGTGGCTTCTGAAGGCAATTGGTTCCACTAGATTTTAGTTAGAGGTATCAGAGTAAAGGGGGCTGAATGCAAATACTTTCCACACTTTTCAGATATTTATTTGTAAAAAAAATGAAAATCATTTTCCTTCAACTTCACAATTATGTGCCACTTTGTGTTGGCCTGTCACATAAAATCCCAATAAAATACATTTACATTTTTGATTATAACATGAAAAATGTGGAAAATCTCAAGAGGTATAAATACTTTTTCAAGGCACTGTAATTGCCATTGGACATAGTTCTTTATCTTTTACATATTTTAGTGCTTTTTTTTCGGTTTTCTCTTTTTTCACTCAAAAATGAATATATATTTTATTTTTCCACTTGTGTGTAGAGTTTATCAAGCTTTGCATCACTTTGGTAATCATAAAATTAGGCCTGTAATATTATGGTCCAATTTAGCTGACTGATTGCTAGGATGGTCCTATGATATGGATAAACATTGTGGTCTGTAAATTTACATTGTTTGTGAACTATTCTTATGAATGAGTCCATCTCAGCCTGCCTGGTCTGGACCCTTGATGATTACCAAATTAATGATTCCAAGGATGGAAGGCCTTTAACAAATCATCCCATGCTACTACATCACAATATTTCAATTTTATCTCTATATACATGGAGCGATTGATAAGACGGCCTTATGAACCTGACACAAGCCCAGAAACAATAAACAACTCCTTTACCCACAGTGAATTTGGACATGTTTTACTGGTTGCAAAGCAATGCACCCGTAGTAGTTTTGACCTCCTATGTAACAATATAACATAACATATTCTGTATAATGGCATTATTCAAATGGCCTGTTTATGAGAGGCCACTAAATAGGTACAAACTGATTTTCTACATTTTACCTAGGCAGGGTATACTCTCTCAAGATAGATATTCCTAGTTTAGCAGATTGTGCTAAACCATTTGTGCAGTCCATATGCTCTGGTAACATCTGGCTAATGTCTCTAATTCTGTCAACAAAATTTTTGCATCTTTCCTTATGCCTCTGCCATGTCCAATTCCACTTTGTGCAAAACTAATCTTGAGGGCCTGGGTCAGAAACAACACCCACATTGCAGAGGAACACTGTCCTAAAGAAGTCACAGACTTATGGTTCTTGTTCACCACTATCATCAGTGTATTGCAGTATTTTAAAACAAAATTTACAGTATCTTACTCATTTACCATACCTTCTTTAAATGGCATTGGTAGCCATCACCAATTCCTCTAACATTTTCTAATAGTTGCAAACAAACCTCTTTGTGATTGTGGTGCTTGCTGGTGCCATTGCTTGACACAGTCACCATGATCATCATTTTATGTCTTTTCTCAGTGATAGGTTTCTGTTTTTTTGATTCAAAAAGCCTTGAACTTTTTTTTGCCACCCCTAACACAAAGTAAAAAGTCTTGCATGAGTAAGAAGCTATAGTTATAACAAAATATTAATACAACTGTTGCATATTGCACATATAAGGCAGGGACTTGAACGTAAGCTTAAATGAAATGCCTAGAGGTTTACTACATATCTTATTTATCTTCAGTTTGTGTAATGTAATATTGATATTTTGTATTATTTTTAGCTATCGTGCGTGGCTGTTGGTTCCTATTTATGTGTTTTTCAAGGACTGCTTTGCACCTCTGTTGTAAGTCTCCTGTTGTTCACAGAGTTCAGTAGGTCAAGTTTAAATTTACACATAGAAATGCATATGAGAAGTGACACAACCTTTATCATACTGCTTCATCCAAAGCTTCAGTCAGACATAGCCAGCCTCCAGGCAGACAGCATCTGTTGTACTGACTCTTTAGATAACATATAAAGCTCTAAGAAATAAAATAAAGCTGACACAGAATTATATTGTCCCTTTAAGAAAACTCAACATCACCTCAGAGATTGCATTAAATAGTATTGATGACCATTCTTTTCAACTAGAACAAAAACACAGGTAAACGTTATACAGACTGGCATGTTAGATACAGTATATAATTAACAATTATACACATCTGTAAGGAGAGTTTGTACCTCTTTGTGCTCCTCCTGTTGTGTCAGTGTATATCTCTCTCTCGCCCATCAACCCATCATGCAAAATAAACTGCTTTCCTTATAGTGCTAAGCTGAGTACGTTTACCATTTTATATAAAAAAAACCCTGTGCTATAGAGTCAATTAACCGTGCAGAAAATGATTCACCACCTTCACAAATATACGAACATAAATTTGTGTGAACATAAAAAAACTTATATTTAACAAATTGCTGCTGCCACCTTATTAAATCCAAGGATATCAATATGTAAAAGTACAAAATATCTACTTCAGAGTATCACTGTGATCTATATATTAAAGATTCAAAATAAAGTGCATAATCTTCACATTAGAAATGTCCTCAAAAAAGTTTGCAAAATTGTGCAAAGAAAAAAGTATTTCAATCCTTCACGGAAAATCTCTCCACCCCACACCACTTGTGCTTGTGCGGGTTCTGGGGGTGGTGAGGCAGCTAAGGGAACGCTGCTTATGATTGCCTGATGCCTGATGTGGATGAGCGTAATTTATGTTTTTAATTTGTTAGTGGCTTTTCATTTTTAATAAACTAAAGTTGACTGGTTTACTGTACCATTGGAGGCTGTCTCTTTCTCTTGCATATATTTTGGCGATTAATGAGAAGGATGGAGGAGTGATTTGGTGACTAGATATCCTGGAGTAGAGGTGTAATTAGACATAAATCGAGCTATGCCAACCATGAGAGTGGGTGGCATAGAGTTCTGGTGAGTTTCTGTCTGGACGGAGAGGGAATTTACAAGCACAAGTGGTGTGTGGTGGAGAAGTTTTCCGGGAAGGATTGAAGTACTTTTTTCTTTGCACAATGTTGAGGACTTTTCTGTTGTGATGATTATGCACTTTATTATGAATCTTTAATAAATAAATTGCAGTGCTACCGTGAAGTGGATATTTTACACTTTTACATATTGATACAGGGCCGATCCTAGGCGGGTGCGCAGGGTGCTTCGCACCCGGGTGCCGCAGAGGTGGGGGCGCCGAAACTCCAGAGTGCTCCCCTCCCTCCTCCTCGTCTGTGTCCACTGGCGGAGCGCATGTAGCGGGTGCTGCGGTTACCCATCTCACTTGCTCTCTCTGGCGGCAACTGAAAAGAGCGTATACCACTCCCACTGTCCCCGGCTCCGTGCTGGGTACCGCAGTGTAGCCTAGTACCGGAACATGTTCCGGTACTAGACTCCACTAATCTCTCTGTCCTGCGTGCATGGAGCAGTCTCCTGTCTGCCCCGCCTCCTCTGCGTGTGTCGGCTCTTCTCCCATAGGCGGAGTGATGAGAGGCTTCTGGGTTGGTCAGAGCTGCTGCCAATCATCCAGTGCACTCCATGTTCTCCAAGGGCCACCCTCCTAGTAACCTAAGATGCCAGGTATGCCCCGCCTCCCTGCAACATGCTTCTGCTCACAGCACGCCCGAGCTACAGGGATCTATTGGACAGGTACTGATCCATGGGGACATCTGCTGTGGGGGGGCTCTGATGAGGACATCTGCTGTGGGGGGCTCTGATAGGGGACACCTGCTGTGGGGCGCTCTGATGGGGGACACCTGCTGTGGGGGGCTCTGATGGAGGACACCTGCTGTGGGGGGACTCTGATGGGGGACACCTGCTGTGGGGTGCTCTGATGGGGGACACCTGCTGTGGGGGGGCTCTGATGGAGGACACCTGCTGTGGGGGGACTCTGATGGGGGACACCTGCTGTGGGGGGACTCTGATGGGGACACCTGCTATGGGGGACACCTGCTGTGGGGGGACTCTGATGGGGGACACCTGCTGTGAGGGGACTCTGATGGGGGACACCTGCTGTGGGGGGCTCTGATGGGGACACCTGCTGTGGGGGGCTCTGATGGGGGACACCTGCTGTGGGGGCTCTGATGGGGACACCTGCTGTGGGGGGACTCTGATGGGGATACCTGCTATGGGGGACACCTGCTGTGGGGGGACTCTGATGGGGGATGCCTGCTGTGGGAGGACTCTGATGGGGACACCTGCTGTGGGGGGCTCTGATGGGGGACACCTGCTGTGGGGGCTCTGATGGGGACACCTGCTGTGGGGGGACTCTGATGGGGATACCTGCTATGGGGGACACCTGCTGTGGGGGGACTCTGATGGGGACGCCTGCTGTGGGAGGACTCTGATGGGGACACCTGCTGTGGGGGGACTCTGATGGGGGACACCTGCTGTGGGGGGAATCTGATGGGGGACACCTGCTGTGGGGGGACTCTGATGGGAGACACCTGCTGTGGGGGGACTCTGACGGGGGACACCTGCTGTGGGGGGAATCTGATGGGGGACACCTGCTGTGGGGGCTCTGATGGGGACACCTGCTGTGGGGGGACTCTGATGGGGGACACCTGCTGTGGGGGGCCATGATGGGGACACTTGCTGTGGGGGGACTCTGATGGGGACACCTGCTGTGGAGGGACTCTGATGGGGGACACCTGCTGTGGGGGGCTCTGATGGGGACACCTGCTGTGGGGGGACTCTGATGGGGGACACCTGCTGTGGGGGGACTCTGATGGGGGACACCTGCTGTGGGGGGCTCTGATGGGGGACACCTGCTGTGGGGGGCTCTGATAGGGACACCTGCTGTAGGGGGACTCTGATGGCAACCCTGATGTAAGGAGGGACTCTGATGGGGACTTTGATATAAGCTGCGCATGCCGCAGGTAACGCTCTCCCCAGAATGTCCCTCATTCTCTACTTTAAAAGTTCGGAGGTATGTAGGAGCGGATCAGGGGAGGAGAGACTGTGCCACCGTCGTCCCTGTTATCAGCGGGAAGAGGGCTCTCTGTGTTTACTGCCCAACCCCCCTCCTGTCAGAGGAGGAGAGCGAAGCAGATCGGAGCGCCCATGTCTGAGTGGAGAGAGAGCAGCCGTGGGCTCTTGGACCCCCCTCCCTCTCCTCCTCGCACTGCTGTACTAGTGAGCGGCACTTGCCAGGTCAGCTGCCCGCTAGGTTTCTTCTCCCTCCTTCATATTGGCCAGGGAAAAAATACAATAAAAAGGGAGCAGAGAAGAGGATTGTGGGACATGTAGTCCCGAGGACTGGCAACCCTATTGTGACCCGGAAACTGCAACCCACACAGCATGCTCAGCTGAATAAGAGAGGGGGGGAGAGAGAGCCAGGAGCCTGGGAAAGCTTTCGGGGAAGTGCACCCAGGACTCCAGGGAGAGGACAGTGCTGAGGGGACGCCATCAGAAAGAAAACCCTGCTGCCCTGCATCACCAGAGGGAAAGCCGCACAGCCTGGCGCCATCCCTGGTGAAGAAAGGAATGGAGTCATTGCCAAAATACAGTTCTAAGCATTACCCAGTGGAGTCGCCACGGCCAACCCAGAGTTAGCCAACTCCTGATCAGAGGAACTGATGTTGCTGTATCACCGGGTCTGGTGAGAGGGCTGGTCGGCCATTATCTACTGCCATCCTTAGAAACTGCAGTCTCTGACCATCTCCTGTAGTATGTCTGCAGTCTCTGATCATCTCCTGTAGTATGTCTGCAGTCTCTGATCATCTCCTGTACTATGTCTGCAGTCTCTGATCATCTCCTGTAGTATGTCTGTAGTCTCTGATCATCTCCTGTACTATTTCTGCAGTCTCTGATCATCTCTTGTACTATGTCTGCAGTCTCTGATCATCTCCTGTAGTATGTCTGCAGTCTCTGATCATCTCCTGTACTATGTCTGCAGTCTCTGATCATCTCCTGTACTATGTCCGCAGTCTCTGATCATATCCTGTGCTGTCTGCAGTCTCTGACCATCTCCTGTACCATGTCTGCAGTCTCTGACCGTCTCCTGTACTATGTCTGCAGTCTCTGATCATCTCCTGTACTATGTCTGCAGTCTCTGATCATCTCCTGTACAATGTCCGCAGTCTCTGACCATCTCCTGTATCATGTCTGCAGTATGTCTGGGGGCTCTTTCTAACAGAAGCCCTCTCTGTGTGCATTAGAGAGGCCCCCCTCCAGGTCCCATTATTGTACTAATTTTCTTTATTGTTAAAAGATCATGGGAGGATCCCAGGGTAATGAAGACTTCTTAGGGGAGCATCTCTGTGTTTGAGTCGTAGCCATAGAAACATTTGTAAAGGAGAGGAGTTAGTAAGATGACCACGCCCATGTGAGGGCGCCAGAAATATTTCTGCACCCAGGCGTCTGTGACCCTAGGATCTGCCCTGTATTGATAAGTTTACCATTTTACCTTTCTGGTAGCACTACATAATGGGGTTGATTTACTATAACTGGTAAATGCAAAATCTGGTGCAGCTGTACATAGATACCCAATTAGCTTCCATTTTTTTTTGTCAAAGCTTAATTGAACAAGCTGAATTTAGATGCAGATTGGCTACCATGCACAGCTGCACCAGATTCAGAGTTCTCCAGTATTAGTAAATCTGTCCACAAAAATAAACAGGGCATTATAGCGCCAGCATATCTGCCTATTGATATGATGCAATGTTAACTTATGAACAGTGTTATATATTAATATGTGGCACCATCTAGTGGCCGAATTGGTGAATGGACTTTATTTTATTTTTTTTCTCTTTGTAGAATATCAGAGGAAGTGACTTTTATTTACTTTCCACAACTACCTACCTACCCAGCATGCTGTGTGATTTACCCAGCAGGACTCAGTACAGAATGGCATGCTGGGAAGGCTATAAAAAGGCTCAGCGTGGCCATCTTGGGTCTCTTTGGAACACATGGCCTGCCTGTGAGGATCTGTGTGGAGGTATCCAGAAGTGTCATGGTGTGCTGGCAAATATTTCCATTTTGACTTGAACCAGTATCCAGCTGGTTGTTGCTGCAGCCCATATTTCATGAGCTTATCCAGGAAAGTGTGCGATGGGAATATGAAGTAGTACGAGGTATCCAGAGGAGCGCGGCCTACACCCATTGCGGAGCGACCCGATCAACGAGCCTGTTGCACCTCAGTGAGCTGGACAGACGGGGAGGCAGAACTGGGAAGGATCCAGAGAAGCCCGTCGGAACCACCTGAAGGCCCCAGAACATCTCGCTGAGCGGAGCGGCGTAGCAGTGTTAACTGGGAAGAAATAGGACCGCGTGCACCGGAGCAGAACTGTTCTACTCTGCAGATCTGGTTGGGTGAGAGGGCTGCTGCCCAAAGTTTCATTGATGCACTTTTACACACTTGCATTTATAACTCAGTTTGCTCTGACCCGAGTTTTGTTAACCACTGGATTACAATTTAACCTACACATAGCTAGCAGAAGACAGAAGAAAAGAAGGACTGCCTCTTTTAATGCAAGGCCTTGCATTTTGTTGTTCTTCAGCGTTATTGTAATATAAAACAGTGGGAGCTCCCTAGGAATTGTGCTAGGCCAGTGGTTCTCAACTCCAGTCCTCAGGACCCACCAACAGGCCAGGTTTGCAAGATAGCTGAAATACATCACAGGTGATATCACTTGCTGCTCAGTGATTGCAGTATTCTAGTCTGCAACTCCCCAAGGTAATACTTAAAATCTGGTCTGTTGGTGGGTCCCGAGGACTGGAGTTGAGAACCACTGTGCTACGCTTTATTAAAATAGCGATTGTCTCTTTTACATAAACAGAGCGTGCTGAGAGGGGGACAGTGCTCATAGTGAAGTCAGTTTCATTCTGCCATTGGTCCCATTTTATAGACGCATTTCTAAGATACAAACAACAAACAACTTTTATTTGTGTAGTACTGTTGTGAACTAAATCTGTTGTCTGTCACACTACGTTGGTCTGACAGTACAACTGCTGTAATCATTATCACAAAAGCAGATATAGTAAACTCCTATTCTTGTTTAAGTACTATTGTGTGGAGTGCTGTTTCCTTTGAATTACTGACCAGGTGAAGAGCTGGAGGTTAAAGGTAAAGACAAAAGGTATATTATATTACATATTGTGGAATTGTCTTTAAGTTCCTGCTGCACATTAACACTGCACCACAGTTGTGTCAAGGGGCTGAGTCAAGTCCTTGGGGGTGGTGAGGCAGAGTACAGGCCCAAATAAAAAATATCAGCAGCTCCTTCAGGGGTTAGTGCTACACTATACATATACATATGGTTAGTGTTATATGCTAGTTGCAGTAGTTCTACTGCTCCCAATTATTTTGAGTAGATTACTGGTTGATTTCCCAGGAAAATAATCTCCTCTGTTCACAGACGCCCTTTCCTGGGTGAAGGTACTATCAACTTTATTATTAGGGATGAGCACGATGTTCGGGTCAAACATAAGTTCCACTCGAACATCGGGTGTTCGCCCGTTCACCGAACAGCGAACATTATGGGGCGTTCGCGGAAAATTTGAGTGCCACGGAACGTTCCATAATGCACTGAAAGATTGCAGTGCATTGCTGTATGATGATTGGCCAAAGCATGCACTTGACCTGCATTCTTTGGCCAATAACAGAGCGCTCTGCTGACAGAGCCATAATTGGCCAAAGGCAGGGTGCCTTTGGCCAATCATGGCTCAGAGGCACTAAGTCCATGCCACACACTATATAAGTCTGCTTACAGAGCAGCTGTGTGTAGTGTTGTTGGCGTGGACAGAGAGATAGCTTGAGTTAGATTAGGCAGGCATGTTATTCAGTTAGTGGCAGTGTATTTGATAGATATACACATATCTATCTATCTATCTATCTATCTATCTATCTATCTATCTATCTATCTATCTATCTATCTATCTATCTATCTATATAGATATATATATATATATATATATATATATATCTATATAGATATAGATATATGTAGCACTGGTAGATTTTTATCTACCGCTGATAGGTAAATTTAGTGGGTCGCTTATTAGAGGAAGTTGGATTTGCCTCTGTTCCAGCTTGGCTGACGTTGCGTGTGGTTCTGCATTGTGCTGGTGGGTATCGTTGTCACCATCGGCTGGTGTTGGAAAAGCAATGTGTTGAAGCGGATGAGTGCTCCTCTTTCCCGGAGATAACTCGGTGGAGGTGGTCCTCCGAGTTGCATTCTGGGAGAGGGTATTTATGGGACAGACGCCATATTTTGGGGTTCGTTTTCAGCCACCTGCTGGCCCTCCTGGCCGACAGGTATGCACTAGGAATACCACCTCGTGGTCCTCCATTCCGGAGGCCCACGTCACTGCGGCGTGTGGGTGGGCCCAGAAGCCTGTCTGGGGCCTACCACAGCAGCGGAGGAATGGTCCTGGGCTGTCTATCCTGAGTGAAGAAGCTGGACAACCGAGAAGATCCCAGGGGAGGACCCGTCATGGAAGGATCATGAAGAGTGCTGGTCTGGAGAGGGGCCTGGTGACTCGGTTGGAGGACGCATTCCGAAGTAATCTAACAGTATAGTACTGCCGGGTTGGTTTAAAGGTTCAAGTACTGTATCTAACTTTCTTTTTTTTTTTTTTTTTAATTTTAAAATGTTTATTGAGGCAAATTATTAAACAACAACATTTCTTTTACCCACGCAGGGGAGAAGAGCAGATATAAGATTTTGTTCATGTAGACAAAATTGTAATCGGATTTAACATGAGAATCACTGCACAATAAATAATTATATGTAAAACTTCTACGTAGAAATAATGAACAATAACATCGAGATAGCCCTGTTAGGTATTCAAAATAACACAAAATAACAAACCGATTGCCCCGGAGACCAGACACCCCTTAATAGGGAACATGCTGTGTCCGGGCTCGAAGGGCCCCAGCTCTCTGTTAAGAGATAATTCCTAGACAGTGCATGAAGACTGGTACTATGCCATACATTTGGGTTCCTAAAAGTGACAATATTGCTTAAAAGTCTAATGCCGCGTACACACGGTCGGAGTCCGACAGCCTGTCCGACAGACTTCCGGCGGACTTCCGGCGGACTTTCGGCGGACTTGCAGCAGACTTTCTAACGAACGGACTTGCCTACACACGACCACACAAAAGTCCAACGGATTCGTACGTGATGACGTACACCGGACTAAAATAAGGAAGTTCATAGCCAGTAGCCAATAGCTGCCCTAGCATGGGTTTTTGTCTGTCGGACTAGCACACAGACGAGCGGATTTCGGGGTCCGTCGTAGTTACGACGTAAAGATTTGAAGCATGTTTCAAATCTAAAGTCCGTCGGATTTGAGGCTGAAAAAGTCTGCTGAAAGTCCGGAGAAGCCCACACACGATCGGATTACCAGCCAGCTTTAGTCCGTCGGCGTCCGTTGGACTTTTGTAGACGAAAAGTCCGACCGTGTGTACGCGGCATAAGTTTCAGAACCAGTATCTAATCTGCTAGGTTTTAATCTTAGACAAGGGTGGATAAAAAATAACATACAGTATTTATCGGCGTATAACACGCACTTTTTCCCCTTAGAATCAGGGGAAAATCGCGGGTGCGTGTTATACGCCGATCCCCTGCGATCCGGAGCTGCCAGATTTTCAAAATCGCCGACCGCGATTTGAAAATGGCGCCGCCGGCACCGAAATACACAGTGCCGGTCCTCGGCTCTTCTCGGCCACTTTCGTCTTCACTCGAGCGCCGCCCGAACCTAGCCGAGTGTACTCAGCTAGGTTCGGATAGCTCCGCTCGGGACTACGAGTGGAGCCGAAAGTAAACGAGAGCCGCCGAGAAGAGCCGAGGACCGGCTCTGTGTATTTCGGCGCCGGCGGCGCCATTTTCAAATCGCGGTCGGCGATTTTGAAAGATCACGAGATGCGAGGCTGCACTGGGGAAGGCTGCACTGACCAGGCTGCACTGGGGAAAGCTGCACTGACCAGGCTGCACTGGGGAAGGCTGCACTGGGGAAGGCTGCACTGGGGAAGGCTGCACTGACATGGCTGCACTGACATGGCTGCACTGGGGAAGGCTGCACTGACAAGGCTGCACTGACATGGCTGCACTGACATGGCTGCACTGACAAGGCTGCACTGACATGGCTGCACTGGGGCAAGGCTGCACTGAGAAGGCTGCAATGATGGGCATTTAAATGTAAGTTTGTTTTCCTTCAACTTCCCTCCTAAAAGTTTTTTTTTCCCTTAAAATTCCCTCCTAAATTGGGGTACGTGTTATACGCCAGTGCGTGTTATACGCCGATAAATACGGTATATTAAGTAATAACCAAAAAATTCGAAATAGGCTAAGGTATAATCCTACAACCTCTGCTTTACTACCCACCATTCTGGTTCGGTGGGAAAAAACATTTTTTATCTAATAAGAAATAAGAAGAAAGAGAGAAATATAGTTAGAAAGAGAGAAAGAGAGAGTTATGAGAAGGGAGAGTGGGGTGGGGAATGCCAGGGCTCCGAGGAGAGCTGTGATAATGTGTCAATCAGCCGAGCAGGGGAATTTACTTTACCGGTTTAAGAATGAGTTAGGAATTAGAGGGTCACTCCAATATAGCGGGCCCATGGTTCCCATATACGTTTAAATTTTTCAGGTTTTTTTTTTCAGTTTTATCAAGAATAATGTTAGAGATTTTTTCCTGGTACATAATCCAGGAGATTTTCTGTTTGGCTAAGTGGAATGATACCTATTGTAATTTTGGCTCCTATAAGAATATAGTGGATTAGAATTTAGTCGTATTTAGGAGTTTTGGGGACTTTTTGATTTAAGAGGGCTACAGTTAGGGTGTGTGGGATCGCCTTGCCAGTGACTTTGCGAATTAGATTGAATATTTTGTTCCAGTAGCCTCTGATACGTGGGCACTCCCAAAAAATATGTAAGGGGGTGCCCAGGTGTCCACATCCCCTAAAGCATGTAGGGGAGGATTGTGGGTAAAACTTAGCTAATCTAGTAGGGACTAGGTACCACCGAGTCATGATTTTGAGATCTGCTTCAGTGAGGGAGACATTTAGGATCCCCTTAAAGGCGGACACGACCTGGGAATGCCATGTGTCAAGATCCCATTCAAAATCATGTTCCCAGGTTGTTATATAGGTAGCTTTCTCTTGTGGTTCGGCTAAAGCTGAGTAAATGAGAGAAATTCCCCCTTTCATGTCCGTAGCTGAGGAACACCATTGTTCGTAAGGAGTGGTATTAAGGGGAAGCGATTCCTGGGATAGGATGGAGAGTAGGAAATGTCTCAATTGGTGAAAGCGAAATTTTTCTGATTGGGGCATTTCAAGTTTGGAAGTGCATTGTGACAAAGTGAGGGGTCCACTAGAGTTACAGAAATGACCTATTCTATACATTCCCTTATCAAGCCACCACTGGTATGCTCTTATGTTCGTGCCTGGAGGGAAGAGGGGATTATTAAAGATGTGTGCCAGGGGGTGCCATTTAGATATTAGAGTGTGTAATTTGTGCATTGTATCACACAATGCGAATGAGTGTGAGAGGGAGGGGGAGAGGATCGGTGGTCTAGTTTTATGGGGACACCATAGAAGATAATCTATAGTGAAATTGGGTATAGCTTGTCTTTCCATCTCTATCCATTCAGGTTTAGGGCCTCTGTAGTAAACAGCTGAAATTTGACTAAGATGTGCAGCCTGGTAGTACCACCAGAGATTGGGTAGTCCAAGACCCCCTTTTTTCCTTGGTCTAAAAAGTGTTTTTTTAGGGAGCCTATGGTTTGATTTATTCCAAATAAATTGGATGATCGAGGATTGTAATTTGGAGATATGTAATTTGGGGACAGGAATGGGAAGGGATCGGAACAGATATAGGATCCGTGGTAATAATGTCATTTTAACCGCGTTCAACCTTCCTAACCAAGACAATTTGTGTAGCGACCATTGATCAAGATCGGATTTAAGTTTTTTGAACATGGGGGGGTAGTTAAAGTGATATAATTGCTCTATTAGGGGGGTTAACTGAATGCCTAAATATGTGATGGAGGTTGAGCTCCATACAAAGGGGAAGTGCTCCTTTAGGCTTTCCACAATGCGTGATGGGGTAGATATGTTAAGTGCTATAGATTTGGCCATGTTCACTTGTAGTCCCGAGATCTGTCCAAATTTGTTAAGAAGTGAGAAGACATTGGGGGTGGAAACGAGGGGGGAGGTGATGAAGAGAAGAACATCGTCCGTGAATAAGGCACATTTGTGTGCTGACTGGCCACAATTAACACCATGGATGTCTGGGTGATTCCTTATTGCAATAGCCAAATTTTCTATGCCAATGGCAAAAAGCAAAGGTGATAAAGGGCATCCCTGTCTAGTTCCTTTGGTTATGGGGAAGGAGTCAGATAAGTGACCTTGGATTCTAATTTGGGCTTTGGGCTGGGAATAGAGAGCTACGAGGAGATTAATGAAATGGGAGCTGAAGCCCCATCTCTCTAAGGTTCCAAATAGGTAAGGCCATGTAATGGAGTCAAAGGCTTTTTGGAGATCTATAGATAAGAGGTAGCCTTCTTGAGGTGGATTACCATCCCATTTTCACTGCAGTAG
Organism: Aquarana catesbeiana; assembly: GCF_042186555.1. Lineage (NCBI taxonomy): Eukaryota > Metazoa > Chordata > Amphibia > Anura > Ranidae > Aquarana > Aquarana catesbeiana. The sequence goes on from NC_133324.1 coordinate 660,358,956, forward strand.
GGATATGACATCTATTGCTTTCCTTATCTGGTCCGGACCCCGTCTCCCTGGTATAAAGCCCACTTGATCCCTATGAACGTATGCTCCTATCTGTTGGAGAGGATTTTGGTCATTATTTTCAGGTCGTTGTTCATGAGGGATATAGGTCTGTAATTGCTAACCAAGCTCTGATCTTTGCCCGGTTTGGGTATGACTGAGATGTAGGCTAGATTTGTCGCTGGATCTAAAGGTGATTCTCTGTTAAGGGAATTGAAGAGCCAGACCAGATAAGGAGCTAGTGTAGCTCCAAATTTTTTGTAATAAAGTGACGAGAACCCGTCTGGGCCTGGGGCTGAGCCTGTTTTAGTATCTTTTATAACTTCCATAACCTCCTCTATAGAAATAGGGGCTTCCATTAAAGAGCAATAAGAGTCAGAGATTTGGGGGAGGGGGATGCTATCGAAAAATTCATTGAGTTTCTGGACATTATCCTGACTAGGGTATGAATATAGCTTAGAATAAAACGAGTGGAACGTTTCTAGTATTGCTTTGGGGTTTTGTGTTAGGGAACCCGACAGGGATTTAATTTTGGGTAGGGCTTGATATCTATGTTTGGGTGAAAGTTTTGAAGCGAGCTGGGGGCCAAACTTGTCAGAATTAAGGTAAAATCTTCCACTAACCCATTTTAGGTGTTTTTCTGCAGTAGATGTGAGGGCAGTGTTTAATGCGATCCTAGAAGCATCCATTTTAGCTTGAGACGCGGAAGTGGGGTGTTGCTTGTGCCGTTTACAGATAAATTGGAACTCCTTTTGCAACCTTTTGATGTCGATTTGTTTTTCTCGTTTTAGTTGTGACGCCAATTGTATAAGGTTACCCCTTATTACTGTTTCATGTGCTCCCCATAAAGAGCCTGGAGAAATCTCTGGTGTATCATTAAGGCGGAAGTATTCTGAAATGTCTTTTTCTATCATAGTACAGTGTACAGGGTTGGAGAGGAGAGCTTCATTGAGACGCCACTGTGGGGGGCTTGGTGTGTGTAGGAACCCACAAAGTTTGTTGGAGACCAAGGAATGGTCAGACCAAGAGACATCACTAATTACTGCTCGGGATGCTAAGTGTATGTCAGTGGTGTGCAGAAAAATGTGATCTATACGTGTGTATGTTCTGTGGGGGGCAGAGAAGTGAGTGTAATCTTTGGCATTAGGATTCAACTCTCTCCATACATCAATCAATCCCAAAGAGTTTAGAAGTCGAGCAATACGAAGGCTCTGGTTGGGGGGTCTTTTGAGCTTTGAATGGCTTTTTGTCGATTTGTCAAGCATATAATCAAAGGCAATATTTGAATCCCCTCCCATCATCACCTTGCCCTCCAGATGAGGGGAGAGCGAGGTGAGCATAGATGAGAAGAAAGAAGCCTGTCCCTTATTAGGGGCATAGTATGATACAATGGAGAGAGTTGCACCATTTACTTGGCCTTTCACAAGTATGTATCTTCCCTCCTCATACTTAACAGTTTTGGTCAAAGAAAATGGTGTGCGTTTGGATATGAGTACAGCTATTCCTCTTTTTTTGTCATCTGCATTGGCCAAATAAAACGTGGGATAGTTATGGTGTAAGAAAGATGGGTTAAAGGATTTCGGAAAGTGGGTTTCTTGGATGAGTATGACGTCTAACCCTCTGGAGTGGTAGCTATGGAAGGCTTTGCGCCTTTTCACCGGGGAATTTAGTCCTTGTGCGTTGTGGGTCGCTATTTTAAGAGATGACTGTGGGGAAGGTTCGTTAGCCATGGACATTGTGTGGAACATTCGTCAATAAGATACAAGTTCTTACCAAGTCTAGGGTAGGGGGACCGTCCATCCTGGGAGCAAGATCTCGGCTGCGAAATTCCGGGTGTCGAGCCTGGTCAGCTCTCCTCTAAGGCACCTGGGTGGGAGGAAGAATGGGTGGGGGGAAGAACAGGGCAGAAAAGGGAGAGAGAAAAGAGTAGAAAAAACTGAGAGAGAAAGAGTCCAGTGTAAAATAAACCCTGGATCCTTTAATTGCAGGGTCGGAAACCTGCACTGAACCCCTAAAAATGAAGGGTTCAGTAAAATAGAGACAGCCCAAATTAGGACCGCAAGTCTATTGTGACCAAGGGGTCAAAATTCCTCTCGGTTACAATAGGTGGAGTGGCATGTGTAACCGCTCCGGCCGCAGAGCACGTGTTAGAAAAAATGAAAAAAACTATGGGAGAGATCGCCCTATAACAAATACTAACTTTACCTTAGCAAGAGCGACCCTGAATGTTTTTCAACTACTATCTCTAAAAAGGGCGAAATAACCCTTGTAAACTGGATAAAAAAAACAAGAACTAAACATACAATATAAACAAGAGAAAGACCGGCTTTATATCATGCTGGATAAATCTGCTATGTATTAATAATACATTGAGGGGGGAGGGAAGGGAGGGGGGATGGTGGAAGATGGGGGGAAAGGGGAAAAGGGATGTGGGAGGTGGGGTGGGGTGACGCTTGGGGGGGTAAGAAGTGTCCCAAGATAAGGCACCTGCCTGAGACCTAGAAAGAAAAAATTAGTAAATCTTTGTCAGTCCCCTTATGATGAAGGGATAGTATGCTTCCAGTGCGTCAGAAGAGTTTGGTACAAAACAAATAAAGGAAAAAGGAAAAAAAAAAGGGGGGTTCTTAGGCGAAAGGGGAAGTAAATTGTAGTGGGTCTTGAAAAAGACCGGGGGTGTGTAGGAGAAGCCTCTACACATTCACAAAAAGGTGACTTGAGCCAAGTAAGCAAATGTTAACAGAGTTCATCTGGGTGGCAAAGGCCCATCTATATTTGATCATTTTCTGTGAGGGCACTTCTAGGAGTGGTCTGAGTGATCTTCTTTTTTGAATCGTGGTCTGTGAAATATCAGCGAAAATCTGGATTTTATTACCAAAAAGGGTGATGTCATCTTTGTAGCGGGATCTTTTCATGATCTCTTCTTTTACCCCGTAAAAGTGTGTCTTGACCACTATGTCCCGGGGGAGTCCATCTTGGTGGCGGGGCTGAAGTACTCTGTGGGCCCTGTCCAATTCAAGCTTATCGTCCGGGATGTCAGGGATAATTTCTTTGATTAGAGCTTTGACTGTGTTAGGGATATTCATGTTAGCTTCAGGAATACCTCGCACTCAAAAGTTATAGCGTCTGCTTCTATTCTCCAGGTCTTCAATTTTGGCTAGAGCATTCTCAAGTTCGTCCTGTAAAATTTGGATACAGGTGGCATGTTGGTTGGTGCGTGCTGCAGAATTATCTACAACCTGTTCGATAGCATCCATTCTTGCCCCTAGACTCTGGAGATCTGCTTTAATTGATGTGGTGATTTGCGTGGCATTTTGTGCTAGCCCCGTAGCGAGCATATCAGAGAAGCAGTTAAGCAGTTGTGCCATTTCTGGTGGATGATTATTAGTGATAGGGGACGCCTGTGGAGAGTCTGCAATGTTATCAGGGGAGTTAAGAAGGGGAGAATAAGGGTTGCCGTTCTGCAGTCTGCTAAGCAGAGATTCAGTGGACGCAGGTGATGCCATGTAGCTTTGAGCCCCCATAATGTTACTCACTTGTGCCGTGGATGGTGTGGTTAAAGCTGGAGGGTACACCGGGCCCTGCAGGTTTACAGTGTCTCCACATGGAGAAATTGCGGCCGCCATCTTGGAAGGCACAGGGGGAGCTAGGCCAAAGTTCAATTGCTGGTTAACGTCTTTCTTCGGCTGGGTTCCGGACATTTAGGCTGGTGCCCGGAGGTAAGAGGGACCGATACCTGGTCCTCCTGCTGAGATCCGCTAAAAATAGCACTTATGCTCAGCTCTGGCTGGCCGGAGCGGTGCGGAGCTCTCTGTCAGCGTGACGCTCCGGAGGTCCCACTCATGCGCACCTGTATCTGAATTTCACCACAAACCAATACATCCTGTGGCAGAGGATCGTATGGGTTTTATTCCAAACAAGTCTGTGGCAGAGACTTTAGTTCGTGCTGCGTGCTGGCTGCTAGACCAGTGAGAGGGGTCTATCCAGGCGGGCAAAGATTGAATCCCACAAGAGGAGCGCTTTCAACCACAAGTGATTAATCTTAGAAAAATGTTCTAAAGAATACTAAGAAGGGTATTTGAGCTTCCCTACAACTTTCCTTCTACCTCTTTTCTGCTACTTCCCTTGTTCGTTTATTAAAGCATTGGAAAACCTACTCAAGTGTTTGGTGCTTATATCGTCCAGAGGTAAACTCAATGGAACCCTAGACCCAGTGTCGGTGAAACAGAGGTATCGAGAGTGAAGGTAACAAGCCCGCTTAAACCAGCAGCTCCACCGAGAGTTGTTGCTACATATATATATATATCTATATCTATATATATAGATATATCTATAGACATAGCTATAGATATATCTATATATAGATATATCTATATCTATATATAGATATATCTATATCTATATCTATATATCTATATATCTATATATCTATATATCTATATAGATAGATAGATAGATAGATAGATAGATAGATAGATAGATAGATAGATAGATAGATAGATAGATAGATAGATAGATAGATAGATAGATAGATGGATAGATAGATAGATAGATCTATATATATACTCTGCATCCAGTGTAGCCTATATCTACAGTGCATTCCATGGTGTACCGTTTCTAATACACTTCAGCCGGTGTATTAAGATATATATATATATATATATATATATATATATATATATATATATATATATACACATACCGTATTTATCGGCGTATAACACGCACTTTTTTCCCCTTAAAATGGACATGGCTCCACTGACAAGGCTGCACTGACATGGCTCCACTGACAAGGCTGCACTGGGGAAGGCTGCACTGACAAGGCTGCACTGACAAGGCTGCACTGACAAGGCTGCACTGACATGGCTGCACTGGGGCAAGGCTGCACTGCGAAGGCTGCAATGATGGGCATTTAAATGTAAGTTTTTTTCCCTTCAACTTCCCTCCTAAAAGTTTTTTTTTCCTTAAAATTCCCTCCTAAATTGGGGTGCGTGTTATACGCCGATAAATACGGTATATATATATATATATATATATATATATATATATATAGTGGCTCGGCATCGTACCAAGATGGACGCGTAACTCTGGAGCTCCCGTCCTTGAGGTCCAGCATCATCAGCATTTGGCAACCATTTGGATCTTCCACTGCTGAAAAATGGACCTAAGAATCCCTGAGGATTTGGACCACTTCTGCTCTACCCTGGATTTACCCCTCATAGACTTGCCGGACTGGTATAGTGAATTCAAGCTACCTTCGCTCAACAGAGCTACATACATGGACGGAGTGGATGAAGCGGGCAATTTCAGCTTAAGACGTCGCCACCTCCAGGCACAACATCCTCCTCCACACCACACATCTCAGAATGCCTCAGAAGGAATAGCAGTCCCACGGCTTCCCCGTCACACCGAAGGGCAAGGATCAATGGATCAGGTAACATTTACTAACTATGCTACTTACATGACACGGGAACTTTATTATCTTAGTCTACCCCCGTATACCTGACTGTATTTAACACTGCTGCAAATATGCCATGCTATATCTACCCAAGCCAGAACCTCAAGTACCAAACAAAAGCTCAAAAACCCAGCTAAAACTTGCCTCGGATAGTCCAGAAGTGACGCACTACTTATCCCACCACCTATCAACATGAAACGATAAAAAGAACTTTCATTATGCTTCCCCCTTCAATGACATACGAGTGCAATCTGCAAAGACCCTGTTCAGAAACCTGGTCATTGGGTTTTATCTTACATACTTAGCAAACTTCACTGATAAAAAGCACGAGAACATTACTCACTTTCCAGACTTCTACCCACAGAGATGTCCAGTACATGTCAGACCGATGAACTTACGCTCATAGCGTGGCAACATGGCTCCACTTCTCACCACCTAAGTAATGGGCAGAGCAACCTAAAGGAAGACTGAGACTTACTTCATCTCATTGCACATATGCTTATGCTCCCACCTCGCGAACTATGACCCCAGAAACTTAACAACCCTACTGGAGACAACCACAGGACTCATTGCGCTGACCCCTTATCAGCCACACTGGAGAATAATCTCCCCCTCTCCAAAACCCCCCTCCACATGCTCAGACTCAATACTTAAAGTCTATGTAACAAACTGTACACATGAAAGGTCCAGGGAAACTGAATACCTCCCTTCACTATTTTACCTTACAACAGACTGCCGATCAAGTCACTATTGCTTGAGAAAAAGAAGATAAGGATATTCTAACCTTCATCTCCCTCTTTATTACGCCTCTCTCTCTGTATTTCTGCTAAGCCTCCCTTTTTATCTGTCTATTGCGCTCCTGCTATCATTCCTCCCTACCTACTACACCTTGTACCTTCTCCACCACTTCTGGCTCTCCCTGACTGCAACCCGAGCAAGGTTGCATTAATATTGGTTGCTTTGATAACAGGTATCTTTGCTTTCTAGTTAATTACTGACTGAGGGGTTCTATCAAAGGTACGCCAACCTGTATCCAGCCTCTGGTAACCTGAGAAGGAGGTGTCCAGGTAAGGAGTATACACACATCACAACACACACAATAGGTAGTGATATGGAAATACAAAAATAATTTAACAAAATAGCACTTCAGCTATACACTCGACCTTTCTCCCACTGGGACAAAGATGAGTAACCCACAAAACCTAAATTGACAGCGCTGAGACTGGACGCCTCCCTCTCGGACCTGGAGGACTCACAAATGTTAACAGCAGGTATTGTTTCATTAGTTATCACGTTTGTTGAATTTATATGGTTTTCCTTGTACTAAGTGTCATGTAAAGGTTGCAACTTGAGTTACTTAGTGTTATATGTCTGAGGCTGATACGCAAAATCTGATTACCCATGATATTCACGCGCTACCACGCAAACCTAATAACTCCCCACACGATGTTGAACTATCACCTTAATAACAAAATAGACCACACCTCCTCGACACTCTTCTTTCACATTACCACCGTTAAACCAGAGACTTGTGCTTTGTCTAGAGGTTAGTATGTTGCTAGCAATCTACACACTGATCCCCGTTTGGCGCCATAAGCCCATCTCTATTCTAAACCAACACTACTCCCTAACACTATAGAATAGATCCTGAAGAAGAAAGGGGACTTCGCCTTCCACCCCCAAACATCAGACAATACTTATGATATGCCGAACGCACACTCCCTTTGACCTCAGAGCACACACCTCTTGTGATACTTTGTCTACCACCCCCACACAACAGACTCTGGTAGTCACCGTTGACCTTACCGGATCCCCATCTCCCTGCATAGAGGGCTGACAGGATCAACCCCATAGCCGGTATTTACTCCTGAATACTCACACCTCCCCTTTCAGATCCTACCTGACCTTTCACCCTCCCTTTTCACCTAATCCCGCCTGACCAACCAATCAGCCACTCCGTATATTTCTACTCTCTCCCTTCCTTTCCCCCCTCTTTTTATTTATTTATTTATTTATTTTTATTTTTTTCTTCCCTCTCCTTTTCTGACTCCTCCTTCTCGGGGTATTTTTAACATAATTAAACTCCCCTCTACCATTACCATGACCCCACCAAAAACACATATCACCAATTCCACACTGAAGCTCATCTCTCTGAATACGAAAGGCTTAAACACCCCTGAAAAAAGATCACAAGTTCTATCCAACATGCGATCCTTGAAGGCAGATATCGTTTTTCTGCAGGAAACCCATTTCTGTACGAAATCTATTCCCAAACTAGCTAACCACTCCTTCCCCCATAGTTTCCACGCTACCTCCCCTACTACAAAATCTAAGGGGGTCTCCATACTTCTTTCCAAAAATACGCCTATTCAAATATCCAACACTCTCAAAGACGACCAGGGCAGGTTCATTTTTCTCAAAGGGGTGTTCAACAACAAAAGAATAACGTTAGCGAATATTTACAGCCCCAACTCCTCCCAGTTCCCCTTTATTCGAGATATAGCAAATCAACTAGCCACCTTTCAAGAGGGGACATTGATTCTGGGGGGCGATCTGAATGTCCCACTAGACCCCTTGTTAGACACCTCATCAGGCACCTCTCACCTACCTTTTAGAGCCATTAAACAAATCAGGAAAAGTCTCCAAGACTTGCTACTAAATGATACTTGGCGTATGCTCTATCCTAAAGAAAAGGACTTTACCTTCATCTCTATACCACATAAAAGATATTCACGCCTCAATTATCTCTTTGTCACACAACAAGATCTACAAAACTTGTCCAAGGCAACAATAGAACCAATGACATTTTCCGATCATCACCCCATCTCTGCCACATTTACTTTCCCAGATAAAATAGCACACAGAAGCATTTGGAGACTGGACTCGACCATCCTGACAGACCAAACTAGAGAAACGGAAATTCGTACATGCCTAACCCAATACTTCTCTGAAAATAACACTCCTGATGTCTCCCAGCTGACACAATGGGAGGCGCACAAGTGTGTAGTAAGAGGCAAACTTATCTCCCTAGCGGCAGCTATCAAAAAAGAGAAATATGCTAAACTTACAGATCTGTTCACAAAACTTAAAACTCTAGAGGCGACACATAAGCGTACTTTAGCCCAGGAAACTCACACAAAACTTAATGAAATTCGCACTTGTATACTAGAAGAACTAGGCCGCAACCTAAAAAAAAATTTTTCCTCACCCGGAAACTCTTCTACGAACACGGGAACAAATCAGGCCATCTGTTGGCCCAGGCTCTCCGCTCGAAAAGAGCTAAGCAGACAATACACCAAATATATTCCCCGACGGGTAAAACACACGAGAAGAACACAGATATCGCACACGAATTTGAAAAATATTATTCATCTATATAATCTCAATAGTACCAACCATACCCCCACTCTTCTCAACAAAGACAAAAAAAAACCCACACATTCCTTAACAATTTCTCCACAAGGAAAATTCCGACAGACACAATCAAAACACTTGAATCCCCGATCTCCTCTACAGAATGTCTACAAGCTGTAAAACAAACCCGGTAAAAGCCCAGGCCCAGACGGACTAACCGCAGCATATTACAAACTATTCGCAGAGACACTTCAATCCCCCTTTCTCAAAGCTTTCAACTCACTCTCCCCCTCGAAGTCACTCACACATGGATTACTAGAGGCCCATATAACAGTTATCCCTAAAGAAGGTAAGGACCCCACCAACACAGGAAGCTACAGACCAATCTCTCTATTAAATGTTGATGTTAAGATATTCTCCAAGATATTAGCAAATAGACTCCTCCCTCTTCTCCCCTCTCTCATCACTTCAGATCAAGGAGGTTTTGTTCCTGGACGTGAAGCCAGAGACAACACTATAAAGGCTATTAATTTACATTACCTGATAACACAAACCAAACAGAAAGGCTTTTTCCTGTCTTTAGACGTGGAGAAGGCGTTTGACAGAGTGGCATGGGACTATATGGAGGCAGTGTTACAGGCCATAGGACTGGGACCCCACATGTTAAACTTTATCCTATCACTGAACTCCAACCCAACGGCCAAGGTAAGGGTCAATAACACTCTGTCAGACGCCTTCCCCATCCGCAATGGTACGAGGCAGGGATGTCCTCTATCCCCGATCATTTTTATTCTTACATTAGAACCCTTCTTACAGACAATAAGACTCAACCAGGGCATCAAGGGTATTCGAACTTCTAATAAGGAATACAAAATTGCCGCTTTTGCAGACGACATACTATTGTTTCTCACAGAACCCCTGATCACCATACCTGTCCTTTTATCCGAATTCCGACGCTTTCAATCATTGTCCAACCTAAAGAATAATTTCTCCAAATCATATGCCCTCAACATATCCCTCCCTCAAGAAATGAGAGCTCAATGTAAAGACAACTTCCCATTTCACTGGAAGAGTGACTCTATTACATATTTAGGCATACAAATTCCTTCCAACCTGTCCGACCTATACACAAAAAACCATTTGCCTCTTCTAAATAAACTTACTACTGACCTCGGAAAATGCAACAAACCTATATTCTCATGGTTTGGTAGAGCGGCAATCCTAATGATGAACGCTCTACCAAGACTGCTATATATACTACAAGCTATCCTGATCCATGTCCCACAAGTGTTTTTCAAGACACATAAAAGCATATGCTCCAGATTTCTGTGGGGAGATCGGAGGCCTAGGATTAGCCTCCAACATCTCACTCAACCAAAACGATTAGGGGGGATCGGTCTACCTGACATCCACAACTATCTGAAGGCCATACACCTCACCAGAATAGTTGATTGGAATGTCCACTCCCCATACAAAGATTGGTCCCTTTAGAAGCATCGTTCACCACCCTTCCCCTGGCTTCCTTTCCTTGGATGAACCCAGCACACATCCCGATGACTATCCAACAACACCCGCTTATCGAGCCAACTTTGCGCTGCTTCAGAAAATTGTGCACCCAAACAAAAAATATCCTCCATTCCGGGACCACTAACTCAAATTACGCTGAACCCAGACTTCCCTCCGGGAATGTCCCACCACTTCCTGGTAGATAACTGGTCGCAGGACCAAATCCGAGCACTCCAATTCTTTAACGCAGGGAAACTTCTTTCTGCTTCAAACATTGCAGATCAAATGGACAAACCACCCATTCCTCCCTGGACTTGCCTAATGATTACACACTATCTTAAATTGTTAGACAAAGACTCACAATGTTCACAACAATTAACATCTTTTGAAAGGCTTTGCACCCAAAACTCCCCCCAGCGACACCTTATAGCCTACACACATAGCCTTCTTTTCGAAGATATGCGGCCCAGTACTTGCAATACTTGCAAACGCTGGGAAGAAGACTTATCCCTCTCGCTCTCAGATGACCAATGGGAACAAATCTTCTTAAACATCCACAAAGGCTCACTAAATGTTAGCACACAAGAAAATGGATATAAGATCCAATCTAGGTGGTACCGCACGCCAGCCCTTCTAAACAGATTTTACCCTTCCAACTCAGATACATGTTGGAGATGCCACAATGAAAAAGGAACTCTATTACATATCTGGTGGGCCTGCACCCCACTGCAAACGTTTTGGAAAGAAGTATGTCGAATCACCTCTCAAGTAACTTCCTACGAACTAGACCTATCCCCGGCTCAATTTCTTCTCATCATTCACCCCGATCACATAGCACATACCACAAATCCCTGGCAATGCATATGATCAATGCAGCAAAGCAATGTATCCCTATTAGGGATGAGCCAAACACCCCCCGGTTCGGTTCGCACCAGAACCCGCGAACGGACCGAAAGTTCGCACGAACGTTAGAACCCCATTGACGTCTATGGGACTCGAACGTTCAAAATCAAAAGTAATTTGCATGGTATTGTCCTAAAAAGGGTTTGGGGACCCGGGTCCTACCCCAGGGGACATGTATCAATGCAAAAAAAACTTTTAAAAACGGCCGTTTTTTCGGGAGCAGTGATTTTAATGATGCTTAAAGTAAAAAAAAAAAAAGTGAAATATTCCTTTAAATATCGTACCTGGGGGGTGTCTATAGTATGCCTGTAAAGTGACGCGTGTTTCCCATGTTTAGAACAGTCCCTGCACCAAATGTCATTTTTAAAGGAAAAAATCTCATTTAAAACTGCTTGCGGGTTTAATGTCATGTCGGGTCATGGCAATATGGATGAAAATCAGTGAGACAAACGGCATGGGTACCCCCCCAGTCCATTACCAGGCCCTTTGGGTCTTGTATGGATATTAAGGGGAACCCCGCACCCAAATTAAAATAAGGAAAGGTGTGGGGCCACCAGGCCCTATATACTCTGAACAGCAGTATACAGGCGGTGCAAACAAGACAGGGACTGTAGGTTTGTTGTTAAGTAGAATCTGTTTGTAATTTTGAACATTTTTAACGTGTTTAGCTCCAGCCAAAAAATCTTTTCTAAGCTTTTTGGAAAACATAGGGAAGGGTTATCACCCCTGTGACATTTGTTTTGCTGTCTTTCCTCCTCTTCAGAAGATTTCACCTCACTTTTTTGTCCCAATGAAAAATGTTTTTTGAAAATTTGGGTTTTTTTGTGGAACAAGGATTGGAAAGCATCAGTGGAAAGGAGAAATTGTTTTCCCATATTAACTCTTACAGGAGAGAATTTCCCTTCCTAGGGGTAGATTTCATCTCACTTCCTGTTGTCTCCTTCCGTTTGCAAGTAGGAGTCATTTGTAAGTTAGATGTTTGAAAGTAGGGTCCTGCCCTATATACTCAGCAGAAATTTGGGCCTTAGGTATTGCTGTGGCCACAACACTGTAAGCCTTCACAGGGCCCTGCTGTGAAATATTAGATCAAGAATTGTAATTACATGCCCCTGTTGAACAGGAGCTGAAAAATTAGGCCTTAGGCACTGGTGCTGGTGCCACAACACTGCAACCCCTCACAGACACTCTAGTTGGAACGCAGGAATGTTGCGGCTCAACACGGCCAGCTGCCGAAAAAAAGGCCAAGCGTGTCCCATGGCCACGTGCTGATGAGGATGCACCGTCTCCACGACCAGCACTAGACACAGAGCCTGCTTGCCCTCTCTTATTGGCTTGTGACTGTCTGCCTCTCCTTCTTGGCCTTCCAGACATACTAATGGCCTGTAGCTGCACTAAGCTGGGATAGAACACCTGTAATTTTCTTCAAGTAGCTTTATATACTGTAACCAGACAAGCCTGCCTGTCAGTAGGAAGATAACAGGAACGGATCTAGCTGAACACTGTGAGCAGGACGCACTGTACTAAATGTAAATAGTCTAGCTGCCTGACTGTGGTACTAATAGGATCAAATAGAACACCTGTAATTTTCTTCAGGTAGCTTTATATACTGTAACCAGACAAGCCTGCCTGTCAGTAGGAAGATAACAGGAACGGATCTAGCTGTACACTGTGAGCAGGACGCACTGTACTAAATGTAAATAGTCTAGCTGCCTGACCGTGGTACTAATAGGATCAAATAGAACACCTGTAATTTTCTTCAGGTAGCTTTATATACTGTAACCAGACAAGCCTGCCTGTCAGTAGGAAGATAACAGGAACGGATCTAGCTGAACACTGTGAGCAGGACGCACTGTACTAAATGTAAATAGTCTAGCTGCCTGACCGTGGTACTAATAGGATCAAATAGAACACCTGTAATTTTCTTCAGGTAGCTTTATATACTGTAACCAGACAAGCCTGCCTGTCAGTAGGAATTTAACAGGAACGGATCTAGCTGAACACTGTGAGCAGGACGCACTGCACTAAATGTAAATAGTCTAGAAGATAACAGGAACGGATCTAGCTGAACACTGTGAGCAGGACGCACTGCACTAAATGTAAATAGTCTAGAAGATAACAGGAACGGATCTAGCTGAACACTGTGAGCAGGACGCACTGCACTAAATGTAAATAGCAGGAACGGATCTAGCTGAACACTGTGAGCAGGACGCACTGCACTAAATGTAAATAGTCTAGAAGATAACAGGAACGGATCTAGCTGAACACTGTGAGCAGGACGCACTGCACTAAATGTAAATAGCAGGAACGGATCTAGCTGAACACTGTGAGCAGGACGCACTGCACTAAATGTAAATAGTCTAGAAGATAACAGGAACGGATCTAGCTGAACACTGTGAGCAGGACGCACTGCACTAAATGTAAATAGCAGGAACGGATCTAGCTGAACACTGTGAGCAGGACGCACTGCACTAAATGTAAATAGTCTAGAAGATAACAGGAACGGATCTAGCTGAACACTGTGAGCAGGACGCACTGCACTAAATGTAAATAGCAGGAACGGATCTAGCTGAACACTGTGAGCAGGACGCACTGCACTAAATGTAAATAGTCTAGAAGATAACAGGAACGGATCTAGCTGAACACTGTGAGCAGGACGCACTGCACTAAATGTAAATAGCAGGAACGGCTCTAGCTGAACACTGTGAGCAGGACGCACTGCACTAAATGTAAATAGCAGGAACGGATCTAGCTGAACACTGTGAGCAGGACGCACTGCACTAAATGTAAATAGCAGGAACGGATCTAGCTGAACACTGTGAGCAGGACGCACTGCACTAAATGTAAATAGCAGGAACGGATCTAGCTGAACACTGTGAGCAGGACGCACTGCACTAAATGTAAATAGCAGGAACGGATCTAGCTGAACACTGTGAGCAGGACGCACTGCACTAATGTAAATAGCAGGAACGGATCTAGCTGAACACTGTGAGCAGGACGCACTGCACTAAATGTAAATAGCAGGAACGGATCTAGCTGAACACTGTGAGCAGGACGCACTGCACTAAATGTAAATTGCAGGAACGGATCTAGCTGAACACTGTGAGCAGGACGCACTGCACTAAATGTAAATAGTCTAGAAGATAACAGGAACGGATCTAGCTGAACACTGTGAGCAGGACGCACTGCACTAAATGTAAATAGCAGGAACGGATCTAGCTGAACACTGTGAGCAGGACGCACTGCATTAAATGTAAATAGTCTAGATAGAAGATAACAGGAACGGATCTAGCTAAACTGAATACAGTGTATATATATATATGCAACACCTGGGATGCATATATATACACAATACACTGTAAGTGCAGCTAACTGACTGACTGTTCTGCCTAATCTATCTAACTCAAATCAAATGACACTGTCTCTCTCTCTATCTCTCAGCACACCGGAACACACACTACACAGAGCCGCCGTGCAGGCGGCCTTATATAGTGTGGGGTGTGTACTAAATCCCCTGAGCCATAATTGGCCAAAGCCACCCTGGCTTTGGCCAATTACAGCTCTCTCTACTGACGGCGCTGTGATTGGCCAAGCATGCGGGTCATAGTGCATGCTTGGCCAATCATCAGCCAGCAATGCACTGCGATGCCGCAGTGAATTATGGGCCGTGACGCGCCACACGAATTTAGCGCGAACGGCCCATAACGTTCGCAATTCGGCGAACGATCGAACAGCCGATGTTCGAGTCGAACATGGGTTCGACTCGAACGCAAAGCTCATCCCTAATCCCTATACACTGGGGTTCCCCCCAAGTACCCACAATCAAAGAATGGTTTTACAGAATATGCAAAACCGCTGAGATGGAAGAGTTAATTCACAACTCACGAGACACACCTTCGAAATTCGGTAAAAAATGGGCCTGCTGGATACACTTCCAGACTACCCCAGCTTTTTCCAGAGTCTTTGAACCCCTACCATAAGATAATAGTGATTATCTGGACAAAATTTACCTGAACCCATACACAAAAGAAAGTTGGCGGTGGGAGAGAAGGACAAATATTGGAAATGGAGACTGAGACAGGGGGATAAAAATAATACACAAATTTCAGCACACAATCATGATTATCCCTCGACCCCCTGACCTTGTTCAGTCCCAAGAGACACTGAATCTAGGAACAGAAGTCCAAACTGTCCTTTACAAAGGAAAGAAAAAGGGACCCAAATAAGAAAAGAGAAAAGAACCCGAGAAGGAGGGTCAGAGAAAGATTATGATTATCCTCGCCCCCCGTCTTCCCTCCCCTCCCCCCCTTTTTTTTTCTTCTTCTCTCTTTCTCTCCCCTTCCCTCTGCATCCTCCCTCTTCCCCTCCCTCCTTCCCTACCCCCCTTCTCCCTCTTGCCCCTAACCCCCTCCATACAATATCTCGACCCCTATCCCTCAGACTCCTATACCCCCCCACACGTAATAATGGAAAACTTCAGCCTAATCACATATAGAGTCTCTTAGTGACTACACCTATCTTTGCGTATCCTCCATCTAAACTCAAATAAGCTCACTATTAAATTGGAGAAACTTCACACTACTCTCCATAGACAAACATAACCCCTTCTAACCAACCTTACGTGAAACATACTCACCCTCCCCTAATAATCCTAATCTTCCAACAGATAACTGGAGAACTAGAATGATACTAAAATAGATCACAGGTCTTACTACTAGAACAGGGTGCGATAAAACAAATTATACCACCCCACAAGTACCAAGACACTAAGAGACCCTGAAACGACATGTATAGGTTTATGTTGAAGTATCAGCTCTTGCGTTTGTACCACAGCCTTGCTGTTTCAACATCTGTTTATGTACGAAAAATGTTTGAGATTTCTGTACATGATTTCTCTTTATAATAATAATAAAATGTGTTATAAAATAAATAAATATATATATATATATATATATATATATATATACTCTACAGCCAGTGTAGCCTATATCTACAGTACATTCGGTGGTGTGCTGTTTCTAATACACTTCAGGCGGTGTACACAATATCTAATACAGTGTGTACAGTTTCTACTAAACTTCTGGTGGTGTACACAGTATATAATACAGTGCAGCCATTGTACAGTTTCTAATACAGGCCACTAAAAGGGGGCAAGCAGCCTCTGTGTCTACAGCCAACGGTGGTGATTCTCTAGATTCTATTATGGGGGAATTGGCGCTGTTCAAAAAGGTATTCAACAAATAATAAATATTAGATAAATATTAAATGAATACCAATCAGTGATTAAAAAGTGAATCAATACCCTGAATGTTCAGGGAATAAATGTCCCTCAAAAAAGGACCAAAGCCTTCCGTACTTTCCATAACAAGAAGGCTCACATAGTATGCCTCCAAGAAACACACTTCACCAAAGATTCTACTCCAAAATATATTTCTCCTTTTTATCAACAAATTTACACGGCTTCTGCCTGTACCAAGCAAAGGGGAACTCTAATTGCATTTCACTGATCCACACCATTCACCTTATCATCAGAAATTAAAGACCCAGAAGGTAGATACCTGATACTCATGGGTTATATAATGGATACAGCAATCATGGTGATTTCCTACTACGCTCCTAACAAACAACCTACACCATTCCTCTCACATATATTACAAGTGATTAATACACACAAAATAGGAACAGTGATAATGTGTGGGTATTCGAACCAGGTCCTCCTCCCATTTCTAGATAAATCACCTATTACACCATCCAAAATAACCTCTAGATTACCTTTTTCTCAACTTCTTTCCAAATACAATCTGGTAGATTCGTGGAGAGAAAGTAACCCAATGAAAAAGAAATTCACTTATTTCTCGCACCCTCATCAAACCTTCACCAGAATAGATCATATTTTTCTAACAATAGGAATGATACCAGAAATTATTGCATCAGATATAATTCCGATTCCGTGGTCTGACCATAATGCAGTATACACTACTATAGCCTCAGCCATACCCAACGTGGTACTTACCGGACATAATGCTCAAACACCCACTACATCAGATGGCCATTGAACAAGCTTTAAAGGAATACATATCAATTAATAATACAACAGACATCTCCCCAATAACACTGTGGGAAGCTCATAAGCCTGTCTTGCGTGGTACAATACAAAGACAAATGGCACTATTTAAACGGGAACGCAAAAATCTGGCAAAAAAACTAGAACTCAATTTTAATGCAGCCTACATATCATTTCAAGATAATCCATCTCAGAGTACAAAATCTCATCTGGAAAAATCTAGATTGGAATACGATCTATTTCTCACTGAGTCAGTTGATAAATCCCTCAAACGCTCCAAACACAATTTCTACATGAATACAAACAAACCAGGTACATATTTGGCTTGGGCATTAAATTCAACTAGCAAATCTTTCAAACCAATACGTTTGAAATTATCAAAAAATGTTTACACTTGTAATCCAGTTAAAATAGTCCATAAATTTCACTCACATCTAGCAAATTTATACAAGACAAACAATGAATTTAATCCTACAGAGGCTGAATCCTTCTTCTCAAAAAAGCAGTTTGGATGAGCCTATAACTATAGATGAAGTTGCTAATGCCATAAAAGACCTAAAACTTAACAAAAGACCAGGCCCAGACGGCTACTCGGCTTTATACTATAAAACATTCTCAGAAATACTCTCTCCCATTCTCACTGAAACTTTTAACAAACTTCTAGATGGACATTCTTTTCGGCAAGAAACACTAATGGCAATTGTTTGTATGATCCCAAAACCCCTTTCTGATGATACTTCCTGTGTGAATTATCGGCCTATCTCTCTGTTAAACCTCGATATTAAATCATTAGCAAAAATAATAGCAAAACGCCTCAATAGCATTATAGGAAAATTAATACATAGAGATCAAGTAGGCTTCATGCCAAATAGACAGGCAGGCGATAATATATGCAGGGCAGTGTTATTGGCACATATTGCTAAAAAACGGAAAATCCCTTTATGTTTTCTATCTCTCGATATTAAGAGGGCATTTGACACAGTATCCTGGCAATATATGCAATATTCATTACAAAAATGGGGTTTTGGACCCCACTTTTTAACATGGATCAAAGCATTATATAATAAACCCAAAGCCTATATAAAATATGCTGGATACAAATCTGAAGCCTTTAATATCGAAAGAGGTACCCGACAGGGTTGCCCATTATCTCCCTTATTATTTGCCCTTATACTCGAACCCATGGCCCAATACATCAGAACAAACCAAACTATAACTGGCATTGAAGTAAGAGGTATTACACACAAACTATGTATATTTGCAGACGATATATTACTTTTTCTATCATCACCACAGGTCTCTGGTTTTAACTTAATACCAGCTCTTGATGGATTTGCAGCCCTATCCGGCCTTATGATTAATCCTAAGAAATGCCTAGTGCTTAATATTTCACTCACAAACATGGAATTGATCCCGGCTAGGGCTGCACTCCCATTCACATGGGCAGAAAAATCAATGCTATATCTTGGAATTCATTTAACAGCATCTCATTCTGACTTATTCTCAACCAATTATCCTCCTGTATTAAGACAGATCACAAATCTAATAAAACAATGGTCGCAACTTCCTTTATCCTGGATAGGGAAGATTAATGCAATCAAAATGACTATTCTACCCAAATTGCTTTATCTATTCAGAGTCCTCCCTATTCCAATTCCTTCCTATTTTTTGAGAATAGTACAAAAAAGAGCAACTTCGTTTATATGGGGCTCTTCTAAACCACGTATACCTATACACACACTACATCTTCCCAAAAATAAAGGAGGCCTGGGATACCCTAATTTTACTAACTACTACAGAGCAGCACATTTGGCCAGTCTGTCCAAATACCATGCAAAACAGGAAATCCCATTATGGGTATTTATAGAGGCTTCAGAAAATGACCCTCTATTAATATCAAATTTATTATGGCTTGATCCTAAAGACCGCTTTAAAATTCATAATCCCATAACTAAACACTTCTTATCTCTCTGGGATAAACTAAAAACCAAATATCAGTTACAATCTCCACACAATCCTCTCCTTTCTTTTATCAGAAATCCGGCCTTTTATCCGGCATGGATCTACCCAAATTCTTTTAAAGCTTGGACAACATCAGGCATTCAGACACTAAATGACTTCATAGCATCTAAATCATTCCTTTCATTCCCATCGCTTAGAGAAAAATATGATCTACCAAACTCTGAGATATTTAGATATCTCCAAATCAAAAATTTCTATACACCATTCCTAAAGGGGGATACACCATTATCCCAATTATCCATTTTTGAATCAATCTGTACAAAAGATCCATTTGCTAAAGGTACAATTTCATCACTTTATAATCAATTATATGGAGTAGCAAATCTTAATAGACCCTCTTACGTTCAGAGGTGGGAGGAGGACCTGGGACGAACTTTAGAAGACACGGACTGGTCTAACATATGGCTCACATCTAAGTCATCTTCACCCAACATCTTAGCACTGGAGACAAATTATAAAGTCCTAACTCGCTGGTACCTTGTACCCGCTAGAGTGGCAAAATATTCACCTAATACCTCAGCTCTTTGTTTTCGAGGATGCCCAGAAATAGGCACATATTTACACATATGGTGGACGTGCCCAGTAATCCAAACCTTCTGGAAGGAAGTCTTCATGATTGCATCTAAAATATTAAAAAAAATAATACAACCAGATCCATATTTAACTTTACTTAATCTAAAACCGGAATGGTTAACACTCTCTCAATTCAAACTTATGATCCAACTAATAACGGCTGCAAAACAAACAGTGGCCAAGGCATGGAAATCTCCTACATTGGTACTAGCAGAAACAATTCACAGAATGAACAATACAATGTCCCATGCTAAGATGGTAGCCATTGATCAAAATCAAATTTCAAAATTTGAAAAACTTTGGCATCCTTGGATAAAACAACAGTTCCTGTCAAACTTCAATGACTCTGTCCTGTTGCCATGGTAACAGATTAAATGACTTACAGAGACACCCATTCTAAGGCTTCAAAGAGAACTAAAAAGAATAATAAACTGACGAGCGGGACAACCTTGTGGACCATACCTCTACCTTTCAACCCTTTTTCTTCTTTCTCTTTCCTTTTCTCCACCTTACGGTTAAAGCTCATTATCAGAATTTATTTGACCTATATACACTCTACTTGTAAACAATATGTATAGTAGGTATAAATCATTTAAATACCTACAAAAGTAACTAAGGAAATGATATATATCTTTAATTTAGGTTTACGTGAACCCAATGTTTAATATTTGAAATTTCATGATATTTACCTATATAAACCTTACTGTAAAACAATGAGCTTACTTTATAGATCCTTGTAAACTTACTTTATGTATCTTTATAACATTGTATACTCAATAAACTTCTTTTGACAAGGAAAAAGTGAATCAATAAATAATATAAATGCTTCAAGTGAAAAAATGCCATAAATACACTAATGTGCTATAAAGTGCAAAGTGCAAAAAAAAATATGTGATCTGAATATATGTAGTATAGCTTGTTGATCAAATTGTATACATGGAGGCGCCAGCTATGACATTATTCTAATATTCCGCTAGATGGCGTTTGGTGCAAACCTCTTCATTCCCTCATTAGAGATTTTTTACATCCGCCCTGTGGGTGTGATTGTATGTATAGGTTTTGATTGGATATTATGGCGCCTCTATGCACTATATATAGACGTATGGTGTACCAATATGGCCACGCCTCAGATGACGTCCGTGTGGCGAAACGCATAAGGCGGACTACATGGTACGCATACGTCTCTTCTGTGTTTTTTCCTTTGGACTTCCAGTTTCTGGTAGGCAGGCTGTGGAACGCATGCCGCTACCACGCTGTTGCTGCGGTGATCGGCTTTGAGCCAGCTGACGGAGCATTGTTAGCTCCGGTTTTAAATCAGTTTTATTATTTACAATAAATTTCGCTTTTTGGATTCACACTATGAGGCTCCTTTTTTTCTATATTATATGGATGTCCATCGCCGGGGTATTAAGAGGATCTCCGTGATACATAAGCAAAGGGGAAGAAAACGGCACCCGTGTGAAGGATTACCCACCACCAAGAAACATCACTGCTGGATCCTAGCTTACACGCCTATTACCCCTGCAGGGGTTAGGCGCTCTGGTGAGTAAGGGCACGATTGGGGTTGCAGTTGAAGACGGAGAGCACTTGTTGAATCACCATATCAAGAATTATTTTTGGATTGATACACCATAGTTTTTTCACAGACTGTATTCATCTTTTTTAGGACACAGAGTTTTTTATATTTTTTATATTTCACACCCAATAATTTTTATATCACATTTTGTGGTTTTTATCATTTTTTCAAAGTGGTTTATTGTGGAGTTATTTGAAAGACTTTTTTTACAACATGTTATTTGATGTTTAATATCACTGTTATTGATTTATTTATTTTATTCACATATATTCACATATATTCAGATCACATTTTTTTTTTGCACTTTGCACTTTAAAGCACATTAGTGTATTTATGGCATTTTTTCACTTGAAGCATTTATATTATTTATTGATTCACTTTTTAATCACTGATTGGTATTAATTTAATATTTATTTAATATTTATTATTTGTTGAATACCTTTTTGAACAGCGCCAATTCCCCCATAATAGAATCTCAATTGCTTGAATTTCACTAAGGTGATATTCTTTGTCGGGGGGCTGCAGTTCCCCCTTTTTTCCTAAGCACGGAACAATTGACTTTATTTAAGTGGTGATTCTCTGTCATCCAGGCTCAGAGTAGTTTGCCTTTCAATGTAGCTGCCAAAGCAGCCTATTCCACCAACTCTATGGTTGCCACGTGTCCAGGATTCACCTGGACAGTCCAGGTTTTGAATAATGTGTCCAGGTTTTAGTGCTCTTGAAACCTGTACACATTATTCAGACAGGAATGTGGCTTAGAACAGGGACTAATAGGAGGGTGAGGGGGCACTATGTGCACCACATTACTATTCTCTTTGGGATGCCCAAAGGTGTCCCAGGTCTGTTACAATTCTATAGTGTATGCTGATAAAAAAAAATACTGTGCTCTGCTAAAGTGTTCGGGTTTGACATGAAGAAAAAGTGGCAACCCTAACCGGCTCCTTGACAACAGTCACTCCTTCCATAGCCCTGCCAACATGCACCGAGGAATCCCCAAAATTATTTGACCACAGTGTCGGTTATATGCTGCTGGAGGATGCGCAGCGATTTGAAGGCTCCGATGTTGGTTCACAGGTTAAGGAAGGGAGTAACGTGATCAAAATAAAAGGGGAGTGGGAATAGGACCCAAGGTGTCCTTACCTTCAGTGAAGGAAAAGGAACAAACTGTGGTTTAACCTGATATAACTTTATTAGAACAATTAGTAGAAAAACATTTTAATCATTGAAAGGAAAACATAAACAATAGGAGATTGCATAAGGTAAAAACTGACAATGTTGTCACTTAAAAACGCATGCCCATGAGTTCAGCCATATCCCAGTCATCCACACGTGTCAATCAACTCAAGTCATTAAGTGTGACTTAATATATAATGGTTACATATGTTTAGGCCAGGTGAGTTCCGGGAAACCTTGGTAGCACAAGTCGGTACCCGTACACGCTGTGAGGCAAGCATGCGACTTGAGTCAAGGAGAAACAATAGATCCACAACAAGCCTGTTAGTCATTCAGCACCATGTTTCCATGAAACATTAAAGATAGCACTGCATATAGATTGGACAGGAAAATATAGTCAGCTGAGTCAAAATACAGAGCCTCCTAAAAAAAAAAAAAATTTTAAATGTTCAGGCTGTGATTGCTTGCTGGATACACCAGTTGAAATGAGACTCACTGTTTAGATGATATTAGATTGGTCCTCAATAGCAGCGACAATGTGGTGAATCCAGAGTCCTTTGCAGGGGTCCATAGGTGTGCAGGATGCGAATCTCTGTATTCCTAGTCCTGATGACACGTACAGGATGTTATCCACTCAAAACCAGCATAGGGACGCCTGGCCATTTACTTCCAGTTTTCGGTTGTTTGTGGATTTCCAGTTTGCGGAGATAGGATAAAAGATAGCTTGAGTTGGTCTGCCTAGGGGACAGGAGCCACACTGGGGCAGAGAATCTGTCAGCTCTGCAGGGGCAGGCTCAGAGGTGGTTGACACCATGGCAGCTTGAGCCAGTAATGGTTGTATGCGACAATGGCACCAACCTTCTCTCCGCCCTCTGACAGGGACACTTGACCCATGTCTGGCACATGTCCTGAATTTGGTGGTGCAGCAGTTCTTGAGCAGGTACCCAGGCTTACAAAATCTCTTGAGGCAGGCGAGAAATGTCTGTGGTCATTTCCGCCAGTCATACAATGCCAGTGCTCGGCTGGCTGACATTCAAAGTGAATGCAACCTGCCCACTAACTGCCTCATTTGTGACACGCCCACCAGGTGGAACTTAATGTTGGCAATGCTGCAGCAGCTTCACATACAGCAGAGGGCCATTAATGAGTACCTGTGCGAGCATGGCACCAGGACAGTTCAGGGGAGCTTGGCTTCTTTTTGCCGACGGCCAGAGGTTACTGATCAAGGATGCTTGCACTGTCCGGTCACCATTTGAGGAGGCCACAAGGATGGTGAGCAGCAACAATGCATGCATCAGTGACACTGTCTCTCTAGTCTTCCTGCTGCAGCACACGCTTTGTGGAATCATGGACAGGGCACTTGAGGCAGAACAATGGGAGGAAGAGGAGGACTTCCTTTCCTCTCAAGGCCCCATTTATCAAGATAGCATTCCTGCGGGCCTGCCAAACACACAGGAAGGAGAGAAATAGGAGGAGGAGGAGGATTGTGTCAGCATGGATGTAGAGGATAACACTCAGAAGCAGTCTTTAAGGGATGGTTTTCAGTCCCCAGAAACCCAAGCAGTTGTACGTGGCTGGAAGGAGGTTGTAACGGATAATGTGATCCTTAATGACTCAGAGGACTCAGAATCGAATGCCTCTGCAAACTTACGCTGCATGGCCTCCCTAATTCTGCAAAGCCTGCAAAAGGACCCTAGGATTCATGGTATCAAAGAGAGGGATCATTACTGGCTGGCAAACCTTCTTGATCCACGTTACAAGGGTAAGGTTGCAGAACTCATCCTGCCTTCGCACAGGGAGCAGAGGATGAAACATCTTCAGGAGGCCTTGAAGAAAGGTTTGTGCAATGCATTTCCAGACCCTGGGAGGTTACCATTTCCTGGTGCTGGACAACGTGTTTCTGTGACTTCGTTCAGTCAGTGTAAGAGTGGTGGAAAAGGTGGCCGGCTGACCGATGTCTTTAAACAATGTTTCAGTCTTCAGTGCCAAGGTCTGATCGGTTCAAGTAACCATCGCCAGCGTCTGTATTATATGGTGCAGGAATATCTAGGGGCAAGAGCAGACTTGGAGACCTTTCCGACAGACTATCTACTGGGTTACTGGGTCTTGAAGATGGACCACTGGCCAGAACTTGCTCAATATGCAATTGAGCTACTGGCCTGTCCTGCATCCAGCGTGCTGTTGAATGCACATTCAGTGCTGCTGGAGGGTTTGTAATGGATCAAAGAGTGTGCCTATCCACAGACTCTGTTGATAGGCTCACATTTATAAAAATGAATAAGTCTTGGATCAGCAGCTATCAAGCACCTAATGCTGATGTAACTGATTGAATTTGCTATGGATCTGGGATCCCTTGATGACTGCCTATGCTGACTATCCTATTCCTATTCAATCTTAATGATGTTAGCTTCCAACAATATTTTTGGTTTAGGGCACCACCACCATCACCCAAGGCCCAATTTTTCTGCCCCTGTTTAACAGGGGCATGTAATTACTATTTTTGATATAATATTTTAATGCAGGGCCCATTCCTGCGCCCTACAAGAATAACTGTGAGGGCTTACAGTGTTCTGGCGCCACCAAAACTGAAGGCCCAATTTTTCTGCCCTTGTTTAGCAAGGGCATGGCTACGTTGTAAGCCGTCACGATTGCCCCATGTTATGCACGGGTTATTACGATTCTTATATGCCGGCTTGTTTTTAATTGTATTTTTACCTCACGGAGCGTGCACTCTCCGTTGCGGTCTGTACTTTTATTGAATAAATTCCGAAACTTTTTACACTATTGGAGCTCTGCTCTTTTGCTTTTTCCTTTGCCACACTGGGAGCAAGAGAGCTTTCCTTCCCCCCTCTCCAGGCGTTTCACTTGGACCAGCCCGGATCGGAGACAACATTCCTGACAGCTGCTGGGGAGATCTTCTCATTACACGGTCCCTGCAGAGGGCAAAAATCTGCATGCCTGATAGACCCTGCCAAGGAGGGGGTCCAACACGGAGGGTAAGAGTCCACCTTTCTCACTTTCTCACTTATTGGAGTCACCGTCAGTGGATTTGCACCATCCTGCACATCTCTCTCCTTTGTCAATCCACTCATAGGGGGATTAGTTGCTGCTGAGCTGTATAGTGGATGGAAGCTTTTTTTCACTGATTAACTTTTTATGTTTGAACCCATGGCCTGAGTTTGTTTGATTTTCAGATTTTCACGCTATTAATATCATTGTACTTCACATGTACACATTTTTTGTTTCTTCTTTTTATTTGAGTTTTTATGTTTTGCACTTATATATTTCTACCACTCATGGAGTCATTTACTTGCTCTCAGTAGATTGTGGTTTTTACTACCACCCACATGTATTCACATCTATGTGTGTATTTTCATATAATTAGCGCACTTTATTTATTTTTTATTTTCCTTGTTTAACAGGGCTATGTAATTACAATTTTTGATATAATATTTCACAGCAAGGCCCGTTCTTGCCCCCAACAAGAGTAACTGTGAGGGCTTACAGTGTTCTGGTACCACCAACACCTAAGGCCCAGTTTTTCTGCAGACTATATAGGGCAGACCATATAGTGCCTGGGGACCTGGGGGACACCTACGCCATTTTAAAAAAAAAATTGGGTGCGGGGTTCCCCTTAATATCCATACCAGACCTGATGGGCCACGCCATTTTTTGGGGGGGTATTTTTGGTATTTTTATCTATATTGCAGGATCCGACAATACATTACAGCCACAAGCAGTTTTCAATGACATTTTTCCTTTAGAAATGTCATTTCGCTGTGGCACTGTTATAAACATGGGAAAGATGTGCTACTTTACAGGCATACTAAGGACACCCCCAGGCATGATATTTAAAGGAATATTTCCTTTTTATTGTTTCACTTTAAGCATTATTAAAATCACTGCTCGGGAAAAAATGGGCATTTTTAAAATAAAAACTTGCATTGATACATGTCCCCTGGGGCAGGACATGGGCCCCCAAACACTTTTTATGGCAAAAACTTGCATATAAGCCTTTAAAATGAGCACTTTTGATTTTTCACGTTCGCGTCCCATAGACTTTAATGGTGTTCGCACAATTTTTTTTGCCTGTTCGCATGTTGTGCTGCGAACCAAACCGGGTGGGGTGTTCGGCTCATCCCTATTTATTATCAATCCCGCTCCTCCACTTAAAAAAGGTTCTGGTTCTCCTATTTAGTTACAGGTTTAAGCACAATATCCTGTTCCGGGAGGGCCATTTGTCATAACTCTCCCAAAAGAGGGACTTCAGCATAATATTGAAGGGTTTGTAAACCCTTGTGTTTTTTCACCTTAATGCATCCTATGTATTAAGGTGAAAAAACACCTGGCAGTGACCGGCCCCCCAGCCCCCCTGTTTTACTTATGTAAGCCCTGGAACTTCATCTAGCGGGGACACGCTCTTCCTCTGCCCGGGGTTTTCAGCTCTTAATTGGATAGATTGATAGCAGCTCAGCCATTGGCTCCCGCTGCTGTCAAATAAATCCAATGACACGGGGGCAGGGCCGAGTCATACATTCGGCGACTATGGATGCTGAATGATGGACTCGGGAGCATGCCTGCAAGGTAACCCCCCAGGAGACGCTTCTCCTAGGGGGTTATCTGATGTGGGGAGAAGCCGCGAGAGCTGCCGAGGGACCCGAGAAGACAGTGTTCGGGGCCACTCTGTGCAAAACCAGCTGCACAGTGGAGGTAAGTATGACATGTTTGTTTTTTGTTTTTTTAAACAAACAAAGCTTACAATCACTTTAATGATTCACCCACACAGTCACCTAGTGCATCCATACGGGACTGTCACAACAGACAGCAACATGCTGCACAACCAGCTTTAGAATGCATCCATTAGACAGGTCCCCCTCTGTCCTATGACACCCAGCATAGAGCCCAGGTATTTTTCCCTCTGACCCCTATCACTTCCCCTCTAGCCCTGTCACCCAGGTAGGTCACACTCACTTTCTAAGGAGGAGGCTGCACCTGGAAGCTTCTCCACGCTCTTCCGAGAGTGTGAAATCACATTTCTTCTACCAGCTTTCCAACCCATTCCTCTCAGTCCCACCCACCTAGCATGCTACACTACTGAATACACTGCCTGGGTAACTAAAAACTACATGCTGAGCTATGCATGCCCCTGGCTAATCAGCCCCACCATCTCTGCCTAATGGAAAACCATTTTGCCCACCAAGATGTTTACTAGGGATGAGCCGAACACCCCCCGGTTCGGTTCACATCAGAACATGCGAACAGGCAAAAAATTTGTTCGAACACGCGAACACCGTTAAAGTCTATGGGACACGAACATGAATAATCAAAAGTGCTCATTTTAAAGGCTTATATGCAAGTTATTGTCCTAAAAAGTGTTTGGGTTCTGCCCAAGGGAACATGTATCAGTTTTAAAAACGGACGTTTTTTTGGGATCAATGATTTTAACAATGCTTAAAGTGAAACAATAAAAGTGCAATATTCCTTTACATTTCGTACCTGGGGGGTGTCTATAGTATGCCTGTAAAGGTGTACATGTTTCACGTGTTTAGAACAGAAATTACATTTCAAAGGAAAAAAAGTCATTTAAAACTACTTGCGGCTATAATGAATTGTCGGTCCGACAACACACATAAAAGTTCATTGATAAAAATGGCATGGGAATTCCCCACAGGGGAACCCCGAACCAAACTTTTTAAAAAAAATGTTGTGGGGGTCCCCCTAAATTCCATACCAAGCCCGTCAGGTCTGGTATTGATATTAAGGGGAACCCCGCGCCAAAATTAAAAAAAAAATGGTGTGGGGGGTCCCTCTCAAAATCCATACCAGACCCTTTAGGTCTGGTATGGATTTTAAGGGGAACCCCGTGCCAAAATTAAAAAAAAAATGGTGTGGTGTCCCCCCAAAAATCCATACAAGACCCTTATCTGAGCACGCAACCTTGCAGGCCGCAGAAAAAGAGGGGGGATGAGAGAGCGTCCCCCCTCCTGAACCGTACCAGCCCACATGCCCTCAACATTGGGAGGGTGCTTTGAGGTAGCCCCCAAAGCACCTTGTCCCCATGTTGATGGGGAGAAGGGCCTCATCCCCACAACCCTTGCCCGGTGGTTGTGGGGGTCTGCGGGCAGAGGGCTTATCAGATCCCGCCCCCCCGTGTGAATTGGTAATGGTGTACAAATGTACCTCTACCATTTCACAAAAAAAGTGTCAAAAAGGTTAAAAAACACAAGAGACGGTTTTTGACAAGTCCTTTATTAATTCCTTCTTCTTTTGGCTTCTTCTTATATCTTATTTCTTCTGGTGTTCTTTCGGTGTTCTTCTTTCTCCATCTTCTTCATCGTCTTCTTTTCCATCTTCTTCTTCCTCCGCTCTTCTCGTCCAGCATCTTCCTCCAGGCTTCTTCTCCGTTCCGTCCGCACGATCCGCCTCAGTGGGAGTCTTCAGCCATGTGACGCTTCGCTTCTTCTGACATTTCTTATATAACGGAAGGCGGAGCCACCCGGTGACCCCGCCCTCCTCTGACGGGGGCTTCCAGATTCCGATAAGCCCCCCACCCGCAGACCCTCACAACCACTGGCCAAGGGTTGTGGGGATGAGGCCCTTCTCCCCATCAACATGGGGACAAGGTGCTTTGGGTGGCTACCTCAAAGCACCCTCCCAATGTTGAGGGCATGTGGCCTGGTACGGTTCAGGAGGGGGGCGCTGTCTCGTCACCCCTTTTTTCCTGCGGCCTGCCAGGTTGCGTGCTCGGATAAGGGTCTGGTATGGATTTTTGGGGGGACCCCACGCCATTTTTTTTATTTTGGTGTGGGGTTCCCCCTAAAATCCATACCAGACCTGAAGGGTCTGGTATGGATTTTGAGGGGGACCCGCGCCATTTTTTTTTAAAATTATGATGCAGGGTTCCCCTTAATATCCATACCAGACCTGAAGGGCCTGGTATGGAATTTAGGGGGACCCCCACGCCATTTTTTTTTTACATTTTGGTTCTGGGTTCCACTGCAGGGAATCCCCATGCCGTTTTTATCAATGAACTTTTATGTGTATTGTCGGACCGACAATTCATTATAGCCACGAGTAGTTTTAAATTACTTTTTTTCCTTTGAAATGTCATTTTGCTGTCAGACTGTTCTAAACACAGGAAACATGCGCCCCTTTACAGGCATACTATAGACACCCCCCAGGTACGAAATTTAAAGGAATATTACACTTTTATGATTCCACTTTAAGCATTAATAAAATCACTGCTCCCGAAAAAACATCCGTTTTTAAAACTTCTTTTTGCATCGATACATGTCCCCTGGGGCAGGACCCAGGTCCCCAAACACTTTTTTATGAGAATACCATGCATATAAGCCTTTAAAATTAGCAATTTTGATTTCTCCCATAGACTTTTAATGGGTGTTCTGCGGCTTTCGAATGTGCCGCGAACACCCCAAATTGTTCTCTATTCGGCGAACTGGCGAACAGCCGATGTTCAAGTCGAACATGAGTTTGACTTGAAGCTCATCCCTAATGTTTACCATAACATGCTTTACGGTAATCAGACCTGCTCATCGCCTTCAGTCTCAATGACTGCTCTGGCCTCATAAATGTTGCTAAGTGACCAATAAGACATTCAGTAGCTCCTGTACAACAGGCAGGTGGGTCCCAGTATAAGACCAGTGCCGAGATGTGCTGGCTCATAGTACCAGCATATTCCTGCACAAAAAGTCCTTATATACAAAAAATATAGAGAAGACAATAACCCAGCAAACTTTTTCTGGGAAGTTATCACAGAAAATTAATATTTGTGTACAAATCCCAATAGTAAAGAATAAAAGTCTGCATCATAAATACAAAAACTACAACATACAACTAATCACCTTTTCACATGTTTTTATTTAATCTAGAAACACTAAACATTCTTAATATTTTCCATAAAAAAAAGTAGGGATACAGTTCTATCCTGTATACAGTGAACCTGGTCTTCACCTTGTCTTTATTCTGGTTGGATTTTGTTCTTTTGTAATACAAGAGATTAATTACTAAATCATATTTATATAATTGATCCTGTATATGGCCTAGGAATGCAGGGCTGCTAGGGCTGCTAGGGGTGGCACACTGTCAACCATGTACAGCATTAATGATTGTAAGCAACATATTCACAAATATAATTAAAAGTTCCAGGCCATCACCAGTGCTGTTTGGCTGGGTCCTTGTTAAAGCAGTAGTAAACCGCATCCAAAAAATAAATAAATAATCGGGCCCTTTTAATAATCAAGCATTTTAAATCATAATGTGCTAATATGCATCTCATACTAACACATTATAACAGACTTACCAGAAAATGAATCCCGGCCTCCAGCAGCGCCCTGTGACCGAGGAAGCCGCTTCCATCTTCCCCCGGTCTTCTTTCCGGGTTCACGAGCTTTGGCTATCTAATTGCGATGACATCACTCCCATGCATACGCGTGGTAGTTAATGTTTATGGCACGGCTCTGAAGGAATGACACAGGTATGCTATTCCTTCAGAGCGCATGCACTGGTGCACGTTTAGGAGATATTTACAGTACCTATAAGTAAGCCTTATTATAGACTTACCTATATGTAATAATCATACATGGGATTTTATTTCCACGTTAATCCTGACCCAACATTGTTTATGTGTTTTTGTTGGTGGCAGAGAGTGCTATGTACGTATCTTTTAGTCTGTAGGACTAAAACAGGACTGCAAGCAGATTAGGCCAACAGCTTACACTACTCTAGAAGTTGGTTTTAAGCATACTAAGAAACTGACCAAACTGTCTCTTCAGCTTTTCTGCCCCCAGCCCCAGTGTGTCTTATATAGCTATCACTATCTGCTCTTATTAATATTATAATATAGCTAGCCAATCAACTGGTGGCCCAGAAGGGCAAGAAATATAAATCAGGCCTTGACTCCACTCAAGGCAAGAAGCACTAGTAACATACACTTATATCCATATTTAAATATGAGCTTAAAGATTAATAAATTATTAAATGTGTTTTTAAAGGTAAGCACTCTAAATTCCTGAAAAGTGATGCTGGCTGTAATTCAACCTGGAAGACTAAAGACATCTAATGGTGGAAAAGAAGTACTTGACTGAGGGTACTCCTCCAGACGTAAGGTGAGTATTGCAGCATAATCAAATGCTTTTTTTAATTTAATCTTTTAATGTGCTAATAAGCTTCCAACACCACCTCCAACACCGACAACCGAGCGATCAAACACCGCCGATCGCTCGGTTCTCACAGCTCCCCAAGCAGAGAGCTGCTGATTGTCAATCAGCAGCTCTCTGCTCTGCCCCCTCCTCACTTACTGGAGCGCTGGGCTGTGGAGAGGGCAGGAGTGGCCTACTCAGGCTCTCAGCGGCTCATAGAGAGGCTGAGCCAGGTGTCGGTCTAGAGATCTGGGCGGTTCCTGACTCCATGGTCGTGATGACGCCCAAGCTTGGACCGACTCTGTGACATCAGCAGAGAGCAGATTTCAGCGCAATCTCTGCTGAAAATGGGTCATAGGAGTTCAAGAGGAATTTCACTCCTATGATCCACAGGAGAAGTATAGCCAAACAAGGTTTGGCT
Organism: Aquarana catesbeiana; assembly: GCF_042186555.1. Taxonomy (NCBI): domain Eukaryota; kingdom Metazoa; phylum Chordata; class Amphibia; order Anura; family Ranidae; genus Aquarana; species Aquarana catesbeiana. The sequence continues at coordinate 660,391,194 of NC_133324.1, forward strand.
GTACTTCTCATTTAACCACTTCAATACCGGGCTATAGTCATATGACATCCGCAGATGGGATCTCCCATCCTGGGCGGGCATAATATGACATCCTCGGTTTCTCACCGCTCCTGTGGGCCCCCAGGACACAGCCCATCCCAGATCCATGTAAAGAGCCACTTTGATGGGTCATCACCCATCAAAGTACCTGTCACCATCAAAGTACCTGTCACCAGCCATCAAAGTACCTGTCACCAGCTATCAAAGTACTCGAGTACCTGTCACAGTCCATCTGAGTACCCGAGTACCTGTCACAGTCCATCTGAGTACCCGAGTATCTGAGTACCTATCACAGCCCACCTGAGTACCCGAGTACCTGTCACAGTCCATCTGAGTACCTGAGTATCCGTCACAGGTACCCGAGTACCTGAGTACCTGTCACTGCCCATCTGAGTACCCGAGTACCTGGGTACCTGTCACAGTCCATCTGAGTACCCGAGTACCTGGGTACCTGTCACAGTCCATCTGAGTACCTGGGTACCTGTCACAGTCCATCTGAGTACCTGTCACAGCCCATCTGAGTACCCAAGTACATGAGTACCTGTCACAGTTCATCTGAGTACCCGAGTACCTGTCACAGTCCATCTGAGTACCTGTCACAGCTCATATGAGTACCCGAGTACCCAAGTACCTGAGTACCTTTCATAGTTCATCTGAATACCCAAGTACCCGAGTACCTGTCACAGTCCATTTGAGTACCCGAGTACCTTTCACAGTTCATCTGAGTACCCGAGTACCTGAGTACCTGTCACAGTTCATCTGAGTACCCAAGTACCTGAGTACCTGAGTACCTGACACAGTCCATCTTAGTACCTGTCACAGTTCATATGAGTACCCGAGTACCTGAGTACCTGTCACAGTTCATCTGAGTACCCGAGTACCTGAGTACCTGTCACTGCCCATCTGAGTACCAGTCACCAGCCCATCAGAGTACCCGAGTACCTGTATCCAGGCCATCAGAGTACCCGAGTACCTATCTGCAGCCCATCAGAGTACCCGAGTACCTATCTGCAGCCCATGCCTCATAGAATATACGTTGGGGTGTTTGCTTTCCAAAATTGGGTCATTTTGTGGGTAAAGTGTGATAGGTAGGAATGAAATGAGATGTGTAATTTATGCTCCTAGAACGCCTGAAGGTACTACATCAATGTTGGGCCTCTGTATGTGGCCAGGCTGTGTAAATGTCTCACACATGTGGTATCGCCATACTCAGGAGGAGTAGCATTGGGGTGTAATTTTTGCTATATGCATGCTATGTGTTAGAAATATCTTATAAATTGACAACTTTGTGTAAAAAAATAAAAAAAAAAATTTTCATTTTCTTTCCACGTTTTCTGAAGACTTGTGTAAAAAAATTAACCATTCAAAAGACTCATAATGCTTCATAGAATATACGTTGGGGTGTTTGTTTTCCAAAATGGGGTCATTTTGTGGGTAATTCCACTGTCCTGGTGTTCCAGGGCCTTCAAATGTTTAATAGGTCGTAAGGAAATTAGAGGTGTAATTTATGCTCCTAGAACCCCTGATGGCGCTCCCTGCATGTTGGACCTCTCTGTGTGGCCAGGCTGTGTAAAAGTCCCACACATGTGGTATCTCCATACTCAGGAGGAGTAGCAGAATGTATTTTGGGATGTAATTGGAAGTATGCATATACTGTGTGTGAGAAATAACGTGTTATTATGACAATTTTGTGAAAAAAAATCTTCAATTTCCCAAGAATTGTGGTAAAAAATTACAACTTTAAAAAAACTCACCATGCCTCTTACTAAATACCTTTGACTGTTTACTTTTCAAAAAGGGGTCATTTGGGGGGTATTTGTACTTTTCTGACATTTCAGTGCCTCAAGAAATGATATCTTGTTTGTCTATTGTATGGATTCTGACCAAATCCTTTTGGGCAGGAGCACCCCACTCCCTCATCAGTGCCTGTCATTAGTGTTCACCTGTGTCATAGGTGAAGACCTTTAATTCTCCTATATAGAGGAGAGTATGGCTCCCATGGTTCAGAGAAGCAGGAACTCCCAGTCTATGGATAGCGCAGGACCCACTAACCATGGGGTACTTTGTCGCAGTAAGTGGGCTTAAGCACCATATAGCAATATGGTGTGACCAAATCCCCATATTTTTGGTAATGTTTTTTGAAATTGTCTACGTGTTTTAAATAGCATTGCAGGAGGTAAATGTCTTTTTTGCATGTGTGCGCTGTAATATTTTGTTCTTTTTTCACTTATGACGCAAAAAATAAAAAACCCAGTGGTGACTAATACCACCAAAAGAAAGCCCTATTTGTATGAAGAAATTATACAAATTATGTTTGGGTACAGTGTTGCATGACTGAGTAATTGGCATTCAAAGTGTGAGAGCGCTGAAAGCTTAAAATTGGTCTGGGAAGGAAGGGTGTATAAACGCCCTGTATTGAAGTGGTTAAATAAGTTTTAAGTTCTGCTTTAAGACCAGCCTTCCAAGAGCACACATCTGTTTTTATTTCAGTCATAAATTCTAAGTGTACATTATGTTTATCCATAATGATGCAATATTCTGTTATATTGTATTGCTTTTAAAGCAAAAAATGCTTTAACGAACATTCTCTGTTCAAAGAATCTATAATAGCCTAATTAAAGATTTAGGATACCTAAAGGCATTCAATTTCAGCTTGATGTTCAGAGGCTGCCAGTGCAGAATCTGGCTGCTGTACAATCTTTATAATAAAAGATAGATACTGTACGTGAGTGTTCCGGAGCTGTTTTTTTTTTTTTGTTTTTTTAAATACTATTAAAAATCCAACTTGTCTGGTCAGATCTTATCCCAAGCAACCTTGACCTGGGTACTGTATATCCATAAAGGCAGTAAATGGACTGAGGACCTAATATTATTGCACAAACAGACTGCAACAGATCTTTAGAAACCTCAAAGCTCAACTTTTTTTGTAATGGTACCCTAGGCCATTGGTTCTCAACCTTAGTCCTCAAGTAACCCCAATAGGCCATGTTTGCAGGTTTTCCTTTATCTTACACAGGTGCTTTAAATCAGAGTCAATGGCTTGGTATTTTGGACAGCTATTTTATCTAAGAGAAATTCCGAAAACATGGCCTGTTGGGGGTACCTGAGGACTGAGTTTGAGAACCACTGCTCTAGGCAGTGTAAAAAAAAAGAAAAAACTACCTCTCCGTTGCTTTCCCACGCCATATCTCCTTTTCACCACTAGGCATCCTCACTTCTGGGTTGGAATGATGCCCAGACTGGGGACATCCTGTGAGTGCAGGGTGTCATGTACCTTCCCTCTGGAGGGGCATCACTGCACCCTGCACTCACAGTGTAATGATGCAGATTGCCTGAAAAACTGAGGACCACCCAAGGGGTGAAGAACAAGAGGACTCTGCACTATCATGTGAATGGCTTGAAGAAAATATAAAATAAAATACAACTTGATAGGCCTCTGTGTAGGACTGTGGGGGGAATAGGGCAAAAACCCATATGTGGCTTTAAATAAAACAACACAGAGTGTGGTCTTGCAAGTAAATGCAGTTACCTTATGTTACATAAAACTTTATTTTCACCTTTGATTGGAACTGTCCTTTAAAATTTATTTAACAGCTTTATCAAATAAGCAACCCAGTTGTCCTTCCTGAGGAAACATCTAAGATAAAATTTAAAGCTTAAACTAAGAAAGAAAATCAATATAAAATCATCCTGGTTGTCAGCAAAAAGTGTCTTACTTGAAAGTGTTTTGTTCAGGCACTGCAATTAGAACAAGTAACCAAATAAATAGATAGGGAGTTTTAAGGGGATAAGTCATTAAGCTAGATACTTTTCGGATGAAGTTTGCTATTGCTTATTTCTAATGCCAGAACCCATTCAGCGTGTGAGTGAGCTAACTGCCCTGGAACTATTATGCAGCTTATAAGGCAGTCTGTGGAAGCATCAGCAGATGCTTTTTGGTTTTTAAATTACATCCTATTTAAGATGAATGAAACTGAAAACAGACCAAAGATATATTATTGTGTTCATTGTGTACTTATAAACTGGACAGCTTCTGAATGAAATAACTATTAACAGACAAGGTAACAAAAAGATGGCAACGAAAAAGCAAGTTGTAAAATATGTTACCGTATATACTCGAGTATAAGCCGAGTTTTTCAGCACATTTTTTTGTGCTGAAAGTGCCCCCCTTGGCTTATACTCGAGTCACTGTCATCTCTGCATACCTGATCAGCCCGTGTCATGCTCAGACGGCAGCCGACCAGTGTAAAAAAGCCACGCCTCCTCCTCATCCTCGTCCGTGATAGGGGAAAGGTTCCCAGCAGTGAGTCAGTGTTCAGTGTTCCGCCTATCACGGAGGTCTTCTCATCCTCATCCCATGGATGAGGACGAGAGGATGTCCGTGATAGGCGGAACACTGAACACTGACTGCTGGGAAACTGAGTGTTCCACCTATCACGGACGAGGAGGAGGAGGAGGCAAGGCTTGTGTACACTGGATGGCCGCCGTCTGACTGCATGACATGGGCTGATCAGGTAGGCAGATCAGCACAGGGAGGCTGCAATGGACACAGGGAAGCTGCAATGGACACAGGGAAGGCATGCAATGGACACAGGGAAGGTATGCAATGGACACAGGGAGATATGCAATGGACACAAGAAGGCTGCAATGGACACAGGGAAGGTATGCAACGGACACAGAGAGGTATGCAATGGACACAGGGATGTAAGCAATGGACACAGAGAGACATGCAATGGACACAGTGAGGCATGCAGCTGCAGATGGGCATTGTTGACCCTGTTTCTCCACTTACAGTAGCTGCTGCATTTCTCACCCTCGACTTATACTCGAGTCAATAAGTTTTCCCAGTTTTTTGTGGTAAATTAGGTGCCTCGGCTTATATTCGGGACGGCTTATACTCGCTTATATACGGTATACAGTATTTCTTTGCCTTTGTGTATATACAGTATATATATATATATATATTTATATATATATATATATATATATATATATATATATATATATATATATACACAGTATCTCAAAAAAGTGAGTACACCCCTCACATTTTTGTAAATATTTTATTATATCATTTCATGTGACACTTTTCTTACAATGTAAAGTAGTGAGTGTACAGCTTGAATAACAGTGTAAATTTGCTAACCCCTCAAAATAACTCAACACACAGCCATTAATGTCTAAACCGCTGGCAACAAAAGTGAGTACACCCCTTAGTGAAAATGTCCAAATTGGGCCCAAAGTGTCAATATTTTGTGTGGCCACCTTTATTTTCCGGCACTGCCTTAACCCTCTTGGGCATGGAGTTCACCAGAGCTTCACAGGTTACCACTGCAGCCCTCTTCCACTCCTCCATGACAACATCACGGAGGTGGTGGATGTTAGAGACCTTGCGCTCCTCCCCCTTCCATTTGAGGATGCCCCACAGATGCTCAATCGGGTTTAGGTCTGGAGTCATGCTTGGTCAGTCCATCACCTTTACCCTCAGCTTCTTTAGCAAGGCAGTGGTGGTCTTGGAAGTGTGTTTGGGGTCTTTATCATGTTGGAATACTGCCCTGCGGACCATGCTCTGCTTCAGTATGTCACAGTACATGTTGGCATTCATGGTTCCCTCAATGAACTGTAGCTCCCCAGTGTTGGCAGCACTCATTGCAGCCCCAGACCATGATACTCCCACCACCATGCTTGACTGTAGGCAAGACACACTTGTCTTTGTACTCCTTACCTGGTTGCCGCCACACACGCTTGACACCATCTGAACCAAATAAATGTATCTTGGTCTCATCAGACCACAGGATATGGTTCCTGTAATCCATGTCCTTAGTCTGCTTGTCTTCAGCAAACTGTTTGCGGGCTTTCTTGTGCATCATCTTTAGAAAATGCTTCCTTCTGGGATAACAGTCATGCAGACCAATTTTATGCCGTGTGCGGCATTTGGTCTGAGTACTGACAGGCTGACTCATACGTCTATTTCCCAAAGACAACCTCTGGATATGATGCTGAGCACGTGCACTCAACTTCTTTGGTCGACCATGGTGAGGCCTGTTCTGAGTGGAACCTGTCCTGTTAAACCGCTGTATGGTCTTGGCCATCGTGCTGCAGCTCAGTTTCAGGGTCTTGGCAATATTCTTATAGCCTTGGCCATCTTTATTTAGAACTTGATTATTATCTGATCTCATATATCCTTTTAACCCAACGAACCTTCTCCTAGATACATAAGAGCAAATAAGAGGCGCTCATATCCCTAGTGTTAGAAATCACATGTGCTGCAATTCCATCAAATAATATCAACATATAAGTGTACAAGTAATACATAAACTTAATGGTGTGTACCAACTCTAATTAAACCATGCATAAATACATCCTATGTGCAAGTGAAAAAAGCTGTGACAGCAGAATTATTTTTAGATGGCCAAAAATCCTCAATTAATGTGATTCACAAAATGAGTAATTCAAAGTGCAAAAAAATGTAAAAAAATTGAAGCATGAAAAAATCAGTCCTTGAAAATCTTGTGACAAAAAATACTTGATTTAATTTGTGACAAAAGAAATATTCACACAAATCTTCTATGGTGCAGTGATCTTGATAATGCTGAACTCCACGTGTCTTACACCTCACCCACGTGAAACGTGAATCCACTCCCAAAAGAATCTCACTCACCGAATAATTCTGCCAGCACTCTCATGCACGGCAAAAAACGCTTAGTAGCCACACTCCAGAGTGATCCAATAAGCAGTAATTCCACAGTGTTTAGAATCATTCCACATGTAAAAGAATTTGAAGAACTCACATAGCGTAAACCAGCACGGCACGTTTATTTAAAACCACTACAATCTTCAATGGAAACACTCACATTTTAAAAGATATAAACCAGCAGTAAAACCAGTGTAGTTCACAGCAACTTCAAATTCAGTGGATACACTCAAAACAACAAGTGGTCACGGCGGACCCAAGGTGTGTTGATGCTAGGACTCACGGTCTCTCTCACCCCCCCCCTCCGTAGCGCGCTGTGCAATAACAAACTCTCCTTCCTATAGTGCGGCTCTCAGCGTTGCTCGTCACATCTCACAGCCACGCCCCTGACATGTTTCGTCATAGATTAGACTTATCCTAATCTATGACGAAACATGTCAGGGGCGTGGCTGTGAGATGTGACGAGCAACGCTGAAAGCCGCACTATAGGAAGGAGAGTTTGTTATTGCACGGCGCGCTACGTAGGGGGGTGAGAGAGACCGTGAGTCCTAGCATCAACACACCTCAGGTCCGCCGTGGCCACTTGTTGTTTTGAGTGTATCCACTGAATTTGAAGTTGCTGTGAACTACACTGGTTTTACTGCTGGTTTATATCTTTTAAAATGTGAGTGTTTCCATTGAAGATTGTAGTGGTTTTAAATAAACGTGCCGTGCTGGTTTACGCTATGTGAGTTCTTCAAATTCTTTTACATGTGGAATGATTCTAAACACTGTGGAATTACTGCTTATTGGATCACTCTGGAGTGTGGCTACTAAGCGTTTTTTGCCGTGCATGAGAGTGCTGGCAGAATTATTCGGTGAGTGAGATTCTTTTGGGAGTGGATTCACGTTTCACGTGGGTGAGATGTAAGACACGTGGAGTTCAGCATTATCAAGATCACTGCACCATAGAAGATTTGTGTGAATATTTCTTTTGTCACAAATTAAATCACGTATTTTTTGTCACAAGATTTTCAAGGACTGATTTTTTCATGCTTCAATTTTTTTACATTTTTTTGCACTTTCAATTACTCATTTTGTGAATCACATTAATTGGGGATTTTTGGCCATCTAAAAATAATTCTGCTGTCACAGCTTTTTTCACTTGCACATAGGATGTATTTATGCATGGTTTAATTAGAGTTGGTACACACCATTAAGTTTATGTATTACTTGTACACTTATATGTTGATATTATTTGATGGAATTGCAGCACATGTGATTTCTAACACTAGGGATATGAGCGCCTCTTATTTGCTCTTATGTATCTAGGAGAAGGTTCGTTGGGTTAAAAGGATATATGAGATCAGATAATAATCAAGTTTTATAGTCATTTAAAGGGGCAGCTCTCTTTATACTTTTTATCGAATTGTTTGTATATATATTTTGCTGCACATTGAGTGGGCCATTCACTGGACCTCATTCCTGATTGTTTTACGCTCTATCTACTGGCGCAGTGGGGGTAGTTTTGAATTAAGGGCGGCTTATTATTCAGATTACCCATTTTTATATACATCTTTATTTAGAGCAACAATTATTTTTTTCAGATGCACAGAGAGTTCTTTGCCATGAGGTGCCATGTTGAACTTCCAGTGGCAAGTATGAGCGAGTGAGAGCATGTTGCCAGCGGTTTAGACATTAATGGCTGTGTTTCGAGTTATTTTGAGGGAACAGCAAATTTACACTGTTATACAAGCTGTACACTCACTACTTTACATTGTAGCAAAGTGTAATTTCTTCAGTGTTGTCACATTAAAAGATTTAATAAAATATTTACAAAAAATGTGAGGGGCGTACTCACTTTTGTGAGATACTGTATATATATTTCCTTTCCTATCATACCTTTTTCTTTTATATCTTTTAAGTCCCTGGGAAACTTTCTAATGTGACGTGTAAATATCTAAACACATCCCTCTATGTTTGGAAAAGTGTATCTAAATACCAAACCAAAAATGTAATACATTGCAGCTAACTTTTCCTTGGCATGGTGGCTGTATTGATTTTCATTTCCAGCTTCTTTTCCTTTTCTGTTGTCATTTGGTCACCTTGTAAATAACACACTTCCTGTCCTTGGGTGGCTACCCTACTCATTCACTGATCCATGGAGAAGACATAGGTGCCATATTAGGCTGCTCTCCTGATTGGGACTATAGACATGTTCGTATCACTTCATCTCAATTTCATGGGTGGAAGGGTAATTGGCAGTTTACAGAAGATATCTAGGAAGAAAGATATTTTTGGGAGTGATGGTGTGTGGGTTCAGTACTAAGTGCACACACATATTTGATGTCCACACAGAGGAGAAGTTCAGCTGATTCACTTTAATTAATTAGTGTGGGTGTATACGACTTCTAATTCAGCCAATCTTCAGTTGTGTTTGTCTGTATATATAGATATGTCTTTGTTAGTGTTTTAAACCCTAGCTATGAATAAGCACCTGCCTTGATGGTGTGAAATGTGTTAGCGGTTTTTATCCTTCCTGTATGGATTTACATTAATAAAGGAATCATTTTTCATTGGATTGCGGCCGTCCGGATTTTTTTTCTGCTTTTCTTGCACACACAAGATGTCTTCACTGCCTTCACCCAACATAGACAAAAAAATGTAATTATCACACACAAATGATTATATCCCAAAGTTAATGTTACCAAGTATTCTGAACTAAAAGTGTTACTAAACCCACGACAATAAAATCAGTCTGTATATGCAGTAAAGCATGCTTTTTATACTCACTGTGAAACCTAAGGGGTTAATATTGTGTATTGCGTAAAAAGGCTGTTTGACCCTGCCTTATCTGATCCTCCCCTTCTTCCACAGTCCTCAATCCATCTCCAGATAGTACAGAGCCTTGGGGGCACTCTGCACATGCTCAGTGTAGTCTGTATTGCTAGAGAGTTTTTTTTTGTGAGGGTGCATGTGATCAGCACAGGGCCAATGAGCACTGTCCACACAGAGGGTCAGGAATCATGCAGCCTCATAGGACAGTCAGAGCAGAATGAAAACTCATCCTACAAGCTTTAACCAGTGCTCGGCTGGACACTGATAGAAGTCACAAGATTGCTATAAACTGCTGATGAGAAAGGTATTTATGGCAGTATATATTTACTAAAATAATTGCATTTCCATGTTCTGTGTACTGTGGGAGACCAGATATAGTGAATGCAGGGTCCAGGTTCTGGGTTAAGTTACCAGGGAAAGATAAATTGCTCCCTTAACCGATCCTCAACTCTCACAGGCTTCCTGCAGGCTGTTATACTGCTCCTTGCAGCCTCTTCTACCCCAATGTTCCAGTGGCTACAAGTCCTCCGACATCATCAAGTCAACTGCCCCATAGCCCTCCACTGTATGCAGGGATTCTGAGAGACAGTTCACTAGCAGAGTGTATGGGAGCAGAGGACAGCACCAGCTGCTGGGGGCGAGGGGGGGGGGGTTGTGCTTTTGATTCTAAACCCCCCCCCCTCTTTCCAAGGCATAAATGAGCAAACAACTGTTGGAGATGGGCTTTAAGCTATAACTATAAAATTGACCCATAAAACATTCTAACTCTGTTTTAATTCATAAATCTGTAAGGCTCTAAAAATCTAGAAATGAAACTAAACCTTAACAATCTTATTATACACTTAGTCTTAACTTGGCCCCTATAACACAACTATTAGAGATGTATTCATTTAAAAAATGCAAAATAATATTCCCAATAGAAGTGTACGTACATTTGTTTCTCAATGTGGCCAAAAATATTAGGCTATTTCCTGTGATGGTTGAATGTTTTTCATTGTTTTAAAATTAAAATACCACATTTGGCCACTAGATGGCAAAAAGTGACATGGAACATTTTGTTCATTCTTAAAGCCGATCTTCTGCCCTTGTTGTTTTAACTTTGGATAGTAAAATATATTCTTTCTGCCAGTAAATACCTTATACAGCCCACTTCCTCTTTCTTGTCTGGTAATTAGCCTAGGCTAATGACATCATGCACAGCTCTCTCTCTAATTCTTGTGAAAGTTTGCCAGGAAGAGAGGGGAGGGGGGCAGAAAAGTGGAGGAGGGATGAGTCATAGGAGAGCCAAGGAGAGCTGCAGAGCTAGAGGGGGCTGGATGAGGGCAGAGATAACAGGAGACTGCAGAGATCCATGTGTATTCATTGAGAGAGGAGAAATGTGAAGGAAAGCAGTGGTGTGATTGTATATGTCTGTCTGTATAATTTTTTGTTCCCTATTCGCACAGGAGGAATGTACATGTACTTTCACTGAACACATTGCTATTTGCTTTTTTATAACTATACCCCTAAAAGTAAATTTAATTCCCAATATTAATACTATATGATATAAAAAATATCACAGTAAAAACAATTCTAGCATGCTGATATTAAAAACATTTAATAATTTTCTTACAGCTAAGATTCACAATCCCCAAAGCTTTTCCACAAAATGTCTCACCCTTAATGATTTTCTAAAAAAAAAAAAAAGAAAAAAGATCTCTGTTAGCTGTCATACATAACAATATTTATTACTGGAAATCTCCATGCCCACAGGAGTAGCATGTGGCCCCTGTGATGTTAAGGGTGAAGGCGTGCTTCAGCAATACACATTTTGCCAAGAAAAAAATAATCTAAGGATCTTAGGCACACATGATACACCCAGTGTCTCTGAACACACACACACTTGTGGTGAAAATTGCTGGATTGCTGTTCATAAGAGCAGATCAAAAGTTTTACTTATAAAGTAAACTCCAGAAAATGTACAAGAAAGCAGGAGATTTACTATTCTCTTCCATTTTTTATTTGTTTCATCTTGTTAATTATTTTTTCTAACATTGCAAAAAACAAAAAACAAAACAGAAACTTAATTTTAAAAGCTGTTATTTCATTTATAATTAAATTCATCATGCTTTGTAAAAGAAACATAATTTTAGTGACATTTACTAAATGGGGTCAATCTAAAAAAAAAAATTACTTTTTAGCTACAGTGACACTTAAGGGGCATGATTATAAAGCAGTGAATATGACATTCACCAAAATTTCACTGCAGGTGAATATTTTTAGTCAGAGGCAAACATTTACTAGGCAGCAACACCTCTCATGTCACAAAATCTATGCAACATTTTTCCTATGTATTTGCAACCCCTGCATCTGTAATTCTGAGAAGCCAATTGCAGAGATTTGCAAAGTTTCTGGAACAAATTTACCACTGGACAGATTTTAATTTTAAACAGTCAAACCATAAAGAAGTGGTCAGGGTTTTTTTCAGTAGTAGTAGCTGCTGAAATGTATAGGGTCCCTTCTACCCTGCGCCTGTGAGGACCCGTCCTTACCTGGACCCGAGAAAACACTTATCCACCTTGAAGGTTTGGTTGAAACTAAGGAAAGGTGGTGGTGTTTGTCTCTATGTGAGAAGTGATCTCAAAGCGAGTGTGAAAGAAGACCTAGTTGATGGAGAGTGTTATGAGGCTGAAGCATTATGGGTAGAACTGCACATGGGTGTGCATACTACAAAGGTGGTCATTGGAGATTGTTATAGATAGATAGATAGATAGATAGAAAGGGCTGCTAGAGCTGGAACAGTGATAATAATGGGGGATTTTTGTTTTTTTTCAACCATCATTTACAATCCCCTCTTTCAGACAGGAAGGTCACGAACGTGACAAAAGTGACTGACCTTTCTGCATTGTGACACATACATAACAAACTCAAAGCAGGTACACAGAAATAATGCTAGGCGCAAAGTCACTACAATACACACAGCAATATCCCTGATCCAGGAAAATACTCCAAACCATCCCATGTTACCCAGGGGGTTCCCAAGTAATTATTTAGCCTTTTCATCATGTCAATACCCCCTTAGGTTCCCGAGGGGAACCATGCCCAGGTCATGTCCTTTTCCAAAAACAATGACCTGGCATAATGGTGTTTGAGGGGGCATTTAGGATGAACACCAGCCTTGAGCAAGTGACATTCTTCACTGTCCCAGACAATTTCCATTATTGGAACCAATGAGGCCAAGTAACACCATCCCCTGGGATCACTCAGAATCCATGGGTGGCATGTTCTTTCACAACAAACATACGTACTGTCGCCCAAGGCCCGTTGGGCACCATCAGAGAATCCTGCAAGGGCAAGCTGTGAGAGTAGCCTAGCCAACTCAGTGTAGGGGTCAGAGGCATCAATGAAGGCATATATAGTGTGATTTAAGGCATGATCTGAGGTGTCAGACACTGTGGAGTTCCCTCAGACTTTGAATACACATCCCCTCTATGTCCAATGAGTGTGTTATTAGTGGTGTTATCGGGTGGGCCACATATAACCTTAAAGCTCCCCCAGAACACAGAGGCTGGTGGATGACATGTGAACCAATACATACCTAGTACAGTGCTCATGCCAGCATCCCTCCAAACATTATCCAACAGTTGCAGTTTCAAGCCATCTTACACACTGAAGTGGTTGAGCATGTCCTCGGCACACTACAACAACAATCCCAATATGCCCCCAACCCTTACCCGGACCACCTTCTAAACATGCAAAAATAGAAAACAACAAACATGTAATCTCAGGTGCATAGCAATTGTTCATGGAATGCAAAAGGGAAGGAAGGGGCGTGACAGTCCATAAAAACAAGTGGGAGGGGCATGACAGTCTTTAGGCCAAATAAAAATAGTCCCAAAGAAATATACAAAAAGAAAGTCTCTTGGATAGCTTCTGAATGTCCATTAAATTCACAAAAAAGGAAGGAAAAGGAAAAGTCCACATTATAACTCTCATTCTCCTCAACTTTTCCCAAAACCTTTTGGTTCAATTCTGTGATCATTCATATGTATAAACATGAATTCTCTACCCCAAAACACTGCCTTTTTGTAAGGACAGGACTTGATATCCACAGACAAACTGGAACTGATGCGTTGGGCTAGACCTGGGTCTTTGGGCTGGCCTCTGGATCTCTCTCATGTGGTGGTCACTAGGATTTCGTACCTCAGGTTTGCGTCATTTGGCTCCCCCTCAAGGTGTCATTTCCAAGAACACTTTCCAGCAGGAGTCCGCCTTTAGTCATCTAAGCACCTCCTATGGTATTTGAACAACAAAGATGAACAACGAAGATTTCCATGTAAAAGCTGTAGTCATCTCTTCATCCGGATAGGGTATAGGGCAGAGTATAAATGGGGTGTAGGGTATGACTGGGGTGGGCATTTCTTCACGTGCATGGGGCTGTGGGTAAATGCTGGCTGGGGCAGATACTCCTCATCCGACATAATCACAGAATCTACCTGATCAATTCAGGCCTTAACCATTGGAGGTAATAAAAATAATATTCTTGGGGGGCGTGGCCAGGACCAGCATGGTGTAGGGAGTGTGGTACAGGAGCTCCGCTTGCCTAACATCCGTAATCTTATATTCTGGGGCTAAATTTAATATTTTCCGCTACAATACTGGGTATCTGGACTACGGCCGTATCGGAGAACATGTCGCCGCCAAAAAAAGCGTCGGATTCAGCTGCTAAACTGGCTAAATACCGCCATGCAGAAAGGGAGGCCGAGGAGGAAAATGGTGCCGGATCTCCGGCTGCGACGAGCTCCCTGCTGAGGACACTGAACGAGTGCTGGAGGCGATCTCGGACTGCAAAAGTACCCTCACGGGTAAGATTGAGGAGGTGAAAACTGATGTCTCGCTCATACAGGACTTACAGAAACTCCATGACCGAGTCACAGAGACAGAGAATCGTATCAGCCACGTGGAAGACGAGATGCATCCCCTGCAAGTAACTACAGAACAATTACAGCATCAGCTCCACACGATTCAAGCTAAACAAGACGATATGGAGAATCGCCTCAGAAGGTGCAACCTACGGTTTGTCGGCATACCCGAAGGTTCAGAGGGTACTGACCCCCCCTCATTTCTTGAAAACCTCCTTATTACCACATTCGGACAGGCTGAATTCTCCACGTCTTTTGTGGTTGAAAGAGCACACAGACTGGCGGCTAAACCTCCACCACAGGGGGCACCACCTAGAACCTTCATAGCCAAAATGCTTAATTTCCGAGACAGAGATGCGGTTCTCCGCCTTACCAGATTGAAAGGCAATATTCCCTTCAAGAACGGCGAGATCAAGGTCTTTCCGGATTTCTCAGCTGAGGTCCAGAAAAAGAGGGCACAATTTACCGAAGCCAAACGACAGCTGAGGATACGCCACTACTCCTGTGCGATGTTGTTCCCGGCTAGACTCCGCGTAGCTGGAGAGGACCGGGCGCACTTCTTTGAAACACCTGAGGCTGTCTTCTCCTGGCTGGAAAACACAGCGGCGCCGGCAAGGGAGCCAGCTTGACCTCCCAGCTGCTTCCCCCTTTGGATGACCACCTAGCCTGGGATACCTGTATGGATGTACTAATTTTCCTACACGTTCTAGCAACGTCCGGAACAAGAAACCCTGAAGGTACTGTATTGTTTTGAGCCCATATGAACCTCGGGACCTGTGATTTTCCTCCCTCCCCCCCCCCTCACAGGGGGGTAAAAATCTTATCCACTCTGCCCCGATTTGGTTCAATCCCCCCTCCATTATTGTTTATTTTATCCCAGGATATTCCCTCCCGCATGGCCTCACATAGATGACACGGTATTGAATTTGATACCTATGGCCCTGACTCTCTAATTTGAATGGCAAGACGGCGTCCGACATGGCATCTGTGATACGGACTCGAACCTTTGTATCCTTCCGATTCCCCCGCATACTTCATCCTGATGCCATGGGACCAGATGTCACACTCCTTGTACTGTTGTACGTTCTTCAGCAGTTAATCGTTCCAATAGATGTGGTGACCCCTAGGGGCTCCGCCACTGTTACTAATGACTGCAAAGTGTATTGTTTGTCTCAAGTTTGGTTGCCCTGGCATGCCCGGTTTTCAGTGACTACACTGGATAGATACTTGATGGGTTATCTTGCCGGGCATGTCAGCGTGTTAGTTTTTGTTGTTTTAAATTTAATTTAATTTTTTTTTTTTCTTTTATTGTTCTACTGCTCATTACATGTGTGGTGTACACAAGAATACTGGTGGTCATGACTGCATGAAGGTACTGATGCTACCCACAAAGCCGTACCTTTTTAATCTTGCTGTTATACTGCAGATCTGGTGGTGTGTGCTGCAATATCCTCTTCCGGGGGCCCTGGGCTCTGTGGGTGGTCCCGCGCATCCTCCTAATTGTGGGGGTGTGTGCGGGGTGGGTGCGTGGGCTCGAGATACTCGGACACTGGATACCCATGCCTTATTAGCATTCCTGATATAAAATGTCTCACATGGAACATACGTGGCCTCAGAGCTAGACCCAAGCACAATGCAGTCCTGTCTTATCTTAAAAAACAACATGCAGGGATTATGGTATTGGTTGAGACTCACCTCACAGGCCAGCTTATGTTGGCACTTAAAAAACCTTGGGTGGGGTGGATGTATCAAGCTCAATTTACTGCAAACTCTAGAGGTATAGCTGTCCTAGTGGCAAAAACGGTACAATTTTTACTCTTAACGCCTAAGTCTGACCCTCAAGGCAGGTTTCTATTCATACATGCCAAAGTAAATGGGTTAGAACTCCTAATACTAGCGATGTACATACCCCCCCGTTTCAGTTTGGGATCATGACGGAGGGGTTGACATTTGATAACCCAAGTCAATCTTATACTAGATTTGGCAAACTTCTTGCAGACCTTAACTTAGTGGACACATGGCGGCACCGACACCCAAAAGACAGGGTATTCTCGTGCTTTTCTACGTCATATAATTCTATGTCACGTATAGACCTAATTTTGATATCTCACACTCTTCTCCCCACTTTGGGCGAAGTGCGTTTTAACCCACGAGTCCTATCTGATCACACCCCGTATTGGATCACACTTCGAATAGATTCCTCCCCTACGAAAGACCAATAGGAACACTGCGCCATTTGAGATGATCTGGGAGGCTTTTAAAATGCATGCTAGGATGATATTATCACAGCGTATATCCAGGTACCGTCAGAGCTCTTCTCGGGTGGTTAGGCAGGCAGAACAATCCCTTGCGGAGGCAGAGAGAGATTTCTTGGCTGATCCATCACCGTCCACTGCAGATCAATTAAAATTACAAACCAGGCTTGTAAATAGTCTACATTTCCAAAAAGCTGACAGGAAAATCTTTTATAACAAACAAAGGATATATGAAAGTGGTGAGAGGGCGGGACGTCTTTTGGCTTATCTTGCCCACTTAGATCATAGGCCCCCCATTGTGGTATCTCTACGTGCTGTCGATAGGACGATGATTACTGACCCAGATATGGTGGCCGAGGAGTTTTGCTCCTTTTTTGCAACTCTCTATTCTTCTACTGCCAACAACCCCCGGGAAGAATTAGTAACACTCTTGGCTAACATAGAAGTGCCCACCCTGACACATGATCAATATACAATGCTTGAGGCTCCTATATCCAAAGATGACATAATTGAAGCCATGTCTTTACTTAACGCGTCTAAAGCACCCGGCTCTGATGGCCTCCCCCTTGAATTCTACACAACGTACACTGAGACCCTGGTTCCCAAACTGCACGACCTATTTTCCCATATATTTAAAACTGGTGCCTTGCCCCCTTCCATGAGCGAAGCATATATAGTGCTGATACCCAAACCAGGGAAAAATCCAGATCTCCCTGAATCGTATCGTCCGATATCGCTACTCCAACTAGACATTAAAATATTGGACAAGATCTTGGCACTGCGTCTGAATAAGGTGATAATGACTTTAATCCACCCAGACCAAATTGGGTTCATGCCAGCCAAAAATACAGCCTATAATTTACGCAGGTTGCATATGAATATGCAAGCTGAACATGACCAACTAGGTTCCAGAGTAGTAGTATCCCTCGACGCCGCCAAGGCGTTCGACTCCGTCGAATGGGGCTACCTATGGGAATGCTTACAACGCTTTGGATTAGGGCCTAAGTATATCAGGTGGATTCAACTCATGTATCAGAACCCATGTGCCAAGGTCTTGGTCAACGGAAGGGTTTCTGAATCTTTTCCCCTCTCCAGGGGTACACGTCAGGGTGCACTCTATCCCCATTACTATATGCCTTGGCGGTGGAGCCTCTTGCTTCCTCCATCAGGGCACATCCTGGTATTCAGGGACTGCGGCGTGGAGACTTGGTGGAAAAGATTAGCCTATATGCGGACGACATGTTATTATACTTAGCAGACCCTGGCCCCTCCTTAAAGATAGCCCTCGAGCTAATTCAAAACTTCGGTAAATATTCCGGCCTTAAGATTAATTGGAACAAATCGTTGATTCTCCCCATTGATACTAGCGTTCCCACTGATATGATGGCCTTTTCCCCTCTTCTTCGAGTTAGTTCCATGACATATCTCGGTGTTGTAATAACTCATGCACCAGAGGACTACGTCAAGCTCAATATAGAACCCCTGATTGCACGCCTAAAGGCTAAAACGCAAACATGGGCTAAACTTCCGCTGGGGGTTATGGGTCAGGTAAATCTTATCAAGATGGTCCTACTTCCCCAATTCTTGTACGTTTTTTGGCACGCTGCAGCTGATATACTCCTTAGACTTTTCAAGTCAATAGAAGCTCTTCTTAACTCCTTCATATGGGGATCGTCACGGCATAAACTGTCCTGGCAAGCACTTAAGAACCCAACTGAGCTAGGGGGTGCGGCACTGCCAGATTTTAGCATGTACTACCTGGCTGCACAACTGTCCCATTTTTTCTTTTTAGATAAACAGGACAAAGAACGTTATCTAGCCTTGGTGTGTTCCTCCCATACCCGGGGAATAACACACCCCTTCCAAATTCTGCTTAAAGACCGTAAGGGAACTGGGAATCTGGGTGGATGTAAAAGTTTATTGTATCATAATTGGAAAATATGGGAGGTTATAGGTCGCAAACTGAAAATACCACCTACACACTACCACACACCACTATGGGACAACCCTGGTCTGCAAGAACTATTAACTATCCCTGATGTTAGTATATGGCTGAATCAAGGTGTAAGGTATTTATCTGATGTGTATTGTGATAATGTACTTAAATCATTTCAACAACTCAAGGGGGAATTTCACCTTCCCAACTCGATGCACTTTAGGTACCTCCAGCTCCGCCACTCCCTCCAAACACAGTTCAGTGATGAATCCCCTAATGTGGAGTGTCTCGACGTTCTATGCATTATAACTGGCCAAGACTCCCGCAAGCATATATCGCTGTTCTACAATTCTTTACTTCACCCTTCCACAACCATTCTAGCATATAATCTAAAAGAACGTTGGACCCGGGATGTGGGGGAGTTGGAGGATGACGAATGGGAGCATGCATTGAGTACCAATAAAAAGGTATCCACTAGACTATCTGATCACGCCACGCAATTGTACATCATGCATAGGTCATATTTGACCCCCAACAGACTTGCTAAATTTAAACCTAATCAGAATCCATTATGCCCTAGATGTGATGGCCCCTCGAGCACTTTTTTCCATCTTCTATGGACGTGCCTGGTGATACAGGACTATTGGTCCCAAATAGTTAAGTTTATACATGATGAGATGGGATCACCTCTGACGCTCTGTCCGAAACAATGCCTACTGGGAATATACCCTGACCCCGACTCGGACAAATTCCATAAAATATTTCTACAAGAGGTACTGTTCACAGCTAGGTTACTTATAGCGAGAAAGTGGCTGCAAGTCACACCACCGACACTGCAGGAATGGATCTCAGCAGTCAACCAGGTCCTGCCATACAAAAAAGAGATATACGTTCATAGGAAATGCCCGGCTAAATATGGTAGGATTTGGGATACGTGGCTGGGGAATGCAGATACGTGCACAAAAATTTCTAGTGACCCATTATAAACTGGCTCCTGTATAGGGATATCTATGGGTCTTGTATGTGAGATATGTGTATACCCACACTTACTATATATTCCATGATGACAGGATGCGGTATATATGACTTGTATATAACCTGTAATAGGGCCACACCCTCTTGTCCATTCCATATATTGTATAACTGTATTGATGTAGTATGTATACCCTATGTATATCACTCTTTTTTTCAAATAAAAACACCACGTTATTTGTAACATTTTACCCAAACATATATTCTGACTCGGAAGTCTCCCAACTTTGTAAATGTCTGATCATCAGCAACAAACAAAACAAAGATGGATAAACAACATTAGGGTGGCACAGTGGTGTAGTGGGTAGCACTCTCACCTAGCAGTAAGAAGGGTCGCTGGTTCGAATCCCGACCACGACACTACCTGCCTGGAGTTTGCATGTTCTCCCTGTGTCTGCTTGGGTTTCCTCTGGGTACTCCGGTTTCCTCCCACACTCCAAAGACATGCTGGTAGGTTAATTGTATGCTGTCTAAATTGGCCCTAGTATAGGTATGAATGTGAGTTAGGGACCTTAGATTGTAAGCTCCTTGAGGGTATAGGGATTGATGTGAATGTATAATATATATGTAAAGCGCTGCGTAAATTGACGGTGCTATATAAGTACCTCAAATAAATAAATAAATAAATAAACATTACATCATTAACACTTCATGATTGACACTCTGGGAATTCAAAAGGTAAATATCCAGAATAGTCATTCTGATTGCCTATTTCAAACAAATCCTTCCCATCACATTTTAGTACCACATCGACTCAATATATGCAGCAATATTTTTTCCAAATTTCACCCCTCTGTTACCAGCATGGGGTTAAACACAGTATGAGACAACTTGTGTACATTTTAAACACACACTTAAAATACTTTACCAACCTAAATGATACCTTATGCGTTCATTAAACACAATACAACCACTTTCTCATTCCACATTCATTTGGCCAATCCATTCACTCTCCAATTTTTCATATTTTTTCCTTTGAACACCTTTAAACACCTTCAAACACCTTTAAACCTTAATATTTTTTCTCTAGTGCGTATAATGTCACAACCTTAAATCACTTCCTTTTTTTTTTCTTTACCAACCACAATTCATTTGGCATAACGCCCATAATATATAACTTCCTCATTCTTAGCATAGATATACTTCCCAAATATAATATTCTTAAACTTGTATTGGGTTAAAATCAACATTTTAAAATCCCCAATTATTGTTAATACAGCTTAAACAAAATTAAAACCATTTGCACAAATATAGCACATTTGAAAAAAAACACCTTTTAAATTCAATAATGTAAGGATAGGCAACTACAACGAAAACAGTCCTTAAAGTCAGACTCTAACCAAAATAATCAAGATACCCTATACATAAATTGAAATGCTACTTTTAAAAATTTGTATCTGATCAGATTCCTCAAAAAAAACATTTGGTACCAGTGCATACATGTAATTTTATCAGTTACATGTCACATTCCCCTTTTAATGTACCCAATCTACTATACAGTGGGCACGGGCTTAATATGTGCCCAACACATTTCATAAATAGACTGACGATAGTTGCAACATTTTAACAATAAACATGTACTTTTATAGATAACTTTTCTGAATCAAATCCTTCTTTAACATTCAGCAAGTCTCTCTCACTCGCTGACTATGGAATGCAAATATAGCAGTATGCTCTCCATAAAAGCGGTGGTGAAGGCATGGTCGTGGTTTGATCCCCTCTTCCATCTCCACACACAGATGGGTACCCTACTCTGTCCCTCTCACCTGCCCACTTTAGCAACGCTCTCTGTCTTGGCAGGATCATAGGACATATATCAACTACCCAACAATTCATCTGCATTCAGAGGAAAAAACAACTTATACTCTAAGTTGGAATTCCAAGACAAGACAAAAATTCACATACACATAAAATTAAGCATTTCTCTCTATTAACAACAACTTTCCCCTACCTAGGTGTCCGTCTTATGAAACTGCGAACAGCGGCGACCCCAAGGATCACCACTGATCACAGTCCACAAACAGTCCATGAAATAGAGACAATCGTGGGAGAAGTGTTTAAACATGTTCTCCCTCTGATGATCTCCGCACTGATCGACACAGAAACGGGCAGTCCATGAAGCTGTGACCCCAGCGCTTCACTGGCGATCCGCGTCAGAACTCACACCCCCAAACCCATCAGCTCAGAGGTGGAGAATCGGAGAGCGAAGAGGGAATACGGGGGAATCGGAGGGGGAAGGAGGAAGATTTATAACTTACCTCTACC
Source organism: Aquarana catesbeiana (assembly GCF_042186555.1). NCBI lineage: Eukaryota > Metazoa > Chordata > Amphibia > Anura > Ranidae > Aquarana > Aquarana catesbeiana. Next base: position 660,413,133 of record NC_133324.1, read on the forward strand.
TCATTCAGACCCCCAAAACAGTAACCATGTCCCCCTTTAAGTATACCAAGCAGCGACAATTTTATCACTGCCCAATAAACTGACATCTTGGTGTTTCTGTGAATCTCTGGTACCGTAATCCCGCAAAGTCTCACGAGATCCCAGCATCAGGGGCTGCTCATTGCACGAGGTGGGGTCATTGCATGAGATGAGGTGCTTTCAACAAAGGTTCTAGCCTCCCCACCAGCTCTCTCTTTTTACCCCTGTTTGAACCATTTCCTGTACAAGTAGGTGTGGGCGCCCTCCCTGAAGCCTCGGTCTCATAGTCCTCCTCCCCTACATAAGATATGTATGGTGCAGTAGAGGCACCATGTCCCGATGCCACCTGGGAATCAGCCCCCACCACCCTCTGTACCTGTGCCTGTTGCTGAACAGTGATCTGCACTGATCTGCACATCTTACCGACTCACCTGTACCGACTCATTATAACTTCAGCAAACAACAATAAACAAGCAAACAGGGCACGTTTACACAAAAATCCTTATTTTAATAACACCTTTTATATGATAATCCAAATTTTAACCTTGGCCGTAACACTCTAACTTCCCTATTTTAAACAAAACTCTTTCTGTGTTAATTAACTGCTTAAAACCTCCTGTCTTGGCTATTCCTTTAAGGTCGTTACCCCAGATATACTTCGTAGTCAATAAATACATGACCACGAAAATCTCTCACACTTGCTACAGCAAATCATGAAAGAATCACAAATCAATCAAAAATCGATAAAAAATCAATTCGTCCACACCTGGTATGCCATGCCGATAAAACTGTCCCAACATTCACGTCCCTTTAAATCTCAAACAGCTCAGACTGTTACTTCCCGTTTTTTTAAAAGCACTATTTTCCTTTTTTTTCCTTTCTCTACGTGTCAGTTCTAAAAACAGCTCGTGTCAGTTTCTCTAAAAAATGCATTGAAAAAGCCTCGTATAATGCAAACCTAAGAAATAACTCAAATCCCTCTTTACCTTCTCAACTTAACTTGCTTTACCCTCTACAATGTAGGATGTTTTTATTAAAAAACACCTTTTAAACTACTCACTTACTAATCTGATCATACCGTAGGGCGTTCTCCGAACACTCCCTTACCTTACACAAACCCCCTTCCAACTAACACATTTCTTCACAAGCTTCAAAAATAGCACTCTGATACCATTCCAAAAGTTCATCAAAACATGAACAAACAAATTATGCATTTTCAAGCAGAATCAAGCACTTATAATTCTAAAGCTCTATAACCAAAATACTAGCAAAGGGGAGAAGTCATATTATTCAGTATAACAGTACTCACCACTTCCACGATACCTGAACAAGGGAAACTTACTTCACTCTAAATTAATTTACCCTTCTTGGGACATTATATAACACAGTGAAAACAGGGGAACAGGGCTGCCTTACCCCTTACAGCCCCATATCCCACACAACAGATATCTTATTACTTTTATGTTGCAAATGCGATAGACAAGAAAAGCCAGATAGAGCAAAAATTTGTAGGTCCCCGTAGTAATTGCCTTATTACATACTTATCTTATTCTCCTTCACCAAAAAAGAGCGTAATACTACATTTTAAAACTTCTCACAGGCTTACCTAAAGCCAGGGGCTTCCCAAAAGCCACTTCTTAAAAGGCATGGTCCGTCTCACACTTCTCTTTTTTTTTAAAGACTAAGCTGAGCTGAGGCAGAAAAACCTTACCCCAGGTGAGCCTTATCTAAATTCAGTCCTAAATTCAAAAATCTCAAGCAGTGCCTCCAAACTGAAGTGGAGTCAAACGGTATTTCTATATACCTGACAAGACCAGCTGGGTATAATCACGGCAATTACCACACTCACAGGACCCTCCCAGTACTGAGGAGAACCACAATTCTTTATTTATACGGTACAGAATAAAACTGTAATGTAGCTATATTTTCTTATATGTATGCTTTATAGGAAACCTGTCATAAAAACTGAAAAACAGAACTAGTTGACTTCAACTAGTTGACTTAACTTGAGTCTGATACAAGTTAATTATAATATATGAATCCACATGACTTTATGGCCCCACGAAATGGAGTCCCTTCTGTTTAGTCATATTACTACAGTCTTCTAAGTTGAAGTTCACTACTCTCTCTACCCATTTCTGAATCTCATCATCAATGCAATAGGCCATGCCCAGGGGTTACCTCCCTTTTTACATCTACCCAGAGTTTATCTTCTTGACAGAAGAGACAGTGGGGGTTATTTACAAAAGGCAAATCCACTTTGCACTACAAGTGCAAAGTGCACTTGAAATTGCACTGAAAGTGCACTTGGAAGTGCAGTCACTGCAGGTCCGAGGGGGACATGCAAGAAAAGTAAAGAACAGCATTTTAGCTTGCACATGATTGGATGATAAAATCAGCAGAGCTTCCCCTCATTTCAGATGTACCCCTCAGATTTACAGCGACTGCAAGACATTCCTTTCAGTGCAATTTCAAGTGCACTTTGCACTTGTAGTTTGCACTTGTAGTGCAAAGTGGATTTGCCTTTAGTAAATAGAGTAATTGATCCAAAAGTGAGGCCTGGTGATAGGCTTGTGCATTAGGGGACCCTAGACCCCCGAGGTGTTTAGATGTGTATAAGGTATTTAACACAACTTGGGGTTTTCTCCCTGCCCAGATATAATTTTGCAAAAGAGCAACAAGGGAAGGGAAAAAAATGTGTAGGGACAAGGATAGGGAGCGACCTTAAATAATATATTAGTTTAGGTAATATTTGCATTTTTTAGGCTGCTATTCACCTTATCCGTGAGATTTGGTCTTTACCTATGTGTGACATCTCCAGCGAGATTTGTTCTAGAAGTTTGGGGAAGTTAACCTTGTGCAAATTAGAATAATAAATAAATGGAACCGGCACCAATAATAAAACAAAAAGGAAAAAAGGGTTGCTGCACCTGAAATTAGTGAAGACTAATGAAGAATGAATGCTGTGGTAAAGGGCGCTCCCAATGCAATCATTAGTATGCAAAAAGTGATTTATACAAATAGTATGTATACATTCAAAACCGTGTATAAACGTGTATTAGTGAATGGCTTCACTTTATACATGTGCACAAATGTTTTAGAAAAAATAATTAATATATTTATGATTGCTCAAACAAATATATCATGAAAAGTTCAAAACAGCTCCAAAATTCTTTTTAGATGATTCTACTCCAACACCATGTGAGAAATAAAATCCATTTTCCAAATAATATTCGTGATTTTCACCCAAAGTGACAACAAATTATGCTCACCAGATGGCCCTGGCCAGCAAGTGACCATAAGATATGAAGTACCTCCTCGGATCCTGGAAACCATACAACGATCTTTTTCCAATCGATCGTTCACATGTTGGGTGAACTTGGTTGAATGAGCCCGGGAGCAGCCAGATCAAATCTTTGTTATCTGTGCAAATTAGAGACAGGGGAAGTTAACTGTATGCCAAGGTATATAATAGAAGGAGAATCCCAATTACATGAGAATTGCTTCCTTGGTAGGTTGCATTTAGCAGGGGAAATACCTACAGGAAGAGAATAGCATTTAGACATATTCATCTTGTAATAAGAAATTTCCTGAACCATGACAAACTGTTTTGTACTTTAGAGAGAGAGGTATCAGGTTCGATTATCGTCAATATAATATCGTCTGTAAATAGTCCCAGTTTGTGTTCTTTTTTTCAGTGCTAATTCCATGGATGGAGGAACTGGTTCTAGTATACTCTGCTAGAGGCTCAATGGTCAAGGAAAAAATTATTGGGGAAAGAGGGCACCCATGCCAGGTTCCATTCGACAACTGAAAACAAACAGATATCATGCCTGAGGTAAATACTTTGGCAATAGGGTTAGTATAGAGCAGTGATGGCAAATCTTGGCACCCCAGATGTTTTGGAACCACATTTCCCACAATGCTCATGCACTCTGTAGTGTAGCTGAGCATCATGGGAAATGTAGTTCCAAAACATCTGGGGTGCCAAGGTTCACCATCACTGGTATAGAGAGACATAATTGCTGAAAATTCCAAATTTTGACAGAGTCTGGGATAAATAATCTCAGTGTACCCTGTCAAAGGCCTTTTCAGCATTTATAGCTATAAACACACAAGGTTTTTTCATTACCTCTGCGAATCGTATTAGATAATTTTTCTAGTCCCATCTGGTGCTTGGAGGCCTTTAACAAATCCTTCCTGGTCCAATCCTAAGATGAGTGGTGTACTATCCATTAACTTGTTTACTAGTATTTTGGCATAGATCGTTGGTCGTATTTAATAGAAAGATGGGTCGGAAATTTGGAGGGATGGAGGGGTCATTTCCTGGTTTTGGAGGGGTTACCATGATGGCTTGAAGCATCTTTTTTGGGAAGGAACCCAAAGCCTCTGCATTTTTGAAAAGTTCTGTTAGATATGAAGCAAGGGTTTCGGCAAAGGCTTTGTAGTACTCGGCTGAGAAGCCATCAACCCCAAGGAATTTATGTAATTGTAGTGTTTTGATTACTGTCAATACTTCCATGCCAGTATTTGGTCTATTAGGATGTTAAGATGTTAAAGAGTTTCTGCAGTTACTTTAGGAAGATGCAGGTGGTTAAGAAATTCCCATATGTCTACTGGCGAGGGTTGGTTAGTATCTGGATCCCCTTGGAGATTACACAGGGAGGATAGCCTGGTTCGGGTCTACCTCTATTTTAGTTGCTGTGCCAAAAGCTTACCTGCTTTGTTGCCCTGAGAATAGTATGACAGTTTTAAATATTTGAGATATTTATCATAATCTGAGATTAATGCCTGTTTCAGTTCTTCCCTGCATACAGTAGGTCTTGGTGGAAAAGCTGTAGGCGTAGACTGATTTTTTTTAAGTTGAGCCTCCAACTCTGCTATCTCCTTATGTAATTGCAAGATGATCTGCAACTTTCATTTCCTTTGCCGAAATGCCAGCTGAATAAGTATACCTCTTATATAAATGCCTTATGGATGCACCATACCAAAGATGATGAACTAGATACATCTTTGTTGAAAGTAAAGAATCCCTTAATTTTACCCTCTAAGCCTGACTTATGTTGGGGTTTGGATAGAAGAGCTTTGTTATTTTGCCACAATGCATTCAAAGGGAATGAGAGGGTGGAGACATAATTGCAGTTGCTGCTACTGTCAACTCCCATCTCGACCCCCCAAAATAGAGAAGGGGTGGGACTATTCCGGTACTCAATATCAATATACAGTGATAGATATAGAGATGAGTTAAAACCTTATAAAGAATCAATTTTAATAGAAAAAAATAATAATGAAAAATACAGTTACAATTACAATTGCAATTACAGACAACATCACTACATATAATCATAAAAGGGAAATACCACACAGTCTAAGCAAGTGGATTCTGCAGAATTTTAGATGAGGAGTGTATGTACAGCTTTAATTCTCAACCGGTTTCGCAGTTAACACCGCTTCTTCAGGAGAAGCATATCTAAAACATGATATAAAATGGCTTTGAACATATACAGGTATATATATTAAATTATTGCAGCAAAACCATTTACAAAAATATCAAAGCACTTCATACAAATGAGATAAAGATAAGGACAAGCTCACCCACTCAGGCGGTTTCCGTGGGTATGTAGGACCCGATATAAATCTCCCCGCGGTGGACACAGGGGATGACAGACAGCCTCTAGTGGATAAAGATTGAATTAAACAGATTGTAGACATCACAGTTCTGATGATATCGTGAGAGGGTGTGCCATTACCATAGAAATACGGTAAACCCCAGGTGGTGGTATGGGAAACATACAGGGGACAGTGGGGGGAGAAGGGGAGAAGGGGGAAAAAGGGAGGGAGAAAAAAAAAGGAGAGTTGAAAATTCGAAAGGCCAGAATAAAGGGGGAATTGGGAAGAATAGGAGGGAAGGGAGGGGGAAGGGGGGAGGGACCGGAAAGGGGGGGGGGGAGAAGGGACGGAAAAGGAAGGAGGGAAAGACAGGAATGGAAGACCAGGGGAAAGGGGAGGGGGGAAGGGAAAAAGGGGGGACAAGGAGGGGAAGGAGCAGAGGAAAACTAGGAGGGTAAAGTGGGAGAAACAAGGGGAAGGGAAAGCAGAATAGGAAAGGAACAAACAGAAGGGGAAAAAAGTAAGGAAGGGAATGGGAGGGAGAAGGGGGGAGAAAGGAAAGGGGGAGGGAAAGGCGGGGGGAGGGGGGGGAGATAGGGAAAAAGAAAAAGGGGAGACCAAGAGAACCACCACCCATAGAGGTACTAAGGGCTATAAAGAATGATTAAGTTGAAGAAATACATTATTGGAGCCTTTGTGTGAATCCACAATATCCAGGGTTATGGGACTGTGATCTGACCATATGATGTTGTGGATGCACACCTTAGCCACCCGTTGTAATAGATATTTATCCACAAGGAAGAAGTCAATCCTCGAGTAGATGTTATGGACATTAGAATAGTAGGTGATGTCCTTCTCTGTGGTATGTAGGCAGTGCCAGGGGACGTGAAGATCCTAAAACAGAGTGGACCTAAATTCCGCCACCTTCTCATTGCACTGGAAGAGGAGTCTATAGATGCATTCATCACCATGTTAAAATCTCCACATAGAACAAGATTTTCCTTCTGTAGTTGTTTAGCTTGTTTCAAGACCTTGCGAAAAAACTTCATAGGGCACTTGTTGGGGCGTATAGATTCACCAAAGTATATAAGACATTGTTAAACTCAGCTACTAAAATAATGAATCTACCTTGCTCATCAAGTCTTTTATGGCTATGAGTATGCCATTACGCTTGGTAGGAGCGTTGGCTGCAAATATATGGGGGATTTTCACATGAGAACATTTAGGCGCCTTGAGAGTCCTGGACACATAGGATATCACAGTGTTGAATTAACGGAGAAGTATTGGAATGCAAAAATAGGTAGTACATGCCACCCTCATACCTGCATTGCATTTCTTTCTTTCCTCAGCCCTTTAGTTTTTGCAGAATAGTCTTTTGAAGTGTCCAGAATCAGCCTCTAACAGTTCTCTCTCAGTCCAAATGTTTCCAGGGGGTGGATACAGCTCCACAATCCAGCCACTCCTTCACTCCCTCCCTCTGGAGGACATGTGGGTGTGTTTGGTGAAGAGGCACACACCCAGGCTGCTATCAAGACTGAGAATGTTCTTCACGTGCCTCTGTTTCCATGGCATCGTGTCCCCAGCTAAAACCCGAAAGCAGAGACAGTGTGACACAAGCACTCTAATCTCCTCACCTTTCACTGGCTGTTATCTACAAGCTCTCCTCTGCGAGACTCCAACATCTTCCCCCCTGGGCTTTGATGTTCCTGTGTCCTCCGAATCCCCCCCCCACTCATTCAAAGTTCATGTCAGCGTCTCGTCCAGCTGATGGGGGGAGGGGGGAGAGTTACTGAAAACTTCTCATGTACAGAAATGAACACTGGTGAGCTCTTTACACACAGCACTGTGTTATATCAGAAGAGGAAACATGGTGAGGAGCATAGTAACCTGTGCCCTGCGTCTGTTCTCTGAAATGTACACAGTGCTATGTGTAGAGAGCATACCTGTGCACAGTACATAGGAGAGGGAGACTGACAATTCCCCCACATCTAAAGTGACCCCCGATATGTCCCTAGAGTCTCCTTTATTGTACATAAAAAAATCATCCCTCTGTCACTGATCCCACACCCCCACCACCATCCTTCTGCCACTGATCCCATCCCCTCCTTTCCACCATCCTTCTGCCACTGATGTCATCCCTATCCCCTCATCCCCTGTACTCCTACACAGTCCCATCATCCCTATCCCCTGTACTCTTATACAATCCCATCATCCTCATCCCCTGTACTCTTAAAGAATCCCATCATCCTCATCCCCTGTACTTATATACAGTCCCATCATCCCCATCCCCTGTACTCCTATACAATCCCATCATTCCCATCCCCTGTACTCCTATACATTCCCATCATCCCCATCCCCTGTACTCCTATACAGTCCCATCATCCCCATCCCCTGTACTCCTATACAATCCCATCATCACCACCCCCTGTACTCCTATACAATCCCATCATTCCCATCCCCTGTACTCCTATACAATCCCATCATCCCCATCCCCTGTACTCCTATACAGTCCCGTCATTCCCATCCCCTGTACTCCTATACAGTCCCTTCATCCCCATTCCCATCCCCTGTACTCCTATACAATCCCATCATCCCCATCCCTGGCATGTGATGACTCTGTATGGCATGTGATGGCACTGTACGGCATGTGATGACTCTGTACGGCATGTGATGACTCTGTACGGCATTTGATGGCTCTGTACGGCATGTGATGGCACTGTATGGCATTTGATGACTCTCCACGGCATAAGAAGGCACTGCACGGCAAGTGATGGCACTGTGCGGCATGTGATGGCTCTGTACGGCATGTGATGGCACTGTACGGCATGTGACGACAGTATACGGCATGTGATGACTCTGTACGGCATGTGATGGTACTGTACGACATGTGATAGCACAGTATGGCATGTAACAGCTCTGTAGGGCATGTGATTGCAGTGTACGGCATGTGATGACTCTGTACGGCATGTGATGGCACTGTACGACATGTGATGGCACTGTACGACATGTGATGGCACTGTACGGCATGTGATGGGTCTGTACGGCATGTGATGGGTCTGTACAGAATTAATTTACATACATGCCAGAGGACATTTACATACACAGCACTATCAGTGACTTCTCCTACCTTAGTCACTGAAGTGCTGATATCTCTGCCGATTCTTCTGACCATCGGAACAGACTGCAGAGGAGGAGGGAGGAGGGAGAAGGGAGAAGGGAGGGGGAAGCAGCTATGCTCTACGAAGTCTCAGGAACGAGCAGAGAGCCGACTCCAGAGCCAGACCATTGTCGGTATCACGCTGTATGAAAGTCTGTAGACCCTCCCACAGGTATTTAGCTCAATTTTAACAGAATGGGGGCAGTTCTGAGAGGGCTGGAAAGATTTTTAGATATCAGCAGCTCACATAGAATAGATGTAAGCAAAAAAAGGAAACCCATACTTCTCTTTTAAAGCTTCTTTCCATAGTGCTTGTTGTTTAAAAGGGCTATTCAGACCTCAGACGTTGAAAGAGAAGAGTTTAAAGGATAAGTTTACATTTTGTAACATGTTACATGCTACACCGATATTCAGGGTATAACATGTAACATTAAAGGACCAGCCCCCGCACCTCCCTGATCTGACAGCTAGCGGGGATCTTCCCCTCCTTCCCCAGCCATGTCACTCATTCACACTGTCCGGTTAATAGAAAACTACAAGGTCTGGCAGGATTTGCGGCTCTCAACTTATAGTTTTTATTCTTTCTTCCTGTCAGATCATATATGCTTGCCCCCGGAGGTACGGGCACACAGATACAATGGCAGATCTGCTGGAGACCTGCGTAGCACCAGCGATCTGCTGATGATCTGCAATGCTTTACAGGCTCAAAAAATAAATAAATAAATGCACATTTATATACCTGCAAAAAAAGGTGCATTTAACCAGTTCCGGACCGGCCGCCGCAGTTGTACTGCGGCAGGTTGGCTCGGCTGGGCGAAGCATCGTAGCTATACGGCAGTCACGATGAATGGATTTGTTTCAGAACCGATCAGTCTCCAGGCCCAGGCCAATGATTTCTGGCTTGGACCTGGTGATCGGTTCTGGTGAATGAAATCCTTCCCCTGCCTGTAAGTGTAAACACAGGCAGGAGAAATTATGTCATCTCCCCTCGTGGAACTCTTTTCCGTTCCAGAGAGAGGAGAGGAGACATCTCACAGTAAGTTGTACCAACACTACACTAACACCAGTACATATAGGTACACTTGTCACCCCCCATTACCCCCCCCAGTTAACCCCTTCACTCCCTGTCACAGTGTCACCCAGTGCAGTTTTCATATTTTTATGTGATCACTGTACTGGTGTCATTTGTGACAATAATCAGAGTTAGAGAACTTAGTAGTAGCCCCAGATAGGTCTAGGGACCCCCTAAACCTGCCTAATAAAGGTTTAAACCCTTGATCACCCCCCAGTTAACCTTTTCACCCCCTGTCACCAGTCATCACCGTATTAGTGTTATGGGTGACGCTGGTTATTTAGTAATTTTTTTATAGCATCAGGGCACCTGCGGTATATTAACCAATAGAGATGACATCAGGTTTTAGCATCAGTTAGGGTTGCCCCCGGCATCGTTAAATTAGTGCCAGTAGCGCTAACACCCATGCACGCACCATATACCTCCCTTAGTAGTATAGTGTTTGAACGGATCAATATCTTTGATCTGATCAGATCTATACTAGCATCCCCAGTAGTTTAGGTTTCCCATATATGCAGCATTAGTGGGATCAGCCCAGATACCTGCTAGCACCTGCATTTAGCCCCTCTGCCCAGCCCACCCAAGTGCACTATCAATCGATCACTGTAACTTACAAAACAAAAAACACATAACTGCAGCATTCGCAGAGTCAGGCCTGATCCCTGCGAAAGCTAACAGTTTTTTTTGTAGCGTTTGAAGCAGTTGCTGACAGTCAGGTCAGAGGCCAAAATGTCCAATCGAAGGTACACTAGTAAAGAGCCCTACACGTTTCTGAGCATGACAGATGAGAGTGAAGAGTAAGTCACCCACCTGTCAGATTCAGGCTCAGAATACGAACCGATAGACAGCATCGGCACCCTGACAGATAGCTCTGACAACGGAGTAGTGGTCCCTGCCAAGGTCAGGCGTACTCGACCCCATTCTTCTGCTGTTGTTGAGGTGCAAGAACCACAGGGCTCTCGTATGGAGCAGAGAGCCAGTACTAGTGCCACTCATCCTTCTGGTGAGCTGGCAAGCACCAGCGGCCTAGTACATCCTGGTCATACATCCAGCACTGCAGTATCACGTGGTGACGTGGCAAGTCCCATAAGTGCAGTTCAAACTGGTGAGGAGGCTAGCACAAGAAGAGTCCCGCATCCACCAAGAAGACAAAGACAGGCCCGTTGAGCCCATAGTGCCCTTCCTGCTGCATTTGCCAATCCGAATTAGGAGCCCACCACTTCTGCAGCACCCATACTTCCCCTATTCACTGGCCAACCCAGAATTCAGGTGGGAACAGTTGATTTTAGGTCACTTGATTTTTATTTGCTGTTTTTCACGGAAGATCTCTATAGATCTGTTGTGGACCAAAGCAATTTGTATGCTGGTAAATTCATCGCCACTAATCCCCAGTTGGCCCTTGCCAGAGATTGGAAACCTATTACGGTTTCTGAATTTAAGACCTTCCTGGGCCTATCCCTTCTCATGGGCATAGTTAAAAAAAGTGAGTTGTGGTCATATTGGTCCACGGACCCAATTCACCATATGCCCGTGTTCTCTGCTTGCATAACCAGGACACGATACGAGCAGATCTTCTGGTTCATGCAGTTAAATGACGATGAACTAAAAGGTTGTGAGGGAATTGAATGTGAGGGACTGCCAACATCCTTAAATCCTTAAGAAATGGGAGTAATGAAGTATATAAAAGGCAATCAAGTGCCACTTTTATTAAAGTACAAAAGATGAATTTTACTGTTAAAAAACAGTCACTTTAAAACATACAAAGTACACCAAACGAATTAATTATACATAGATCTACATATATCAAACCCAAAGGCTACTAATCTAGGCACTGCCAGAGTCAAGCTGAGGTCAGTCCATGAAGATTTGTAGCATACATCCCTACATGTTTCAGAAATTTTTATTGGTACATATTTTCCTTCATCAGGGGAGATTTATTTTGGGTGACTTTATCTTTATCTGCAACATAAATATAATACATAGTATATGTGCAATAATACATAAAGGCAGGTCAGTTTTATATAATAAACTTGTACAATATTTTTGGGTTAGAGACTTACATACAGAGTTCATTGGAATAGCATGGGAAAGGGGTAAAAACAATGACCTATGATCCACGTTGGCTGGGAGAAATCCAACAGGTGTGCAGTCGTGTAGTCCAGAGCCGGCCAGTGCCTCACACACACAAGAGACACCCTGATATTGAACCAGCAATAGGCACTATCTAAAAAACCTTAAGTAAATATACAGGAAGGTTTTGTTAACTTCTAAATAGAGTTTTTTATATAGAGACACAGATACTGTGCTAACACAGCAAGCCAGGTGCATACATTGCCCTGGATTGCCAGAGAAATAATATAGATTACCTTTCACTGTGATGGTAAATGTGCAGTGCAGACATCAGAGCGGCAGCCCTCAAACTGAGGCAACGTCAGCTGTGGGTAAGCACTTTAAATAGTGAATCATTATGTGAGGAAACCAATCAACACAAGTTGATTGCATGGTGCTGGTTGTTCCACCCTATTAGCTGTAAAAAGAAACAGCTGGGGCAGGAACTCAGAGTGTCTCTCTGATACAGGGGTGCATGGCATAGCCACACGCCAATGCGACACCGGCGGAAGAGAGGTCCCCACTCGTGTAATGAAAATGCACGCAGCGGGGACATGTAGGAGCTCCCCTCTGCACAAAGGCCTCAATGGGGAGCCGGAAATACTTTCGTCACCCACTAGCCATGCACAGGAGGAGCCCACCCGCCGGGCATGTGCAATGCATAGCACAGCCCCAGGAGCGCACAGTGCACCATCTAGTGGCGAAATAGAGCAATAGCAGCCAACATGTATACAATAAAAATGAAGCAAAACCAAAACCAAGAAAGAAAAACATATGACAAAAATTAAATAGACTATAACCATGACAAAAACAACAAATAAAAATGGAGGATAAATTAAATACACATATATATCAGTTGAATATCAGATGGATGTATTTAACAAAAGGCTAGATCATCCAAATTGCGAACATACCGTTATAAAGATAATCATATGCTGGTAAAACTGTATTTATAAACAATCAATAAAGTTCTATTCAATATACACATCCCCCTAGCAAGGAAAAGAGCTCTATGAAAAATTATTTATAATCAAATGCCTTACTAGGACCTGATGATATCGTGCCCCAAAGAGCTGGATCTACAAAAAATGGAAAGATAGATACAGTGGGGACGGAAAGTATTCAGACCCCCTTAAATTTTTCACTCTTTGTTATATTGAAGCCATTTGCTAAAATCATTTAAGTTCATTTTTTTTTCCTCATTAATATACACACAGCACCCCATATTGACAGAAAAACACAGAATTGTTGACATTTTTGAATATTTATTAACAAAGAAAAACTGAAATATCACATGGTCCTAAGTATTCAGACCTTTTGTTGTGACACTCATATATTTAACTCAGGTGCTGTCCATTTCTTCTGATCATCATTGAGATGGTTCTACACCTTCATTTGAGTCCAGCTGTGTTTGATTATACTGATTGGACTTGATTAAGAAAGCCACACACCTGTCTATATAAGACCTTACAGCTCACAGTGCATGTCAGAGCAAATGAGAATCATGAGGTCAAAGGAACTGCCTGAAGAGCTCAGAGACACAATTGTGGCAAGGCACAGATCTGGCCAAGGTTACAAAAAAATTTCTGCTGCACTTAAGGTTCCTAAGAGCACAGTGGCCTCCATTATCCTTAAATGGAAGACGTTTGGGATGACCAGAACCCTTCCTAGAGCTGGCCGTCTGGCCAAACTGAGCTATGGGGGGAGAAGAGCCTTGGTGAGTGAGGTAAAGAAGAACCCAAAGATCACTGTGGCTGAGCTCCAGAGATGCAGTCGGGAGATGGGAGAAAGTTGTAGAAAGTCAACCATCACTGCAGCCCTCCACCAGTCGGGGCTTTATGGCAGAGTGGCCTGACGGAAGCCTCTCCTCAGTGCCAGACACATGAAAGCCCGCATGGAGTTTGCTAAAAAAACACCTGAAGATGGTGAGAAATAAGATTCTCTGGTCTGATGAGACCAAGATAGTACTTTTTGGCCTTAATTCTAAGCGGTATGTGTGGAGAAAACCAGGCACTGCTTATCACCTGTCTAATACAGTCCCAACAGTGAAGCATGGTGGTGGCAGCATCATGCTGTGGGGGTGTTTTTCAGCTGCAGGGACAGGACGACTGGTTGCAATCGAGGGAAAGATGAATGTGACCAAGTACAGGGATATCCTGGACGAAACCTTCTCCAGAGTGCTCAGGACCTCAGACTGGGCCGAAGGTTTACCTTCCAAAAAGACAATGACCCTAAGCACACAGCTAAACTAACGAAGGAGTGGCTTCACAACAACTCCGTGACTGTTCTTGAATGGCCCAGCCAGAGCCCTGACTTAAACCCAATTGAGCATCTCTGGAGAGACCTAAAAATGCTGTCCACCAACGTTTACCATCCAACCTGACAGAACTGGAGAGGATCTGCAAAAGGGTACTTCTACTAAATACTGAGCAAAGGGTCTGAATACTTAGGACCATGTGATATTTCAGCTTTTCTTTTTTAATAAATCTGCAAAAATGTCAACAATTCTGGTGTTTTTCTGTCAATATGGGGTGCTGTGTGTACATTAATGAGGAAAAAAAAATAAACTTAAATGATTTTAGCAAATGGCTGCAATATAACAAAGAGTGAAAAATTTAAGGGGGTCTGAATACTTTCCGTCCCCATTGTATATGGCTAAAAATATTTGAGAAAGAAAAGGGGGGAAGGGGTGGTGGAGGGCTATAAGTTCAATTCACAACCCCCTGAGACAAAGACCGGAAGAAAAGATTGGAAGACAATGAACTCTGTGGTCCTCGGGGTGACCCTGGATTTGATCAGCTCCACAAAATTTGGCCCCTCGTAAACCACTTCAACCAGCAGTTTGCAGCCTTGTTTATTCCCAATCAAGTTGTCTGCATTGATGAGTCCCTGATTAAGTTTTCTGGCCGCTTGTCTATCAAACAGTATCTTCCCAGCAAGCGTGCCAGATATGGGATCAAGATGTATAAGCTCTGTGACAGGGCAACAGGCTATACATATAGTTTTATGGTTTACGAGGGAAGAGATAGTCACATGGACCCGGAGAACTACCCAGACTACATAGGAAGCGCTGGTAATATTGTGTGGGACTTGGTGTCACCCTTATTCGGAAAGGGGTACCACTTGTACGTGGACAATTATTACTTTTTAGTCACATCTTTGATTGTGGAATTGGCGCGTGTGGCACCGTGTAATCTTATCGCTGGGGTTTCCCCCAGCGGCTTGTAGAGTCCCAACTTAGACAGGGGGAGAGAACCTGCTTGAAATGTAATAATTTGTTAGCAGTGAAGTGGAGAGATATGTTTTGGTTTTGTCCTCCCTTCACGCAGATACGACTAAATTCCTACGGTGACTGGTGTTGTGGTGAAACCCCTCTGTGTCCACGATTACAACCTTAACATGGGAGGGGTGGACCTCAATGACCAGTTTTGGCGCCGCACTTAATTGCCCGTAAGGCCAGACGCTGGTACAAAAAAGTGTCTGTATATTTATTCCAATTGGCTCTGCTGAATGCTTATGTGCTATACAAAGCTTCAGGATGAACTGGATCCTTCCTTAAATTCCAGGAAGAGATCATCACAGCCCTTCTGTGTCCAGACGGTGCTTTGCCCCACCTTCCCAATGCAAAAGCAGTGAGCCGGCTGCATGAGAGGCATATTCCGTATGTCCTCCCTGGTCCCCTTGCCCACAGAACACCCAAAGAAGATGTCGTGTCTGCAGAAAACATGGATTTAGGCGTGACACCCGCTTTTATTGTCTCTCCTGTCCTGACCAACCTGGTCTCTGCATCAGTGACTGTTTCAAATGCTACCACACACACTAGTGGAGTATTAGTGTAGGGTACAGCATTGCACAGTCCTAGGGCACACTTAAACAGGGTCTTGAAAGATGAGATGGCCATCACATTTTGAGAGACCCTAATCTGGAACAGTTTACAGTTTATATAAAAGTGCAAAAAAAACAAAAACACAAAAAAAAAAATCTGAAAATGTTGTTTAATTTTTCTTCTCTCTCTGTTGCCCGCTCTATTGTTCACTCTCTATTGTCCGCTCTATTGTTCGCTCTCTAATGTTCTATATCTATTGTTCTCTCACTGTTGTTACTGTATTTTAGAACTGTAATGTTTTATTTTTACTATGTTTTATTGTATTTGCTTTGCAGGTATGGTATGTCTTACTGTTATACTGTAATGTTACTTTGTTTTATTGTTAACCATCATTTGCTTAGCAGGTATGCCATTCAGCTGCAGCACGGGTTTATTTATTCTGACAGCAACAGCGTTTGCTCCCACCATACGAAAGGCCATGACTCCAGTGTAGGGGGTGATTTCACCACCACAGTTTAAAAAAAGAGCATATATGCCAAAGCATGGGGGCAGGGGTGGAGGAGCAATTTGCTCCAAACATTGGGGCGGATTGCCTCCATGCTTCAGCATATATTTTTAAGACACAGATTGCGTTTTATTGAGTTAATGTTTTATCTTTACCATTGTTTGCTTTTCAGGTATGCCATTCAGCTGCAACACTGATTTACCTATCTTGACAGCAACAGCGTTTTCTCTCACAATACGTAAATAAGCTACTCCAGCCATGTAGGAGGTGATTTCACCACCACAGTTTAAAAAAAATGGTGCATGTATGCCCATTTATTATTTATTTATTTCAGGTACTTATATAGCGCCGTCAATTTACGCAGCGCTTTACATATACATTGTACATTCACATCAGTCCCTACCCTCAAGGAGCTTACAATCTAAGGTCCCTAACTCACATTCATACATACTAGGGACAATTTAGACAGGATCCAATTAACCTACCAGCATGTCTTTGGAGTGTGGGAGGAAACCGGAGTACCCGGAGGAAACCCACGCAGGCACAGGGAGAACATGCAAACTCCAGGCAGGTAGTGTCATGGTTGGAGATTCGAACCAGCGACCCTTCTTACTGCTAGGCAAGAGTGCTACCACTACACCACTGTGCCCATCATTAAAGGTGGGTGGATGAAAGGCGGTATTCTAATGGTGGGCATACCCACTGATCAATCTCTTTTTTTCACTCAGCCCACAGGCTGCATGATAAAAAGAACATTACAATATATGCCCAACAAGGACCAGCAATGTACTGATATGTTGCTGGACTTTGACTGGTTATACCAGAATGATGCCTGCAGGTTTAGGTATCTTGGTATAATTCTTTTCAGCTGCGGTCGCTTTCATGTAAAAGTAATCCTAGCAGCTAATTAGCCACTAGACTGCTTTTACAAAGAGTGGGAGGGAACACCCCCCTCCATCCCACTATCTTCCATGGTTTTCTCGGGCTCTCCTGTCCCAACAGGGAACCCAAGAATGCAGCCGGAGGTTCCACCAGCTGACCATAGAGCTGATCGGAGACCAGAATGGCTCCAATCATCTCTATGGCCTAAGAAACCAGAAGCTACAAGCATTTCATTACTTAGGTTTCGCCAGATATAAACAGTGCAATTGGGAAATTGGGAAAGCATTTTATAACATAATTATTGTGCACGTTTGTGTACAATTTTAAAGTATATCTTGTTTGGTATCCATGTACTTGGCATAAGATCATCTTTTTTATTTCATCAAACATGTGGGTAATATAGTGTGTTTTAGTGCATTAAAATTTAAAAAGTATTTTTTCCAAAAAAATTGCGTTTGAAAGATCGCTGCGCAAATACTGTGTGAAAAAAATTGCAGCACCCACCATTTTAATCTGTAGGGCCTTTGCTTTAAAAAAATATATATAATGTTTGGGGATGCAAAGTAATATTTTCTAGCAAAAAAAATTAAAAGAATTTTCAGGTAAACAAAAAGTGTCAGAAAGGGCTTTGTGGTTAGAAGAGTGGGTGATGTGTGAGCTTCAAATCAAAAAAAGCTTCTAATGTTGTGCATAAAATGCCAGGACAGTTCAACCCCCCCCCCCCCAAATTACCCCATTTTGGAAAGTAGACACCCCATGCTATTTGCTGATAGGCATGTTGAGTCCATGGAATATTTTATATTTTGCCACAAGTTTTGGGTAAATTACAAACTTTTTTTTTTGCACAAAATTGTCACTAAATGATAGTTTGCTCAAACATGCCATGGGCATATGTGAAATTACACCCCGAAATACATTCTGCTGCTTCTCCTAAGTACGGGGATACCACATGTGTGAGACTTTTTGGGAGCCTAGCCGTGTACAGGACCCCGGAAACCAATCACCACCTTCAGGCTTTCTAAGGGCTTAAAATTGTGATTTCACTTCCTCACTACCTATCACAGTTTTGGAGGCCATGAAATGTCCAATGTGCAAAAAAAAAAAAGTTTGTCATTTTTCCGCAACTTGTGGCAAAATATAAAATATTCCATGGACTCAACATGCCTCTCAGAAAATAGCTTGGGGCATCTACTTTCCAAAATGGGGTCATTTGGGGGGGGGTTTTGTGCTATCTTGGCATTTTATGGCCTTCGAAACTGTGACAGATAGTGAGAAGTGAAATCAAAAATTTACGCCCTTAGAAATCCTGAAGGCAGTGATTGGTTTTCGGGGTCCTGTATGCAGCTAGGCTCCCAAAAATTCTCACACATGTGGCATCCCCATACTCAGGAGAAGCAGCAGAATGTATTTTGGGATGTAATTCCACATATAACCATGGCGTGTGTGAGCAATACATCATTTAGTGAAAACTTTGTTTAATTTTATTTTTTTTCTGTCATTTTTCAATCACTTGTGACAAAAAAATAAAATATTCAATGGGCTCAACATGCCTCTCAGCAATTTCCCTGTGCTGTCTACTTTCCAAAATGGGGTCACTTGGGGGGGTTTGTGCTGCCCTGCCATTTTAGCACCTCAAGAAATGAGATAGGTAGTCATAAACTAAAAGCTGCGTAAATTCCAGAAAATGTACCCTAGTTTGTAGTTGCTATAACTTTTGCGCAAACCAATAAATATACGCTTACTGACATTTTTTTACCAAAGACATGTGGCTGAATACATTTTGGCCTAAATGTATGACTACAATTGAGTTTATTGGATTTTTTTTTATAACAAAAAGTAGAAAATATCTTTTTTTTTCAAAATATTCGGTCTTTTTCTGTTTATATCCCAAAAAATACAAATCGCAGAGGCAATTAAATGCCATAAAAAGAAAGCTCTATTTGTGGGAAAAAAGGACACAAATTTTGTTTGGGTACAGCATTGCATGACCACGCAAATACCAGTTAAAGCAGCGCAGTGCCAAATTGTAAAAAGTGCTCTGGTCATTGAGGGGTCAATTCTTTCAGGGCTGACGTGATTAATGTTCTTTTCTAAATTGTGAACTTTTCCTTTAAAGTGGAGTTCCACCCACTTTTACAACTCTTCAGCATCCCTCACTAAACAGTGCACTGCAAACGAATTGGATATTTAAACATTTTTTTTCTCAGCACTTACTGTATATCTACTGTATTCATTTTTCACTTCCTCCTCCCTAGCCATGGCTCATCGCATCATTTCCTGTTTGCAATGTCTTCTGGGAAGGGGCGGCAACTTCCTCTGACACTGCCGTTGCTATGGAAACCTGACCTGAAACCTATTACACTGCTTGTGCTGCACTGAGCATGTGCGAGATCTGCAAGGATGAGATCCAGGAAGAAATACAGTCTGGCTTCAGATGCCCACACTTAAGATGGCCACAGCCTGCTGTAAGTTTATAAAATAACAAACTATTGCTACAAACAAACAAAACAGACCTTAGTTTACAGACTAACTTTACTAGAATACATTAAGCTTGTGTATTATAGGGGTATTTTTATTTAAAAAGTATAATTTTGGCCGGAACACCACTTTAAGTGACATAAAAATCCAATGTGATATTGCTCTGCCATCTAGTGGTGGAAACATCAACTGCTTCAACTGGATCCAAGACAAAGATTAGAAGCTTGAAGCCTAAAGGCCATGTTGAAGGAACATCCACAGGAACCAAAGTACAGTTAAAACAAAAACATTCTAAACTGCAGCCTGTGTTGGCAGGCTGCCATAAGTAAATTGGATATAGGATTGCCCCATAAATAATCGTGGGGAGTAAATTCATTTTGTTCAGCCGAGCAACAGAAATTACAAATTATAAAAGGCAATAGGGATGAGCCGAACACCCCCCTGTTCGGTTCGCACCAGAACATGCGAACAGGAAAAAAGTTCGTTCGAACATGCGAACACCGTTAAAGTCTATGGGACACGAACATGAATAATCAAAAGTGCTAATTTTAAAGGCTTATATGCAAGTTATTGTCATAAAAAGTGTTTGGGGACCTGGGTCCTGCCCCAGGGGACATGGATCAATGCAAAAAAAAGTTTTAAAAACGGCCGTTTTTTCAGGAGCAGTGATTTTAATAATGCTTAAAGTCAATCAATAAAAGTGTAATATCCCTTTAAATTTCGTACCTGGGGGGTGTTTATAGTATGCCTGTAAAGGGGCGCATGTTTCCTGTGTTTAGAACAGTCTGACAGCAAAATGACATTTTGAAGGAAAAAACTCATTTAAAACTACCCGCGGCTATTGCATTGCCGAGAATACACATAGAAGTTCATTGATAAAAACGGCATGGGAATTCCCCAAAGGGGAACCCCGAACCAAAATTAAAAAAAAAAAAATGACGTGGGAGTCCCCCTAAATTCCATACCAGGCCCTTCAGGTCTGGTATGGATATTAAGGGGAACCCCGGCCAAAATTTTAAAAAAAAAATGACGTGGGGTTCCCCCTAAATTCCATACCAGACCCTTCAGGTCTGGTATGGATTTTAAGGGGAACCCCGCGCCAAAAAAAAAAAAAAAAAACGGCGTGGGGTCCCCCCAAAAATCCATACCAGACCCTTATCCGAGCACGCAACCTGGCAGGCCGCAGGAAAAGAGGGGGGACGAGAGTGCGGCCCCCCCTCCCTCCTGAACCGTACCAGGCCACATGCCCTCAACATTGGGAGGGTGCTTTGGGGTAGCCCCCCAAAACACCTTGTCCCCATGTTGATGAGGACAAGGGCCTCATCCCCACAACCCTGGCCGGTGGTTGTGGGGGTCTGCGGGCGGGGGGCTTATCGGAATCTGGAAGCCCCCTTTAACAAGGTGACCCCCAGATCCCGGCCCCCCCCCTGTGTGAAATGGTAAGGGGGTACATAAGTACCCCTACCATTTCACGAAAAAAGTGTCAAAAATGTTAAAAATGACAAGAGACAGTTTTTGACAATTCCTTTATTTAAATGCTTCTTCTTTCTTCTATCTTCCTTCATCTTCTGGTTCTTCTGGTTCTTCTGGCTCTTCTGGTTCTTCCTCCGGCGTTCTCGTCCAGCATCTCCTCCGCGGCGTCTTCTTTCTTCTTCTCCTCGGGCCGCTCCGCACCCATGGCATGGGGGGGAGGCTCCCGCTCTTCTCTTCTTCTTTTCTTCTCTTCTTCTCTTCTTAATTCTTCTCCGGGCCGCTCCGCAATCCATGCTGGCATGGAGGGAGGCTCCCGCTGTGTGACGGCGCTCCTCGTCTGACAGTTCTTAAATAACGGGGGGGGCGGGGCCACCTGGTGACCCCGCCCCCCTCTGACGCACGGTGACTTGACGGGACTTCCCTTGGCATTCCCCGTGACGTCACAGGGAAGTCCCGTCAAGTCACCGTGCGTCAGAGGGGGGCGGGGTCACCGGGTGGCCCCGCCCCCCCGTTATTTAAGAACTGTCAGACGAGGAGCGCCGTCACACAGCGGGAGCCTCCCTCCATGCCAGCATGGATTGCGGAGCGGCCCGGAGAAGAATTAAGAAGAGAAGAAGAGAAGAAAAGAAGAAGAGAAGAGCGGGAGCCTCCCCCCCCATGCCATGGGTGCGGAGCGGCCCGAGGAGAAGAAGATAGAAGACGCCGCGGAGGAGATGCTGGACGAGAACGCCGGAGGAAGAACCAGAAGAGCCAGAAGAACCAGAAGAACCAGAAGATGAAGGAAGATAGAAGAAGCATTTAAATAAAGGAATTGTCAAAAACTGTCTCTTGTCATTTTTAACATTTTTGACACTTTTTTCGTGAAATGGTAGGGGTACTTATGTACCCCCTTACCATTTCACACAGGGGGGGGCCGGGATCTGGGGGTCACCTTGTTAAAGGGGGCTTCCAGATTCCGATAAGCCCCCTGCCCGCAGACCCCCACAACCACCGGCCAGGGTTGTGGGGATGAGGCCCTTGTCCTCATCAACATGGGGACAAGGTGTTTTGGGGGGCTACCCCAAAGCACCCTCCCAATGTTGAGGGCATGTGGCCTGGTACGGTTCAGGAGGGAGGGGGGGCCGCACTCTCGTCCCCCCCTCTTTTCCTGCGGCCTGCCAGGTTGCGTGCTCGGATAAGGGTCTGGTATGGATCTGTGGGGGGACCCCACGCCGTTTTTTTTTTTTTTTTTGGCGCGGGGTTCCCCTTAAAATCCATACCAGACCTGAAGGGTCTGGTATGGAATTTAGGGGGAACCCCACGTCATTTTTTTTTTTAAATTTTGGCCGGGGTTCCCCTTAATATCCATACCAGACCTGAAGGGCCTGGTATGGAATTTAGGGGGACTCCCACGTCATTTTTTTTTTTAATTTTGGTTCGGGGTTCCCCTTTGGGGAATTCCCATGCCGTTTTTATCAATGAACTTCTATGTGTATTGTCGGCAATGCAATAACCGCGGGTAGTTTTAAATGAGTTTTTTCCTTCAAAATGTCATTTTGCTGTCAGACTGTTCTAAACACAGGAAACATGCGCCCCTTTACAGGCACACTATAGACACCCCCCAGGTACGAAATTTAAAGGGATATTACACTTTTATTGATTGACTTTAAGCATTATTAAAATCACTGCTCCTGAAAAAACGGCCGTTTTTAAAACTTTTTTTTGCATTGATCCATGTCCCCTGGGGCAGGACCCAGGTCCCCAAACACTTTTTATGACAATAACTTGCATATTAGCCTTTAAAATTAGCACTTTTGATTTCTCCCATAGACTTTTAAAGGGTGTTCCGCGGCATTCGAATTTGCCGCGAACACCCCAAATTGTTCGCTGTTCGGTGAACTTGCGAACAGCCAATGTTCGAGTCGAACATGAGTTCGACTCGAACTCGAAGCTCATCCCTAAAAGGCAATAATGAGATAGTGACATTGGGCCCATTTTAACGAAGATTTCTGAAGTACAGACCTCAAAGGCCTTCATTGTAAGAATATGAAGCCATAGCAGTAGTCTCACCCATCAATATAAGCTCTATTTACTTGACAATTTCCATAACTGTTCTAGTGATTATGTAGTTTGTCTCAAATGCCCCTGCAAGATGCTTTACGTCGGCTGCACCATCAGTCCGTTAAGACAGCGGTTTGCAGTGCGCCGCCATCTGGTGGAGTTGGGATGTGACAAACATAGACTGCCACGCCATTTCTTAGAGCACCATGCCTGGTCTACAATGGGCCTCTGGGTATGGGTTATTGGGTCTATACCCAGGGGTTTATCTGAAGCAGAACGGTTTTTGCGACTATGTGAACGTGAAACATTCTGGATTTTTACTCTGGACACTCTTGCACTCAATGGACTTAACGAGGAACTTGAGGTCAATACTATTCTATAACCCCTTGTATTTTGTCCTCTCATGAGTAGATTGGTCAATTGCTCACTAGCTCTGATTATCCCAATTCTTAGTTTTCTCAAGTGTATTATGTCCTTTTTCCATTTACAATAGTTTCATGGTTTTCATGAATTTAAGCGATCACTTTTCACTCTCTAGTTATTATTAGTTTTTGTTCAGTTTCATTTTTTTTTTTTTTTTTCCAGTTTTTATTTATTTTTTTATTTTTTTATTTATTATTATTATTTTTACATTCTTTACACGGATTCTTTATAAATAGTTTATTATTATTCATCATAATTTATCTCCTCTTTTATACTACTTACATTATTGGTAGTTGTGTGTATATGTATGTGTGTTTACATGGATATATATATATATTATATATATATATATATATATATATATATATATATATATATATATATATATATATATATATATATATGCTATTTCATTATTTCATATTTATTCCCATTCTCATGATCATTCCCCCATTTACGATTTTATTATTTTGGTACAACTGTCCCCTAGTGTGTGTTACAGTCTGTAACTTTTAATTAACTGTTTAATGTTTCCCTTTTTGGTCAGCACGCACATATAGCCTTATATTAAGGCATGTTTCTCCATTCAGTTGCGCTATTGCCTGTATAGGCATACATTTAGAATTATTCCATGCCCTATTTTATTTTTATTTTTATTAGTTATACAGTATTATGGAGTTAGATTATTTTATTGTTATTTTTATTTTTCCTGTAAGTAGTTATAGGCTACATTTTTTTAATCACGTATACCCTAGTCTCCATAGTGTCATGCAGCAGAGATTTTAACTGTACGGCCAGCTGTGTGTTGGTTTGGTTACAGACTTCGCGCATGCTCTGAAACACGTTGTGTTCCCCTCAACAGCTGACGTCACACACAGGTTCTACGAGCTTGTTCGCTCTCCTCCTCTGCGGGATCGGTGGTTTTCATCTCGGCTCCCCGTCGTCATGTACAGTTTGGAATAGAGACACCCCTGGGGACTCTGCTCTTGCCTTACAGTCATGTCATCTTGATACTTATCAACCAGTGTAGAGCATCATTCTTTACTGACATGTAAGTGCTTATTATTTCTTTTATCATATGGAATTAAACACTTTAACTCAGAGGTGCTCCTCTTTCTTTGTCTTTCTTTGATGATTCCGAGCCGGCTTCACTCCTGAGAAGAGCTGCCCTTTGTTGACAGTGTTATATCGCTTTGATTTTCCAACTAGCAAACCATTAACCACCACCGCTTATTGGACGCTTACTTTATGGACTTCCCTCTTTTTTGCCTGAACATTTTATTATCCATTTAATATATTTTCTACAGCTATTTATTGTTTGATGTGTGACATTACACTGGTGATCTGAGCGCCTTTTTATAGCGTGTCTTTTTATAGCAGTAGTCTCAGCCACGAGTGTTATGTCACTATGTGCAGTTCCTGGCTAGCTGGCTAGGGGGCATTAGGAATGCCACATTCATTGCTTGGTAACTTGACTGATAACCCCCATGTGTAGATTATTTTGTGCTTACGCAAGATTTTAATAATAGGGACAAGATTGTTCTGTGCCATCACAGTAGCCTGTGACAGATCTGCATAGAGGAAGACTCCAGCTTAATGATCAGGCAGGGAAAGCTGTTGCCGTGAGAGACACATTTATTGATAAAAATGGATTCTCGCTATAACAGCTCTAGGGACCATGTCTGGCAAGTCAGCTGGTTTAGGTACCAGAATAAGAAAAGGGATGGTTGGCACTCAGGATGACATCCAAACTAGTATTTCTTTATTAACCACTTGCTGACCAGCCACCGTCATTATACTGTGGCAGGTTGGCTCATTCAGCGAATCGTCGCAGCTGTACGTCGGTCCGTATTACAGCTATAGCAGGCGTGCGCATGCTTGCTGCACCGTGAGGGGGGCTAATGCACATGCCTGGTGGCCGCAATGGTCGCCGGTCACCCGTGAGGGCTCCACAGTCCTGGGTGGCTTAACTCCAATGTAAAATGCATATAAAAGCAAAGGAGAAGGCCTTCAAAAAATACAAGGCCGAGGGATCACCTTCAGCATTCCAACTGTACAAAGAATGCAACAAGAAATGTAAGGGTGCAATCAGAGCGGCTAAGATAGAACACAAAAGGCACATAGTGGAGGAGTGTAAAAAAAAAAAACAAGAAATTCTTTAAGTACATAAATAGTAAGAAAGGGAGGTCAGATCATATTACTCTCATAAAGAATGATGAAGAGAATCTGGTTACTAAGGATGAAGAGATATCGTAGGTATTGAAGTTCTTCTTCTCCTCAGTCTTCACAAGGGAATCAGAGGGCTTCAGTAACCAAAACTGCAATGTTTATCCTCATGACATGTCACAGGAAGCACCCTCATGGCTAACAGAGGACAGAATTAGAATTAGACTTGAAAAACTTAACATCAATAAGCCACCAGGACCAGATGATATGCACCCAAGGGCAGTCAAGTAATTGCCAGACCATTGTTCCTAATTTTTACGAACAGTCTACTGACTGGAATGGTACCAGCTGATTGGAGAAAAGCCAATGTAGCACCAATATTATCATTAGTAGTAGGGATGAGCCGAACCCCCCCCCCCAGGTTCGCTTTGCAGCAGAACATGCGAACAGGCAAAACATTTGTGCGAACACCGGTAAAGTCTATGGGACACGAATGTGAAAAATCAAAAGTGCTCATTTTAAAGGCTTATATGCAAGTTATATGCAAAAAAAAGTTTTAAAAATGGACGATTTTTTGGGAGCAGTGATTTTAATAATACTTAAAGTGAAACAATAAAAATGAAATATTCCTTTATATATGGTGCCTGGGGGGTGTCCTTAGTATGCCTGTAAAGTAGCACATCTTTCCCATGTTTATAACAGTACCATAGCACTAAAGGAAAAAAATTAACACAAAACTGCTTGCGGCTGTAATGTATTGTCAGATCCAGGCAATATAGATAAAAATACCAAAAATACCAAAAAAAAAATGGCGTTGATGTCCACCCCAAAATCCATACCAGGCCCATCAGGTCTGGTATGGATATTAAGGGGAACCCTGCACCAAATTTTTTTTTTTAATGGCATGGGGGTCTATATGCTCTGAACAGCAGTATATATACTATACGGCCTGCCCTATATACTCTGCAGAAAAACTGGGCCTTAGGTGTTGGTGGTACCAGAACACTGTAACCCCTCACAGTTACTCTTGTTGGGGGCAGGAACGGGCCCTGCTTAACCACCTCAATACCAGGCATTTACCCCCCTTCCTGGCCAAGCCACTTTTCAGCGTTCAGCCCTGTCACTTTTGAAATGACAATTGGGCGGTCATGCTACACTGTACCCAAACAAAATTTTTATCATTTTGTTTCCACAAATAGAGCTTTCTTTTGGTGGTATTTGATCACCTCTGTGGTTTTTATTTTTTGCTAAACAAATAAAAAAAGATTGAAAATATTGGGGAAAAAAAGTTTTTCTTTGTTTCTGTTGTAAAATTTTGTAAAAGAGTAAGTTTTCCTCTTCACTGATGGGCACTGATAAGCTGCGCTGACGGGCACTGATAAGGCAGCACCAATGAGGTGGCACCAATGAGATGGCACTGATGAGGTGGCACTGATGGGCACTGACTATGGGCACTGATAGGTGGCACTGATAGGCAGCACTGATGGGTGGCACTGATGGGCATTGATAGGCGGCACTGATGGGTACTCATAGGTGGCACTATTGGGCTCCGATGGGCACTGAGGCACTGATAGGCGACACTGATGTGCACTGAAAGGCGGCACTGATGGGTACTTATGGGTGACACTGATAGGTGGCACTGCTGTGCACTGATGGGCACTGATAGGCGGCACTCCTGGGCGCTGATAGGTGGCACTGATGGCTGGCACTGATAGATTGCACTGATAGGCATCACTGATGACACTGGCAGGCATTTTTAATGAGCACTGATTGGCAGCTGCCTGAGCACTGATTGGCATGTCCCTGGTGGTCTAGGGTGGCATACCTGTTGGGGTTCCTTTGTTGACATCCCTGTGGTCCTGGCAGCATCCCTGGTGGTCCTGGGTGGGCATCCGCGGGGGCCTGTGCTGATAAACAATCAGCACAGACCCCCCCTGTCAGGAGAGCCGCCGATCGACTCTCCTCTACTCGCGCCTGTCAGACAGGAGTGAGGAAAAGCTGATAAACGGCTCTTCCCGTTTACATCATTATCAGCCATGATTGGACACGATTGATCACGTGGTAAAGAGCCTCCGTCAGAGGCTTTTTACCAAGATCAGTGAGGCAGTGTGTCAGACTTAGGGGGGGCATAGGGGAGTGCGATTGCGGCTTATACTGCTGGACATCATATGACGCCCAGTTAGGATAACTGAGCCACTTCCTGGTTATCATTTTGCTATAGGCCGGGCGGGAAGTGGTTAAGTATTATTTCAAAAATAGTAATTACATGCCCCTGTTTAACAGGGGCAGAAAAATTGGGCCTTTGGTTTTGGTGGCGCAAGGACACTGTAAGCTCTCACGGTTACTCTTGTTGTGGCGCAGGAATGGGCCCTGCTGTGAAATATTATATAAAAAATTGTAATTTTAAACTGGGGCAGAAAAATGAGGTCTTGGGTGGTGGCGGTGGTGCCACAACACTGTAACCCCTCACAGATACTATTGTTGGGCGCAGGAACGAGCTCTGCTGTGAAATATTATATCCGAATTGTAATTACAAGCCCCTGTTAAACAGGGGCAGAAAAATTGGTCCTTGGGTGGTGGTGCCACAACACTGTAACCCCTCGCAGATACTCTTGTTTAAGCGCAGGAAAGGGCTCTGCTGTGAAATATATCAGACATTGTAATTACATGCCCCTGTTGAACAGGGGCAGAAAAATTGGGTCTTGGGTGGTGGTGGTGGTGCCACAACACTGTAACCCCTCACAGATACTATTGTTGGGCGCAGGAATGAGCTCTGCTGTGAAATATTATATCCAAATTGTAATTACATGCCCCTGTTAAACAGGGGCAGAAAAATTGGTCCTTGGGTGGTGGTGCCACAACACTGTAACCCCTCGCAGATACTCTTGTTTAAGCGCAGGAAAGGGCTCTGCTGTTAAATATATCAAAAATTGTAATTACATGCGGGGCAGAAAAATTGGGCCTTGGGTGGTGGTGGTGCCACATCACTATAACCCCTAACAGATACTCTTGTTGGGTGCAGGAACAGGCCCTGCTGTGAAATATTATAACAAAAATTGTAATTACATGCCCCTGTTAAACAGGGCCAGAAAAATTGGGCCTTGGATGGTGGTGGTGGTGCCACAACACTGTAACCCTTCACAGATACTTGTTGGGTGCAGGAACAGGCCCTGCTGTGAAATATTATATCAAAAATTGTGATTAATGCGCCTGTTAAACAAGGGCAGAAAAATGGGGCCTTGGGTGGTGGTGCCACAACACTGTAACCCCTCACAGATACTCTTGTTTAAGTGCAGGAAAGGGATCTGCTGTGAAATATATCAAAAATTGTAATTACATGCCCCTGTTAAACAGGGGCAGAACAATTGGGCCTAGGGTGGTGGTGGTGGTACCACAACACTATAACCCCTCACAGATACTCTTGTTGGGCGCAGGAATGGGCCCTGCTGTGAAATATATCAAAATTGTAATTACATGCCCCTGTTAAACAGGGGCAGAAAAATTGGGTCTTGGGTGGTGGTGGTGTAACCCCTCACAGATACTCTTGTTGGGTGCAGGAACGGGCCCTGCTGTGAAATATTATAACAAAATTTGTAATTACAAGCCCCTGTTAAACAGGGGCAGAAAAATTGGGCCTTGGGTGGTGGTGCCACAACAGTGTAACCCTTCACAGATACTCTTGTTGGGCGCAGGAACGAGCCCTGCTGTGAAATATTATATCAAAAATTGTGATTAATGCGCCTGTTAAACAGGGGCAGAAAAATTGGGCCTTGGGTGGTGGTGGTAGTGCCACAACACTGTAACCCCTCACATATACTCTTGTTGGGCACAGGAATGGGCCCTGCTGAGAAATATTATATCAAAAATTGTAATTACATGCCCCTGTTAAACATCCATGCCACATCCATGTCACTAGAGTGCCTCACAAAAGTGTAATAGGTAGTCAAATTAGATTTGAAATGTATGCCCTTAGAACACCTGACGGTGCTTCCTCTGTATGTGGCCACGCTGTGTAAAAGTCTCCCACATGTGGTATCGCCGTACTCAGGAGGAGTAGGAGAATCTATTTTGGGGTGTCATTTTTGGTATGTACATGCTATTTGTTAGAAATATTGTATAAATGGACAACTTTGTGTAAAAAAAAATGCGTTTTCATTTTCTTTACACATTTTCCAAAAACCTGGTAGAAAAAAACGACATGTTCAAAAGACTCAGTATGCCTCATAGATTATACATTGAGTTGTTTTCTTTCCAAAATAGGGTCATTTTTGGGGCATTTCCATTGCCCTGGTGCTCCAGGGCCTTCAAAAGTGTGAGAGGTAGTCAAGAAATTATATGTGTAATTTATGCTCCAAGAATGCCTGATGGCGCTCCCTGCATGTTGCACCTCTGTATGTGGCCAGGCTGTGTAAAAGTCTCACACATGTGGTATTGCCGTACTCAGGAGGAGTAGCAGAATGTGTTTTGGGGTGTAATTTGTGCTATGCATATGCTGTGTGTGAGAAATAACCTGCTAATATAACAATTTTGTGAAAAAAAAGAACAACAAATCTTGATTTTGCAAAGAATTGTGGGAAAAAATTACAACTTCAAAAAACTCACCATGCCTCTTACTAAATACCTTGGAATGTCTACTTTCCAAAAAGAGGTCATTTGGGGGGTATTTGTACTTTACTGGCTTGTTAGGGTCTCAAAAAATGAGAGGCCGTCAGTACATCAGGTGTGATCAATTTTCAGAGATTGGCACCATAGCTTGTGGACTCTATAATGTTCACAAAGACCAAATAGTATACACTGATTTGGGTTATTTTTAACAAAGATATGTAGCAGTATAAATTTTGGCCAAAATTTATAAAGAAAAATTACTAATTTGCAACATTTTATAACAGAAACAAAGAAAAATTATTTTTTTTACACAATTTTCGGTCTTTTTTCTTTTATAGAGCAAAAAATAAAAAATCCAGCAGTGATTAAATACCACCAAAAGAAATCTCTATTTGTTTGAAAAAGGACAAAGATTTCATATAGGTACAGTGTTTCATGACTGAGTAATTGTCATTCAAAATGTGAGAGCACCAAAAACTGAAAATTGGCCTGGTTAGGAAGGGGGTTTAAGTGCCCAGTGGGTAAGTGGTTAAAAAGGGGCAGAAAAATTGGGCCTTGGGTGGTGGTGGTGGTGCCCTAAACCAAAAATATTGTTGGAAGCTAGCATCATCAAGATTGAGGAGGAATAGGATAGTCAGCATAAGCAGTTTTCAAGGGATCCCAAATCCATAGCAAATTCAAGTTACATCAACATCAGGTGCTTGATAGCTGCTGATCCAAGACTGATTCATTATTATGAATGTGAGCCTATTAACGAAGTCTGTGGACAGGCACACTCTTTGATCCATTACAAACCCTCCAGCAGCAATGAATGTGCATTCAGAAAGCACGCTGGATGCAGGACAGGCTAGTAGCTCAATTTCATATTGAGTAAGATCTGGCCAGTGGTCCATCCTTAAGACCCAGTAACCCAGTGGACTCTCTGTTGGAAAGGTCTCCAAGTCTGCTCTTGCACCTAGATATTCCTGAACCATACAATGCAGACGCTGGCGATGGTTGCTTGAACCAATCAGACCTTGGCGCTGAGGACTGAAAAATTGTTTAAAGGCATCCGGCCACCTTCTCCACCGCTTTTCCTCTGACTGAACGAAGCCTCAGCAACACGTTGTCCAGCACCAGGAAATGGTAACCTCCCAGGGTCTGGAAATGCTTTACACAAACCTTTTTTCAAGGCCTCCTGAAGATGTTTTATCCTCTGCTCCCTCTGCAAAGGCAGAATGAGTTTTGCAACTTTACCCTTGTAACATGGATCAAGAAGGGTTTCCAGCCAGTAATGATCCCTCTTCTTGATACCACGAATCCTAGGGTCCTTTCGCAGGCTTTGCAGAATCAGGGAGGCCATGCAGCGTAAGTTTGCAGAGGCATTCGATTCTGAGTCCTCTGGGTCACTAAGGATCACATTATCCATAACTACCTCCTCCCAGCCACGTACAACTCCTTGGGTTTCTGGGGACTAAAAACCATCCCTTGAAGACTGCTGTTGAGTGCTATCCTCTACATCCATGCTGACACAATCCTCCTCCTCCTTTCTTCCTGTGTGTTTGGTGGGCCAACAGGAATTCTTTCTGGATAAAGGGGGCCTTGAGAGGAAAGGAAGTCTTCCTCTTCCTCCCGCTGTTCTGCCTCAAGTGCCCTGCCCATGATTCCCTTGAACGCTTATGGAGCATCTCTGGTTCAGAGGACAAATCTGCAGAAGAGGCCGTAGAGGAAGAAGAAGAGAAGGGGTGGAGGAGAGAACTGTGGCAGAATCACCACTAGCATTTTGGAGGCATTGTGGTGGAACAAGCTCCAACAACACTGAACCCTGTCCTGCATCCTTCTCAGCTGCCAGCAGAGTTACCCAGTGGGCTGTGAAGGAAAGGTAATGTCCCTGCCCATGCCTGCTGGACCATGAGTCAGCGGTAATATGAACCTTAGTGCTGACTGCCCCCTGTCCAATGAGGCCAAAACATTGCCTTCCACATGCCGGTAGAGAGCCGGAATGGCCTTCCGTGAAAACAAATGTAGTTTTGGAACCTGTCACGTACCTGGACGTACAGCACATTCCACAAATTAACGAAAGGGGGCAGAGTCTACCTGCTAAAAAAGCAGCAGTTGCAGTGCTAGCAAATTGGCCAAGCTAGCATTTAGACGCTGAGCATGTGAATGGCTCGGACTGAATTTCTTTTCACGCTTCAGCAACTGGGATAGGGAAATTTGCTTGCTAAAATCAATTGGTGGTTTAGTGCTAGCAGATTGGCTGCAAGTACTTGGGACACCTATTGCTATACCTTAATTCCTCTCAGTGCAGGTTTTTGAGAGGACTGGAGGTATAGTAGGGTTGGAGATCCCAGATGAGGAGCAAGAAGGAATCCAATTCTTTGATGTGGTTCTTTCAAGTGCTTTTGCCAGCAGACTGCATGGCAGGTCGTGATATGTCTGGTCAAGCATGTGGTGCCCAAGCGGCTGCTGTTCTGGCCACGCTTGATCTGTGTCAGACATAGGTTGCAAACAGCAACGGTGCGATCTGCTGCACATGTGTCTACCAAGGAACTTTTAAAAGACAGTGGGGAGTCAGCAGTGCCCTGTACCTGCGGAGCTCTGCGGTGTGATGCAATAGGGTGGCTGCCCTTAAGCTGCCCCTAGAGGACATCCTGCCTCTTCCTCCTGGAGTTGTGCCTCTTCCTCCTCTTTTCTCTCAGGCACCAAAGTACAGTCAGTGACCTCATCATCCCCTCCATCCTTGTCACTGGAGCAAACTTGGCAGTATGCTGCAGCTGGGGGAACATGACTGTCAGTTTCTTGTCCTTCTGTGGCACCCCCTCTCTCTAGGCTCATGTTACTCCTCAATACTGAGAACTAACATCGGAGCCTTCAAATCAATGCACATCCTCCAGCAGCATGTACCCGACACTGTGGTCAAATAATTCTGGGGACTCCTCCGTTCATAAAGGTGGGGCTACAGAAGGAGTGACTGTAGACAAGGAATCAGTGGAATAGGCCGCTTTGGCAGCTACATTGGAAGGCAAACTACTCTGAGCCTGGGTGACAGAGGATGAGGAGGATGAGGACGTCTTCGTTATCCACTCCACCAACTCTTCTGCACGTTGTGGCTCAATAACATGGCCAGCAGTAGAAAAAGGACAAGCATGCCCCATGGCCACCTGCAAAGGATGCACCATGTCCACGACCACCACTGTTGACTGTAGACATAGAGGCTGCTTGCCCTCTTTTACTGGCCTGTGAGCATCTGCCTCTCCTTGGTGGCCTTTGGGATATGATATATTTTTTGTTTTGCAACACCACAATACACTGTATTAGATACTGTGTACACCGCCTGAAGTGTATTACAAACAGTACACCACCGGATGCACTGTAGATATAGGCTACACTGGATGCAGAGTATATACAGTATCTCACAAAAGTGAGTACAGCCCTCACATTTTTGTTAATATTTTATTATATCTTTTCATGTGACAGCACTGAAGAAATGACACTTTGCTACAATGTAAAGTAGTGAGTGTACAGCTTGTATAACAGTGTAAATTTGCTGTCCCCTCAAAATAACTCAACACACAGCCATTAATGTCTAAACCGCTGGCAACAAAAGTGAGTACACCCCTAAGTGAACATGTCAAAATTAGGCCCAAAGTGTCAATATTTTGTGTGGACACCATTATTTTCCAGCACTGCCTTAACCCTCTTGGGCATGGAGTTCACCAGAGCTTCACAGGTTGCCACTGGAGTCCTCTTCCACTCCTCCATGCCTCTGCTTTTAAGAGCTATATTGCTCTTAAATCTTAGTTAGGGGGCTGAGGCTGTTATTAGGGTTGAGAGGCAGAGTAACGGACTGAACATACTTAAGCAGCCCCTTCGGAGGTTTCGCTACAAACATTTATAGGTATTTTTCACCAGCTGGAACAAATTGGATCATGTTTTGCTGGGGTTTTTTTTGCTTTCCTCTGCATCAACTGTGGGTATAGGATTGTTTATATAGGATTGTATATTTTTTGTTCCCTTTGATTGGTTGAACTAGATGGACTTGTGTCCTTTTTCAACCAGACTAACTATGTTTAAATAGACTTTATTTAAAGACAAAGTTCTAGAAAGGAATGGGTTAATTAACAACAGTTTACTATACAGCAATGTAGGCAACTTGTTAAGTGACACAGTTCACATGGTGTCATTGTTTATTGTCTGCCAGCAATGGGACCCTTGCATTGAAGCACTCTGTAAAGTAAACAAGATGGTGACCAAAGGCCTCTCACAGTGGATGACTCTGATTCTGGTCCTGAGCGGTTTGTCGGTGTCTGGCAAAAGTGTTTTCTCTTTTGAGCCAGCTCTCTGCAGCTGTAGAAGGCAGTGGTGATTGGAACATTAAAGTAGAATGGCTGGAACGCTCTGGAATGGTAAGTCTGTCCTTATTCCTTCACTGCAGCCAGTAGATCTTAGCATAGTAATAATCTGCAGCCTGACCCCTGCACACCTCTTCTGGCACAACAGATCCTCTGGCGGCACTGATAGGTGGCACTAATGGGCACTCATAGGTGGCACTGATGGGCACTCATAGGTGGCACTGATAAGTGGCACTGGAGGGTACTTATAGGTGGCACTGATGGGCACTGATAGAGGGCACTGATAGAGGGCACTGATCAGGAGGCACTGGCAGGCATCACTAATAGGCACAGAGTGCCATCCCTAATGGGCACTGATTGGAATCCCTGGTGGGCTCTAGTGGGCTTACCTGTTGGTCATGGGTGGGTATCCCTGGTGGTCCTTGGTGGGCATCTCTGTTGGCATCGAGTGGGCATCCCTGGTGGTCCTGGGTGGGCATTCTCGATGGGTCTGCACTGATAATCAATGCAATGATTGTCAGTGCAGACCCCCTTGTCAGGAGAGCAGCCGATCAGCTCTCCTCTACTCGCACCTGTCAGTGTAGTGTTTACACTGTGATCAGCCGTGATTCGACACAGCTGATCATGTATTAAAAAGCCTAAGAAATAGGCTCTTTACCTCCATCAGAGATGCGGTGTGTCAGACTGACACACCACACCACCATTCGCCAGGCTGTGTGCCCCCACGGGCGTGTGATCGTGGCTTATCCTGATAGACGTCATTTTACGTCAGCAGAATAAGCCACAATAACAGTCAGCAGGATAACAGAACCACTTAGCGGCCGTCATTTTACGGTGGGTGGGAAGTGGTTAAAACATTTCTTTCTTTTCATTTAAAAAAAGTTTAATATTATAATGTATATTATTATTGACTCATGGTGTCACAGTCTAATCAGCTAATTAACTCAAAACACCTGTAAGGGTTTCCTGAGCCTTTAAATGGTCTCTCAGTCTGGCTCAGTAGGTTACACAATCATGGGGAAGACTGCTGACTTGACAGTTGTCCATAAGACAGTCATTGACACCCTCCACAAGGAGGTTAAGTCACAAAAGGTCATTGCTAAAGAAGCTGGCTGTTCACAGAGTGCTGTATCTAAGCATATTAATGGAGAGTTGAGTGGAAGATAAAAGTGTGGTAGAAAAACTTGCACAAGCAGCAGGGATGGCCACAGCCTTGAGAGGATTGTGAAGCAAAGGCCATTCAAGAATTTGGGGGAGATTTACAAAGTAAAGTTTGCAGTTCATTTGGAAATCAAGGTTCCACAATCTTGAGGAATAGTGGAGAGGCACAGAATCCAAGTTGCATTAAGTCCAGTGTGAAGTTTCCACAGTCAGTGATGATTTGGGGAGCCATGTCATCCGCTGGTGTTGGTTCACTGTGTTTTATCAAGTCCAAAGTCAGCGCAGTCCTCTACCAGAAAAAATTCTACAGCTCTTCATGCTTCTCTCTGCTGACCAGCTTTATGGAGATGCGGGTTTCATTTTCAAGCAGGACTTGGCACCTGCCCACACTGCCAAAAGTACAATACCTGGTTTGATGATCATGGTATCACTGTGCTTGAATGGCCAGCAAACTCATCTGACCTAAACCCCATAGAGAATCTGTGGAGTATTGTCAAGAGGAAGATGAGAGACGCCAGACCCAACAATGCAGATGAGCTGAAGGCCCCTATCACAGCAACCTGGGCCTCCATAACACCTCAGCAGTGCCACAGGCTGGGCTTCCATAACACCTCAGCAGTGCCACAGGCTGATCATCTTCATGCCACGCTGTACTGATGCAGTAATTCATTCAAAAGAGCACCGACCAAGTATTGAGTGCATACTATACTGTACATGGACATATTTTTCAGTAAGCCAACATTTCTGTATTAAAAAGCTTTTTTTTCATTGGTCTTATGTAATATTCTGATTTTCTGAGATACTGAATTTGGGGTTTTCACTAGCTGTAAGCCATAATCATCAAAATGAAAAGACGTGTGTAATGAATTTATTTAACATATGAGTTTCACTTTTTAAATTTAATTACTATAATAAATTACCTTTTTGATGATAGTCATTTTTTGAGATGCACCTGTATGTGCCTTCTTTAAAACAAACCTGCTACTTTGCAATGGGCAAAATATATTTTCACTTTTCTGTAACTAATGTCATGCCCTTTCTGAAATAAAGGAAATAATAGTGCAGGGCTGCCATCTTGTGTTCA
This sequence comes from Aquarana catesbeiana, assembly GCF_042186555.1. Lineage (NCBI taxonomy): Eukaryota > Metazoa > Chordata > Amphibia > Anura > Ranidae > Aquarana > Aquarana catesbeiana. The sequence continues at coordinate 660,450,076 of NC_133324.1, forward strand.
ATTAATGTTTGAATGCCAAACATTCAAAAACAGATGCATGATACATTTTTAAAACCATGCATCTGTTTGTTGTTCATTTATATCCAATTATAAACAAATCCCTGGTACATTGACAATACCCAAGCTCAGGTGGGTGGTCAGTTTATCAGTTTATAAGGGATTTGTTTAATACAAACAAGTGACGTGGATAGAGATTTTTTTACTCTTTGCTATAATAAATATCCCCAAAAAAATGTAAAAAAGTGATTCTTCATCAGTTTAGACCGATATATATTCTTCTACGTATTTTTGGTAAAAAGGTTGCAATAAGCGTATATTGATTGGTTTCCGCAAAAGTTATAGCGTCTACAAAATAGGGGATAGATTTATGGCATTTTTATTATTATTTTTTTTATAAACTAGTAATGGCGGCGATCAGCAATTTTTGGCTTTTATAGCTTTTTGCTATAAAAATGCACTGATTACTGTATAAATGTCACTGGCAGGGAAGGAGTTCACACTAGAGAATGATCAAGGGGTTCAATGTGTTCCCTCATGAGTGTTTCCAACTGTGGGGGGATGGAACTCACTGGAAGAGAAGACATATCACTGTTCCTAACTACTAGGAACAGACTCCTCTCCTGTCAGAACGTGGATTTGCGTGTTTAAACACACACATCCCTGTTCTGGCTCTCATGCCCGCAAACATGCCTCCGGTGGTGCACACACACCCGCTATCACCCTTAAAGGTACCAATGTACACCTACGGTGATTTGTGGGATCGTGCCGACCTGCCGCAGTATAAGCTATGATTAAGCACTATATATAGTGTGAAACGCGTCAGCTTTCTTGTTCTGCTGTGGCATGTATTTTTGTTTTCAGTTTTTAAATAAAAGGCATATATATTTTTTTTGGAGTGCGGCTTTCCAGAACTACTTCCTATCTATCTGCCACAGTATAATGATGGAGGCTGATCGGCAAGCAGTTAAATAAAGAATCTGAAAAAAAAGAAACCCTGCCTGATCTATTTAGCTCCCTTCCTCTTGTATGTCACTCATGAAAAGAAATAAAAGGAAGCAAGAGGATTAGTGCAGAGAGTTTGAGAAATCTCCAGTGTTTTGGAAAGAGTTAAGTTCTTTCCTGCTGGGCCTTTTTTTGGAAAGGCCAATGCAGTTAGGGGTCACCTTAGTGTAAGATTTCCCTTCAGGGAGTGAGGACTACTTATTGATAGGAGGGAAGAAATGCCAAGACTTTGTCTGACTATTGGTGTTGGCAAAGGCCCCTCCCCCTTCAATTCCTCCAGATGCTTGAAATGTATTTCATTAGGCTTGTGCAATCATCAACTTGTATGACTGTTACTCTAAAGCTAGCACCCCTTCTAGAAGAATCCAATTTATTTTGTGCCAGTGGGGAATTGCTCTTGAGCATGGACTTGTGCCTGGGACAGAGCAAGGCACAATCGGCTGGTATATTGGGCTTAAAGGGCTTGTAAACCCTACATTTTTAAAAAATGAAAATAACAAACATGCTTATACTAAACTGCTCTGTGCAATCATTTTGCAAAGAGCAGCCCCAATCCTCTTCTTCTGAGGTGCCCTGTCGGCGCTCCAAGCCCACCCTCTTCATTGAGAGTCCCCATGGAAAGCCGATTTTCATGGGGGCACCAGTGCAAGCTCACTCCCGAGTCCATTGAATGCACTGAATGCTGCTTCATTCATTGAATGCATTAAGGTGGAAAACCTTAAGACTTTACAACCACTTTAAGGACATATAATATGAGCATATTGTGAGCATATAATATATTGTTTTTAACCACTTCAGCCCCAGAAGATTTGGCTGATCAATGACCAGGCCATTTTTTGCGATATGGCACTACATCGCTTTAACTGACAATTGCGCAGTTGTGCGATGCTGTACCCAAACAAAATTGATGTCCTTTTTTTCCCACAAATAGAGCTTTCTTTTGGTGGTATTTGATCACCTCTGCGATTTTTATTTTTTGTGCTATAAACAAAAGAAGAGTTAGAACACACACTAGGGAACACAGTTAACTCCTTGATCGCCCCTAGTGTTAACCCCTTCCCTGCCAGTGACATTTATACAGTAATCAGTGCATTTTTTTTAGCACTGATCCCTGTATAATTGTCAATGGACCCAACAATGTGTCGAAAGTGTCCAATTTGTCCACCGCAATATCGCAGTCCTGATAAAAATCGCAGATCACCGCCATTACTAGTAAAAAAAACAAAAAAAAAACAACAATAAAAATGCCATAAATCATTTCCCTATATTTAGACGCTATAACTTTTGCGCAAGCCAATCAATATACACTTATTGCAGTTTTTTTTACCAAAAATATGTAGAAGAATACATAATGGCCTAAACTGAGGAAAAAATTTGTTTTTGTATTTTTAATTTGGGATATTTATTATAGCAAAAAGTAAAAGATATTGTGTTTTTTTCAAAATTGTCGCTCTTCTTTTGTTTATAGCACAAAAAATAAAAATCGCAGAGGTGATCAAATACCACCAAAAGAAAGCTCTATTTGTGGGAAAAAAAGGACATCAATTTTGTTTGGGTACAGCATCGCACAACTGCGCAATTGTCAGTTAAATTGCGCAGTGCCGTATCGCAAAAAATGGCCTGGTCATTGATCAGCCAAATCTTCTGGGGCTGAAGTGGTTAAAAACAATATATTATATGTTCACAATATGCTCATATTATATGTCCTTAAAGTGGTTGTAAAGTCTTAAGGTTTTCCACCTTAATGCATTCAATGGATGAAGCAGCATTCAGTGCATTCAATGGACTCGGGAGTGAGCTTGCACTGGTGCCCCCATGAAAATCGGCTTTCCATGGGGGCTCCCAATGAAGAGGATGGGCTTGGAGCACCGACAGGGCACCCCAGAAGAAGAGGATCGGGGCTGCTCTGTGCAAAACGATTGCACAGAGCAGTTTAGTATAGGCATGTTTGTTATTTTCATTTTTTAAAAATTTAGGGTTTACAAGCCCTTTAAGCCCAATCTACCAGCCGATTGTGCCTTGCTCTGTCTCAGGCACAAGTCCATGCTCAAGAGCAATTCCCCACTGGCACAAAATAAATTGGATTCTTCTAGAAGGGGTGCTAGCTTTAGAGTAACAGTCATACAAGTTGATGATTGCATAAGCCTAATGAAATACATTTCAAGCATCTGGAGGAATTGAAGGGGGAGAGGCCTTTGCCAACACCAATAGTCAGACAAAGTCTTGCCATTTCTTCCCTCCTATCAATTAGTAGTCCTCACTCCCTGAAGGGAAATCTTACACTAAGGTGACCCCTAACTGCATTGGCCTTTCCAAAAAAAGGCCCAGCAGGAAAGAACTTAACTCTTTCCAAAACACTGGAGATTTCTCAAACTCTCTGCACTAATCCTCTTGCTTCCTTTTATTTCTCTTCATGAGTGACATACAAGAGGCAGGGAGCTAAATAGATCAGGCAGGGTTTCTTTTTTTTTCAGATTCTTTATTTAACCGCTTGCCGATCAGCCTCCGTCATTATACTGTGGCAGATAGATAGGAAGTAGTTCTGGACAGCCGCACTCCAAAAAAAAATATATGCCTTTTATTTAAAAACTAAAAACAAAAATACATGCCACAGCAGAACAAGAAAGCTGACGCGTTTCACACTATATATAGTGCTTAATCATAGCTTATACTGCGGCAGGTCGGCACGATCCCACGAATCACCGTAGGTGTACATTGGTACCTTTAAGGGCGATAGCGGGTGTTTGTGCACCACCGGAGGCATGTTCGCGGGCACGAGAGCCAGAACAGGGATGTGTGTGTTTAAACACACAAATCCACATTCTGACAGGAGAGGAGTCTGTTCCTAGTAGTTAGGAACAGCAATATGTCTTCTCTTCCAATGAGTCCCATCCCCCCACAGTTGGAAACACTCATGAGGGAACACATTGAACATTGTTTATAATTGGATATAAATGAACAACAAACAGATGCATGGTTTTAAAAATGTAGCATGCATCTGTTTTTGAATGTTTGGCATTCAAACATTAATTGAACACAAGATGGTAGCCCTGCACTATTATTTCCTTTATTTCAGAAAGGGCATGACATTAGTTACAGAAATGTTCCTAAAAGTGAAAATATATTTTGCCCATTGCAAAGTAGCAGGTTTGTTTTAAAGAAGGCACATACAGGTGCATCTCAAAAAATGACTATCATCAAAAAGGTAATTTATTATAGTAATTAAATTTAAAAAGTGAAACTCATATGTTAAATAAATTCATTACACACGTCTTTTCATTTTGATGATTATGGCTTACAGCTAGTGAAAACCCCAAATTCAGTATCTCAGAAAATCAGAATATTACATAAGACCAATGAAAAAAAGCTTTTTAATACAGAAATATTGGCTTACTGAAAAATATGTCCATGTACAGTATAGTATGCACTCAATACTTGGTCGGTGCTCTTTTGAATGAATTACTGCATCAGTACAGCGTGGCATGAAGATGATCAGCCTGTGGCACTGCTGAGGTGTTATGGAAGCCTAGCCTGTGGCACTGCTGAGGTGTTATGGAAGCCCAGGTTGCTGTGATAGGGGCCTTCAGCTCATCTGCATTGTTGGGTCTGGTGTCTCTCATCTTCCTCTTGACAATACTCCACAGATTCTCTATGGGGTTTAGGTCAGATGAGTTTGCTGGCCATTCAAGCACAGTGATACCATGATCATCAAGCGAGGTATTGTACTTTTGGCAGTGTGGGCAGGTGCCAAGTCCTGCTTGAAAATGAAGCTGGTCAGCAGAGAGAAGCATGAAGAGCTGTAGAATTTTTTCTGGTAGAGGGCTGCGCTGACTTTAGACTTGATAAAACACAGTGAACCAACACCAGCGGATGACATGGCTCCCCAAATCATCACTGACTGTGGAAACTTCACACTGGACTTAATGCAACTTGGATTCTGTGCCTCTCCACTATTCCTCAAGACTGTGGAACCTTGATTTCCAAATGAACTGCAAACTTTACTTTGTAAATCTCCCCCAAATTCTTGAATGGCCTTTGCTTCACAATCCTCTCAAGGCTGTGGCCATCCCTGCTGCTTGTGCAAGTTTTTCTACCACACTTTTATCTTCCACTCAACTCTCCATTAATATGCTTGGATACAGCACTCTGTGAACAGCCAGCTTCTTTAGCAATGACCTTTTGTGACTTAACCTCCTTGTGGAGGGTGTCAATGACTGTCTTATGGACAACTGTCAAGTCAGCAGTCTTCCCCATGATTGTGTAACCTACTGAGCCAGACTGAGAGACCATTTAAAGGCTCAGGAAGCCTTTACAGGTGTTTTGAGTTAATTAGCTGATTAGACTGTGACACCATGAGTCAATAATAATATACATTATAACATTAAACTTTTTTAAAATGAAAAGAAAGAAATGATTTAACCACTTCCCACCCACCGTAAAATGACGGCCGCTAAGTGGTTCTGTTATCCTGCTGTCTGTTATTGTGGCTTATTCTGCTGACGTAAAATGACGTCCAGCAGGATAAGCCACGATCACACGCCCGCGGGGGCACACAGCCTGGCGAATGGTGGTGTGGTGTGTCAGTCTGACACACCGCATCTCTGATGGAGGTAAAGAGCCTATGACTTAGGCTTTTTAATACATGATCAGCTGTGTCCAATCATGGCTGATCACAGTGTAAACACTACACTGACAGGTGCGAGTAGAGGAGAGCTGATTGGCTGCTCTCCTGACAAGGGGGTCTGCACTGACAATCATTGCATTGATTATCAGTGCAGACCCATCGAGAATGCCCACCCAGGACCACCAGGGATGCCCACCCAATGCCAACAGGGATGCCCACCAAGAACCACCAGGGATACCCACCCATGACCAACAGGTAAGCCCACTAGAGCCCACCAGGGATTCCAATCAGTGCCCATTAGGGATGGTATTCTGTGCCTATTAGTGATGCCTGCCAGTGCCTCCTGATCAGTGCTGCCTATCAGTGCCCTCTATCAGTGCCCTCTATCAGTGCCATCTATAAGTACCTTCCAGTGCCACTTATCAGTGCCACCTATGAGTGCCTATCAGTGCCACCTATGAGTGCCCATTAGTGCCACCTATCAGTGCCGCCAGAGGATCTGTTGTGCCAGAAGAGGTGTGCAGGGGTCAGGCTGCAGATTATTACTATGCTAAGATCTACTGGCTGCAGTGAAGGAATAAGGGCAGACTTACCATTCCAGAGCGTTGCAGCCATTCTACTTTAGTGTTCCAATCACCACTGCCTTCTACAGCTGCAGAGAGCTGGCTCAAAAGAGAAAACACTTTTGCCAGACACCGATGAACCGCTCAGGACCAGAATCATAGTCATCCACTGTGAGAGGCCTTTGGTCACCATCTTGTTTACTTTACAGAGTGCTTCAATGCAAGGGTCCCATTGCTGGCAGACAATAAACAATGACACCATGTGAATTGTGTCGCTTAACAAGTTGCCTACATTGCTGTATAGTAAACTGTTGTTAATTAACCCATTCCTTTCTAGGGCTTTGTCTTTAAATAAAGTCTATTTAAACATAGTTAGTCTGGTTGAAAAAAGACACAAGTCCATCTAGTTCAACCAATCAAAGGGAACAAAAAATATACAATCCTATACAAACAATCCTATACCCACAGTTGATGCAGAGGAAAGCAAAAAAAAAAAACCAGCAAAACATGATCCAATTTGTTCCAGCTGGTGAAAAATGCCTATAAATGTTTGTAACGAAAAACTGCAATAAGCGTATATTGATTGACTTGCGCAAAAGTTATAGCGTCTAAATATAGGGAAATGATTTATGGCATTTTTATAGTTTTTTTTTTTTTTTTTTACTAGTAATGGCGGTGATCTGCGATTTTTATCCGGACTGCGATATTGCGGTGGACAAATTGGACACTTTTGACACATTGTTGGGTCCATTGACAATTATACAGCGATCAGTGCTATAAAAATGCACTGATTACTGTATAAATGTCACTGGCAGGGAAGGGGTTAACACTAGGGGGCGATCAAGGAGTTAACTGTGTTCCCTAGTGTGTGTTCTAACTGCGGGGAGTGGGACTGACTAGGGAAGGAGAGAGATCGACGTTCATACTTGGTATGAACACAAAATCTGTCTCTCTCATCCCCTGAGAGAACCGGGATCTGTGTGTTTACACACACAGATCCCGGTTCTCGCTCTGTTACGAGCGATCCCAGGTGCCCGGCGGTCATCGTACATGCCAGGCACTCGCAACGGCTCCGCCGTGTCGCTGCGGGTGCTCCCTAGTGGTCGAAAGGCAAACCGACGTACAGTTACTTTGTTTCGCCCAGGGGAGCCAACCTGCCGCAGTACAACTGCGGTGGCTGGTCAGGAAGGGGTTAATAAAGCTCTTTGATCTTCTTACTACACCAGAGGTCTGTGCTGTTTTCTCCCTTCCCTTGCTTTTATATTCCCACACTAGACCCCCGAGTATATTCCTACCCCATATGAATGCTTTAAATAGAACAGAAATTAAAGTTATTAAAAGACCTCTGTGAAAGGGACCATTCATAAATAATTGTGTTTTTATTTCTATCAATACATCTCTGTAAAACTTGTACTGGAATGTATTTTATGGCTATACAAATATACCCGGGTGCAAGAGTCACAGACATGTCTTGATATGTATAGCACCCACTAGTTTGCTAGTATATATAGTTAAAGTGTAGGAAAATTTGGCCTGGCTGAGAGCCAGACCTGGGTTGAACCTGGGTCAGGGCTGAGTGACTCAGGGAGGCTTGGTGACTCAGTGGGCAGCAGGCATCTCTGGGACTCCCCCTGCTTTCTGGAACCTTTGAGAAGCTTCCAGAAGTAGAGGGTGGAGTCTAGGAGGAGCCACTTGGAGTATTCATGAGGGCCCCAGCCAATCCCCAGCAAAATGGGCTGGCAGGCCACCTCATAAAGACGCATTAGTCATGCCAGCAGGGGCAGTCAGATGGAAGATGGAGAAGGAGTGCTGAGGAGGCTGTAGGTGGCCCTTGAGGGTGCACCCTAGTCTTCGTGGGGGTGACCTCAGGCCTGGGGCTCAGGTGCTGGGGGGACCCTCTACAACACATGGAGAAATCCTTCCTGGAGGCACGAGAGCAAAGAGAAGACAGCAGGAGCAGGTCAGCATTAGGGATGAGCTTCGAGTTCGAGTCGAACTCATGTTCGACTCGAACATCGGCTGTTCGCCAGTTCGCCGAACAGCGAACAATTTGGGGTGTTCGCGGCAAATTCGAAAGTCGCGGAACACCCTTTAAAAGTCTATGGGAGAAATCAAAAGTGCTAATTTTAAAGGCTTATATGCATGGTATTGTCATAAAAAGTGTTTGGGGACCTGGGTCCTGTCCCAGGGGACATGGATCAATGCAAAAACTTTTTTTCGGAAGCAGTGATTTTAATAATGCTTAAAGTGAAACAATAAAAGTGTAATATTCCTTTAAATTTCATACCTGGGGGATGTCTATAGTATGCCTGTAAAGGGGCGCATGTTTCCCATGTTTAGAACAGTCTGACAGCAAAATGACATTTCAAAGGAAAAAAAGTCATTTAAATCTACTCGTGGCTATTAATGAATTGCCGGTTCGACAATACACATAAAAGTTCATTGATAAAAAAGGCATGGGAATTCCCCACAGGGGAACCCCGAACCAAAATTTTTAAAAAAACGACGTGGGGGTCCCCCTAAATTCCATACCAGGCCCTTCAGGTCTGGTATGGATATTAAGGGGAACCCCGGCCAAAATTTTAAAAAAAATTTGGCGTGGGGTCCCCCTTAAAATCTATACCAGACCCCTCAAGTCTGGTATGGATTTTAAGGGGAACCCCGCACCAATTTTTTTTAAAAAAATGGCGTGGGGTCCCCCCAAAAATCCATACCAGACCCTTATCCAAGCACGCAACCTGGCAGGCCGCAGGAAAAGAGGGGGGGACGAGAGACCAGCCCCCCTCCTGAACCATACCAGGCCACATGCCCTCAACATTGGGAGGGTGCTTTGGGGTAGCCCCCTAAAACCCCTTGTCCCCATGTTGATGGGGACAAGGGCCTCATCCCCACAACCCTTGCCCGGTGGTTGTGGGGGTCTGCGGGTAGGGGGCTTATCAGAATCAGGAAGCCCCCTTTAACAAGGGGACCCCCAGATCCCAGCCCTCCCCCCTGTGTGAAATGGTAAGGGGGTACCCCTACCATTTCATAAAAAACTGTCAATAATGTTAAAAATGACAAGAGACAGTTTTTGACAATTCCTTTAATTAAATGCTTCTTCTTTCTTCTATCTTCTATCTTCCTTCAGTTTCTTCCTCCATCTTCTCCTTCTGGTTCTTCCTCCGGTGTTCTCATCTGGCATCTTCCTCCGTGGCGTCTTCTTCCCTTCTTCTCCTCGGGCCGCTCCGCATACATGATGGCATGATGGGAGGCTCCCGCTGTGTAACGCTTCTCCTCTTCTGACGGTTCTTAAATACCCGGTGACCCTGTCCCCCTCTGACGCACGGGGACTTGATGGGGACTTCCCTGTGGTATTCCCCGTGATGTGAGAAAGGGGCAGGGTTACGTAACGGGTGACCCCGCCCCCCTCTGATGTCACGGGGAATGCCACAAGGAAGTCCCCGTCAAGTCCCCGTGCGTCAGAGGGGGCGGAGTCACCGGGTGGCCCCGCCCCCCGTTATTTAAGAACCGTCAGAACAGGAAAAAGCGTCACACAGCGGGAGCCTCCCATCATGCCATCATGTATGCGGAGCGGCCCGAGGAGAAGAAGGGAAGAAGACGCCACGGAGGAAGATGCCAGACGAGAACACCGGAAGAAGAACCAGAAGAACCAGAAGAAGAAGAAGATGGAGGAAGAAACCGAAGGAAGATAGAAGATAGAAGAAAGAAGAAGCATTTAAATAAAGGAATTGTCAAAAACTGTCTCTTGTCATTTTTAACATTTTTGACAGTTTTTTTGTGAAATGGTAGGGGTACTTTTGTAGCCCTTTACCATTTCACACAGGGGGGAGGGCCAGGATCTGGGGGTCCCCTTGTTAGAGGGGGTTTCCAGATTCCAATAAGCCCCCCGCCCGCAGACCCACACAACCACTGGGCAAGGGTTGTGGGGATGAGGCCCTTGTCCCCATCAACATGGGGACAAGGTGTTTTGAGGGGCTACCCCAAAGCACCCTCCCAATGTTGAGGGCATGTGGCCTGGTACGGTTCAGGAGGGGGGGCGCTCTCTTGTCCCCCCTCTTTTTCTGCGGCCTGCCAGGTTGCGTGCTCGGATAAGGGTCTGGTATGAATTTTTGGGGGGACCCCACGCCATTTTTTTTAAATCTTGGCACGGGGTTCCCCTTAATATCCATACCAGACCTGAAGGGCCTGGTATGGAATTTAGGGTGACCCCCATGTCATTTTTTTAAAAAATTTTGGTTCGGGGGTTCCCCTGTGGGGAATTCCCATGCCGTTTTTATCAATGAACTTTTATGTGTATTGTCGGACTGGCAATTCATTAATAGCCGCAAGTAGTTTTAAATGACTTTTTCCCTTTGAAATGTCATTTTGCTGTCAGACTGTTCTAAACACGGGAAACATGCTCCCCTTTACAGGCATACTATAGACACCCCCCAGGTACGAAATTTAAAGGAATATTACACTTTTATTGTTTCACTTTAAGCATTATTAAAATCACTGCTCCCGAAAAAACGGCCGTTTTTAAAACTTTTTTCTGCATTGATCTATGTTCCCTGGGGCAGGACCCAGGTCCCCAAACACTTTTTACGACAATAACTTGCATATAAGCCTTTAAAATTAGCACTTTTGATTATTCATGTTCCTGTCCCATAGACTTTAACGGTGTTTGCGTGTTCGAACAAATTTTTTGCATGTTCGCAATTTCTAGTGCAACTGAACAGGGGGGTGTTCGGCTCATCCCTAGTCAGCGTGTCCAGGAGTTCTCTTAAGGAGTCACCTGGGTGGGCTGGTGAGTGAGCAGTCTGGGTGGACTGTGGAGAGAGATTGTCAGTCTGGGAGGACTGTGGAGAGAGAGAGAGAGAGAGTGTCAGTCTGGGAGGACTGTGGAGAAGTAGCCAGGAGGGCTAGTGAAAGGGGCAGCTGCAGCCAGGTGGGCTGGCAGTGCCTGAAGAGGTGGTGCTGGGATCAGTAGCCACAGGGATGTAAGCTGGACACTGACTTTTGCTACACGCTTAAAGGGGCTTCAGGTGCTGTGTTATAGAAACCAATGAGCTTCCGGGTTTTATTACCAAAGCTTGATTGAACAAGCTTGGGTTAGAAACTCATTGGTTTCTATGCAGAAGTGAACCTGATTTTGCACTTTCCATCTTTAGTAAATAAACCCCATTGTGTACTTAAAAGTGGGGTATGCCTGTATAGCAAAAGTTGTCCCTGAAGTTGTCTAAGTCAAGTGGGCATCCCATATTACCCCCTACTCCTCATCCAAGTTTTAATCCTCCCAAAAAATAAAAACAAAGTGCTGGACTGTTTTCTGACTTAGATTGTAAAAATTCGGTGTGCCTGGCTGTGCAGGGTGGGGGATCCCATTTCACCTGTGGCTCAATAGGAGGTGTGCTACAATAAACATCCAACTTTATCCAACATTAAATCAGCTAAATACAGGACATTGACACTGTGAGGGCCAGGAAAAAAAATCAATGAATATCTAAGTGCTTACTCATGACTCATAAGTCCACAAATAAGTGCTAAGAAAGTGTGAAACTGGCCCTCACAGTGTCAATGTGCTATATTCAGGTGATTTTTTTTATAATTTAATAAAGTTGGATGTTTTATTTGAGTGCAACAGTGGCGGCCTGTCATAAGGGGCGTAGGACCCCCCAAAAACTGTAGCACCAGCCACCACTGGAGTGCAACCTCCTGAATTTTTGGAGATTCCAACATTTGTGCGAGCTACGATGGCACCCGAATGTGTGAGGGGTTGAAGCATATTTTTTACGGCAGATTCCCCTTGAGCAGGGGCTCACTATGTGTTCTATTCACTTGTTTTCTTAGTCAGGGAAGAGAGGTACAAATGCTAATAAACAGTAGACATGTACATGAAAAAAAAAGTTTCATTTCGTTTGATTCGTTAATCTAGTTATTTCGTTTAGTTAAATGTGGTTGATTTGTTCAATTCGTATTTGGAATTCGTATTTGAAATTCGTATTCTACAATTTTCGAATTTACCGATTTTTTAAAATTCGAAACATTCAAATTGATAAACTTTCGAATCGGTCGAAACAAAAAGGTTATATTGTTTTTGATTCGAATGCAGCAAAGTGAACAAACAAAAGAAAAATCTTCATCAAATGATTACAATGACTCTTTAAATCACCATTGGCTTAAAAGAAACAAATTATTTCAAAATGGAAATTATATGCCCTGTACACACGGTCGGACTTTCTGACGGAATATGTGTGATTGGAGCTTGTTGTCGGAAATTCCGGCCGTGTGTGGGCTCCATCGGACTTTTTCCATCGGAATTTTCGACACACAAAGTTTGAGAGCAGGCTATAAAATTTTCCGACAACAAAATCCGTTCGCGTAAATTCCGACTGTGTGTGGACAATTCCGACGCACAAAGTGCCACGCATGCTCAGAATAAATTAAGAGATGAAAGCTATTGGCTACTGCCCCATTTATAGTCCCGACGAACGTGTTTTACGTCCCCTCATTCAGAACGATTGGATTTTCCGACAACATTGTGCGACTGTGTATGCAAAACAAGTTTGAGCCAACATCCATCGGAAAAAATCCATGGATTTTGTTGTCGGAATGTCCGATCAATGTTCAATCGTGTGTACAGGGCATAACAGTCTTTGATTTCAGCAATATGTGTAGTTAGAATTCAACTGGAGTTTAATGTAAAATTCGATTTGAATTTCAGTCCGAATTTCCAAAATTCGGATGAATTTTATTACGTTATTCAGAGCATTCGGTAAAATTTGTTTATATTGTAATTCGAGTATATCCGAATAACGAAAAATTTGTCCGAATATTCGTTCAGAACGAAACGACATCTAAGTTGTCATTAGTAAAGGGAACATGATACAGCTGTTTATATGATAGCAGTACCATCAGTGATAATTTTGTTTTATGCATATATTATGGCAGGGCACTTTTATGCAATGCAATTGTAAATGTATCGGGTCAAATTTTTGATGTATAATGTAATGTTATGTTATATCTTAGCAACTGGCGCCATCTAGCGGCCAAAATACAAAAGGACTGCATATTTGTTTTTCATCACTTAAGAAGTTGACATGGAAGTGTTTTATTTGTTTACATTTGGACATTAACTTGACTTACCCACAATGCCCATTAACTCCCATGAACATCAGGATAACTGAACTGCATTGTGGGAAGATTATAAAAGGGCTGGGCGTGGCCATCTTAGGTCTCTTGGACATGCATGACCAGCCTGGCAGGATCTGTGTGAGGTCTCCAGCGCAGCGTGGCCTGCCTCCACGGAAGAGCGATCTGAGCATCAATACTGTGACACACCAGATAGCTGGACTGACGGCGGGCAAGACTGGGAAGGAGCCAGAGGAGCCTGTCAAAGTCACCTGGGAGTTCCCAGGGCGTCTCGTTGTGTGGAGCGGAGCAGTGCAGCAGTGCCGGATGGCCAGAGACAGAACTCAGTACATCAGAATGGAGTCTTCTGACAACACTGACCTGGTTGGGTGAGAGGGCTGTTGCCCAAAGATTCCTTGATGCACTTTTACATATTCATCTGTACAAGACAGAGTTGCTGGGACCCATAGTCCCACAAGCGAAGTCAAGAGGATTAGATTGAATTAATATTAGGCTTTGGGCCTTTACCTCATTGAGGATTTAGTACTGAGTCACTGACACCAAAGATAGTTATAGTGCTGCTGCACCAGAACTTTGCTTCTATCTTTCAGTCTACTTTGATCAGGAGTTATTAACCCTTGGATTACAAATTTACTCTATTTTTGCTAGCAGAAGAAAGAAGAAAAGAAGGACTGTTTAGCAAAACACAAGGCCTTGTGTTCCTTTGCCATATTAAGTTTTCTGTGATATTAGATAATGGGAGTTCCCTGAATATTGTACTATACTTTAATAAATTAGTCTCTGATTTAGTGTATAGTACCACAGCGTGCATAGGATAGGATAGTGCATATAGTGAGATCAGTTCACTCTGTCATTTATCCTATGTTCTTTATCACATTACCAACAAGTTATTTCTAATTCCCTGTACACACGGTCGGACATTGATCGGACATTCCAACAACAAAATTCTAGGATTTTTTCAGACGGATGTTGGCTCAAACTTGTCTTGCATACACATGGTCACACAAAGTTGGTGGAAAATCCGATCGTTCTGAACGTGGTGACGTAAAACACGTACGTCGGGACTATAAACGGGGCAGTAGCCAATAGCTTTCGTCTCTTAATTTATTCTAAGCATGCGTGGCACTTTGTGTGTCGGATTTGTGTACACACGATCGGAATTTCCGACAACGGATTTTGTTGTCGGAAAATTTTATAGCAAGCTCTCAAACTTTGTGTGTCGGAAATTCCTATGGAAAATGTGTGATGTAGCCTACACACGGTCTGAATTTCCGACAACAAGGTCCTATCACACATTTTTCATCGGAAAATCCGACCGTGTGTACAGGGCATAACACTTTACCTTTGTATAATATCTCTGTAAGCTGAAGTTAGTTGACTGTCAGACTATGTTGGTCTGACAGTACAACCATTGTAGTGTCTAACTTTAAAATAATTACAGTAAACAAAGTTCTTATTTAAAGCGGAGGTCCACTGAAAAAAAAAATATTAAAAGCCAGCAGCTACAAATACTGCAGCTGCTAACTTTTAATATATGGACACTTACCTGTCCAGGGAGCCCGCGATGTCGGCAGCCGAAGCCGATCCGTCCTTCAGCTCTCTGCTGCTGTCGCTGCCATCCTCGGTAAGGGAATAAGGAAGTGAAGTTGTGCGACTTCACTTCCTGGTTCCCTACTGCGCATGCGCGAGTCGCGCTGCGTGTCCTCTCTGGTCCCTGCTGTGTTCTGTGTATCACAGAATACAGCGGTGGAGGAGAGTGTAGGCGCCGGAAGTGGCGTAGGTCACCGCAAGAGCCGCGGTGATCTATGCCAGGAAGTGGGAGCAAATACCTGTATTAGACAGGTATCTGCTCCCTCCTCCCCCCGAAAGGTGCCAAATGTGACACCAGAGGGGGGGAGGAATCCAAAAACCGGAAGTTCCATTTTTGGGTGGGACTCCACTTTAAGTATGACTGTGTAAGTGTTGTTTTCCTTTGTGTCATCAAGCAAGTGGAAACCAAGGTAAAGGTAAAAAGGTGTATTACATGGTAAATTGCAAAATTGTCTTTGGAGTTTTTACCGCACACTATTACACCACAGCTGTGTGAAGGAGGGCTGAGAAGAAATCAAAGGGGTAACAAAGCAGAGTACAGGCCCAATTAAAATCCAGCAGCTCCTTCAGGGGTCAGTGCTACATAAACAAACACTTTATGCCCTATACACACGATCGGACATTGATCAGACATTCCGACAACAAAATCCATGGATTTTTTTTTCCGACGGATGTTGGCTCAAACTTGTCTTGCATACAACCGATCGCACAAAGATGTCGGAACATCCAATCGTTCTGAACGCAGTGAAGTAAAACACGTACGTCGGGACTATAAACGGGGCAGTAGCCAATAGCTTTCGTCTCTTAATTTATTCTGAGCATGCGTGGCACTTTGTGCATCTGATTTGTGTACACATGATCAGAATTTTGTTGTCAGAAAGTTTTATAGCAAGCTCTCAAACTTTGTGTGTCGGAAATTCCGATGGAAAATGTGTGATGGAGCCCACACATGGTTGGAATTTCCGACAATAAGGTCCTATCACACATTTTCCGTCAGAAAATCCGACCGTGTGTACAGGGCATAATTCTTTTCCTAAAAGATAATAGTGTTGATTTACTAGAGACAGTTGCACTCTCCAAAGTGCAGTTGCCCCAGAGCTTGGTAAATGTGGGGACACTCTGCTGACTTTCATCATCCAATCATGTGCATTTTGCTTTTTTTTCTTTTTTTCTTGCATGTGATTGGGTATTCTTGCAAAGTGACATTTTACCTAATACTTAAGATCTGGAGCAACTGCACTTGCGAAGTGAATAATCTATTAATAAATCAATCCTATTGTGTATATGTAGCATTATCCCCACAGGGACTGCTGGGAACAGCCTCCCCCACGCACAGCCAGGCAACACGCATTCTCCGCTTGCATCCAAACACAAGAAGTCAGTCCCTTGACTTTGTTTTGATTTTTATTAGGGGTAGCAACTTGGATGGGGTGAATGGATTGATGGGATGCCCAACTTGAATCAAAGAACAAGAAAAGGGCACAACTTCCTTCCTTTGCACAAAAGATCTTGGTCTGCTTTCTTTCCTGTAGCAAAAGTCCATTACAGACTAGGAGGTCTCAACCCCTCTTGGAAATAGCACAAAAATGAGGCAAACTGCATGCAGTAGTGTATTCTCTCCTAATGTAGAGCTACACTGCTTGCGGGCACTACCAGCCCTCCTGGCTGCTCTGAAGATTTCCCAGGGCAAGGATAAAAGGGTTAAGCACAGCAATGGCCTTTTAGAAAGCTTGCTACATGTGGCAGTCTCTCTTCTTGAATATCCCTAGGTTTGCTGATATACTCTCTCTGTTCTCCTTGCTCCCACTGCTCTCAGGCGAGATTCCTAGTCAAACCGCGATTCTGAAATTATCTTCCTAAGCCAACCCGAGTCCAGCCTGGAGGCAGAGCCCCCTCCCTAGACCTAGGGCAGATGGTGATGGTGAACCAATGGCACGTGTGCCACAGCTGGCACGCAGAGCCCTCTCTGTGGGCACGCGTGCTATAGTCTTCTGAGCAGCTCCAGGCACACAAAAGCTCTACACACTTCACTAGGTGGACAAAGTGCCTCCAAAGCGACAAAGCGTGTACCCGCACTGTCCCGACACCGCCTGCCTCCTCTAGATCACACACACAGTATTCTGACTCAGAGCACAACTCTTTGGAGAAAACGCTGCTGGATGGACTCACAGATCAGCAGGAAGGGTGGCCAATCACCTCCCTCAGCTAGGGAATGAACAGCCAATCAACTGGCATGGAAGGAGAAGTGAGCGTTTGTCTGCCCAGGAGTTGCCTGAGCACAGTTGCTTCATTCCATTGGTGAGAAAGCCTATAGATGAGGCCGGAGCAGCTGGTGATGAGCCGCGCTACGTGACCGTGTTCTGTGCTATGGTGACAGAAGGAGAGGTGTGTGTGGGCAGAGGGAACATGGCGGGCTACATGAGTGTCTGCACCACTGCTGGACCACAGCAGAGTGGGGAGTGGTGGGGAGCCTCAGAGGGGGGACCAGTAGGGTTGCCACCTTTTCTTCAAGTCAAACCCGAACACTTTGGCGTCGCACAGCAATTTTTTATCATAGTATGCATAGATAAACAAAGCATTGATGTTGCTATTAAATAACATTTCTAATCATATGAAGTTAATCACAAGAGTACCCATTTACATCAGGGTCCACAGAGTTCCCCTTTTACATCTGAATCTGCAGAGCTCCCCTTTTACATCCTTTTCACTGTAAGGGGAGACTCTGCAGACTCTGATGTAAGGGAGAACTCTGATGTAAGGGACTCTAACATAAGGGGTGTTCTGGTGTACGAAGAGGACTCTGTTATAAAGGAGAGCACTGTGGCCTCTGATGTAAAGGGGAGCTCTGATGTAATGAGTGCTCTGAGGACCCTGATTTACCTTAGCATACTAACTTAGAGGCAGGAGAGAGAAGGGGGGAGGGGGGAGACTTAGTCCGGTCTGAATAATGTGTCCGGGTCTCAGACAGTCTGAAACCCAGACACATGATTGCAAACCCGAACTGTCCATGTGAATCACGAACAGGCGGCAACCCTAGGGACCAGATGTGTGATGGAGAGGAAAGTGTGCCATGAGCTGCATGGAGGGTTGTGTGAGGCATGGTGAGGAGGTGTGCTATGAGTTACATGACAATGTGTAATGTGTAGCAGCTCACTGATGTGATGTGGTTGGACAACAGAGAGATGTGAGCTGAAGGCTGATACATAATATGTGCTAGAAGTTTACAGTGTGATGTGCTGCGTGGAGATGTGCTGCGTGGAGATGTGCTGCGTGGAGATGTGCTGCATGGCAATCTGCTGCATGGCGATATGCTGCATGGCGATATGCTGCATGGATGTGCTGCATGGCGATGTGCTGCATGGCAATGGATGTTGGCACTTTGAAATAAATAAGTTGGTTTTGTGTTGGGGCACTCAGGCTCAAAAAGGTTCGCCATCACTGACCTAGGGGATCCCTCCTAGGCCATCAACAGACTCCTCAGCACTCCATCTTCCACCCGACTCCCCTGCTGGCATGGCCCCACCATTTTTACAACCATAAGTGATTGTAAAGGAAAAATATTTATTTAACCTCTTGCCGCCCGCACTATAGCCGAATGGCTACAAGACAGCTACAGCGCAGGCCTATTTTGCCAGGAGGGCATACATGTAAGTCCTCCAATGCACGAGCTGCCTGCGCTGTGATCAGCTGTCAGCCAATGACAGCTGATCACATGATGTAAACAGAGCAGGCAATCGGCTTTCTTGTTCCTCATGCTAACAGCTTGAGGAGAAAAAAAAAGCCGCTTACTGTCTGGAGTAAACAGGACATTGGTCCCGCATACTCCAGACCCACTGCTGCTAAGCATTGTCCACCATTGCCGACTACCAGTGCCCACCAGTGCATATCAGCACTGCAAAGCAGTGCCCACCAGTACCACCTATCAATGCCCATCAGTGCTGCCAATCAGTGCCCATTAGTGCCTCATCATCAGCGCCACCTATCAGTGCCACCTATCAATGCCAATCAGTGCCACCTATCAGTGTAGCCCCATCAGTACCCACCAGTGCCACCTCATCAGTGCCCATCAGTGCAGCCTATCAGTGCCCCTTAAGTGCAGCCTCATAAGCGCACATCAATGAAGGAGAAAAATTACCTGTTTGCAAAATTTTATAACAAATGAAAAAAAAATTCTTTTTTCAAAATATTCTGTCTTTTTTTGTTTATTTAGCAAAAAATAAAAACCCCAGTAGTGATTAAATACCACCAAAAAAAAGCTCTATCTGTGTAAAAAAAATGATAAAAATTTCATATGGGTACAGTGTAGCATGACCGCACAATTCTCATTCAAAGAGTAACAGCGCTGAAAGTTGAAAATTTGCCTGGGCAGGAAGGGGGTTTAGGTTCCCAGTAAGCAGGTGGTTAAAAAAAAAAAATCACCTAAAGTGATATTAAAGGCAGTTTTTTTTTTTAAACTAACAAACATAGCATACTTACTTGCTTTGTGCAGTAGTTTTGCACAGAGCAGCCCCGATCCTCCTCTTCTTGGGTCCCCTGTCTGTGCTCCCCCTTGTTAAGTGCCCCCATAGCAAGCCGCCCCCGTCTCCCGCCTCACTGCCTGTGCCTAACAGCAGCCAATAGCACCTGCTGCTGCATCTCAGCCAATCAGGAGGGAGAGATAAGGGAGAGCCTCTGATCTTGTGCACATCGCTGGATCAAGATCGGGCTTAGGTAAGTATTGGGGGGCTGAGGAGACAAGTGCAAACTGAAGGTTTTTTACCTTCATGCATAGAATGCATGAAGGTAAAAAATCTTCAGCATTTACAATCACTTTAAGGGCTGACTCAGCCACCCTACCAGGCCCTCTGCCTGGGGATTGAGTTCCCTCAAGTATGCAGTTTCTCCAAACTTCCAGATCCAGGGGAAGGTATCAGAGACCTGCATCTATGACCTGTAGTAAACTCTGACCCAATTCCAGACTCTCAAATTAACCATGAGTCTAACATATATTTGCCTGCACTAATCTAGTAGCACACTGGAGGGTGCTACATATATTTACAGAAAACAGGGTGACACCTTAAGGCTCCATGCACACTATAAGTTAAAAAAAATGCCAGAAAAACACTGGACGAAAAATGTTGATAATAGCATTTTTGTGCCAACTTCTGGTAGCATTTTAGAAGCATTTAGGAGCATTAACATTTTACTGGCATTTTTGAAATACATGAAGAAAATAAAAAGAAAAAGCTCAAGCTGTTAGTAGCATTTTAGTAGCATTTAGAAGCATTTAGAAGCAGTTAGGAGCAGTTAGGAGCAGTTGGGAGCAGCTAGGAGCATTCAGCATATTTTTCTGCTGGAAAAACGCTCCAAGAAATGCTAAAAAAAAAAAAAATCTGCTCCTAGAAGCTGACACTCAAAAAATGCTAATAGCCTAATTTAATGTGCATGGACACATAGGATAGCACTATTTAGCGCCTAACAGCAGAAAAAAATGCTAATAACAGCTTCTAGGAGCTAGTGTGCAGGGAGCCTTAAAACACTACCTTAGTATACCATTTCAAAGCCTTCTAATACAGGGATGTGGTGTCTGGATCTATTTCACTAGGAACAAACTGTGATATACAGTATAGTTATATGCAAGCAGATATAGGCAAGGTGAAAAGGGGTGATCTAAACAGCATATACAGTATCCACAACCCGTGTTAAGGCGTTGGGCCGTTGGCAATAGTTCAAAAGAGCAAGAGTAATGTATAAAGAATAGCAGCCATATTTTTGGCACACCACACAGAAGACCCTTGCTTCGATGTAGAAAGCAACACTGAAATATAGCACAAATGGTCCATATAATAAACTGGGTGCAACATTTTTTACTTTATGGTCATTTTTACTTGCAAAGTACAAGTGGGCACTTGTTCTGTCCAGAAGAAAAAAGGTTTACTCTCTCATTTTGAATGGGCTCAAAGCACTCAGCATCAAGCCAAAGTCGTGTATGCACCGATTTTAGAGCCGCTCTGCCACCAGATCACATGGTTGTTTTATACTATGTGATCCAGTGCAGGCAATCGCACTGTGCTTGTGACCTGCGTTTGAGATGTTATTACAATTGCACTGACACCCATTGCAGATTGCAAAGGGCAGTGTGATGATTTTTATGTGGTACGAGAAACACACAGAGATCGCAGGTTTCCCCCACCACATTCTAGAATGAACCTAGGCTAAATGAATGAATGAATGAAAGACTTGTATAGCGCTGCAAATGCGAACTGAATCGCCTCAAGGCGCTTATCCGTCCTGTGTCGTCCAGCTCCTTAGAAGAGGTAGGTCTTAAGTTTTTTCCAAAGGTCTGATGGTTTTCTTCCAAGCAGATGTTAGCTGGTAGAGCATTGTCCTTGGACTGCGAATCTTCGGTCTCCCTTTGTAGCGGGACTTGGGAATGAAGAGGAGGTTTTGTTTCGCTGATCGAAGATTGCGATTGGGTGTGTAGTGTTTTATTTTCTCTCATAGGTATTGAGGAGCGTTTCCTTGTATGCATTTGTGGGTGAGGCAGTGGGTCTTGAATGTGATACGATTCTTTACGGTTAGCCAATGTAGGCTCCTCAGGGAAGGAGAGATGGATTCCCAGGGTTTTTTTCCTGTTACCAGTCTTGCTGCCGTGTTTTGGATGAGTTGTAGGCGTGCAATCTGATATTTAGGTAGTCCTATGTAGAGGGAGTTCGCGTAGTCGAGTCGGGAATTGATGATTGTTCCAACTACTGCTGCTTTGTCTTCTTCTGGAATGAAGGGGATGAGTCTACATAGCAGGTGGAGAAGATGGTGAGATCCGCTGACTACTGATCCTATTTGTGCATCCACTGACATTTCTGAGTCAAAGATGACTTAGAGACTTTTGGCTTTGGTGCTTTGGGGGATAGTCTGTCCAACGATGGTGGGAGGTGTCCACAGGGTCTTGGTTTCAGTATTTCGGTTTACATGTAGGAGAAGAAGCTCTGTTTTGGATCTGTTGAGTTTGAGGGAGCTAATGGTCATCCACTCGTTTATCAATGTAAGGCATTTTTCTAGTTGCATATCATATAACTGGCTTTTAATATTCAGAAATAATAACACTGTGAATTGTTGATCCAGAGAACATCTCATTGACGTTGTGGATTAGGAAAGAGTTTTGTCCTATGTCAGATAAAATATGACCACAATTTATAATGGTTGTTTGCTTTCCCCTGAAACAACTGAGAGTTAAAGAGGAAGTAAGCCCTGATGGGTTTTACTTCCTTTTTGTTCCCTGCAAAGTAAAAGCATAATGGGCTAAAGAAAGGTAAGAAAATGCAGCACTAAGTGAATATTTGACATAGTAAAATCAAGTCCACAAATCTTTAAACTTGATCGTGCATCTTGTGAAGAAATGAATCATAAAGTCTCGAAGTGAAAAAATATAAAATAATAAAGTGTCCAATTGTGTCAGAACACAGAAGGGGCTATTCCTAGATCTTGGATAACAAACATGAGCTGGCAGAGGTGGTATAGATCCGTGGATGGAACCAACATCAATGATGCTCAACATCAGTGGATAAGAAAAGATGGGTACTTATACCAGATATGGTGGACTCCCCTGTCAGCGACATGGAGTCAGTCAAGCAGTGAGCCCAGCCGGGCAGATAGAAGGGTTTCAGGATGGTAGAGCTGGCTAGGTGGACTTCAACCAAACCTCAGGGATCATCAATCGGAAGACCAAGGATCATCAAGGCAGGTCATCAAGGTAAGGATTCCAAACTCAAGGCTCTGGAGGCAGGATGTGTCACAAGTGGCTCAATGTGGGCAATCGCTCTCATCCAGATAATATGTAAAGAGAAATTAAAACTTCTGCATAGTGCAGGTAAAAAGGGGATGTTTTTATTTCTAAAAAACTGAACAAATAAAATAGTGATCACATAAAGGGCAAAGGCAGCATGGAGAAGGGGCAACCGCCCGACGCGTTTCGACCTAATGGTCTTCTACTGGGGCATGCACTACC
Source organism: Aquarana catesbeiana (assembly GCF_042186555.1). NCBI lineage: Eukaryota > Metazoa > Chordata > Amphibia > Anura > Ranidae > Aquarana > Aquarana catesbeiana. The sequence goes on from NC_133324.1 coordinate 660,472,970, forward strand.
CACTCCATACTGCTAATATTTATAAATAATCATATAACAAATGAGGAAGAGAGACTCCAATTGGATTTCATTGGACCAGAGACATCCACCAGGTCAGGAGGCTTGTCACATGATCCGGTAGGCCAATGAACAAAGGAGTAGGAAAGGCAGGTGGGTGTATCCTCCAATAAATCAACAGACCGGAAATAACCAGTCCGTAGGAAGATCCGCCCACGTGTCAAACACAAGGATGTGACGTGGCGCTGTAAAGCCCGCCAAACATCCTTCCCAGATCAGATGATCAGGGGGGAAACATGTCACATGACTGCGGGGGAATCCCATGATCTTCAGCGAGAACCGCTACCGCGGCCAGGTGTATGCATCCCAGCCAATCACGCCAAACATCATTCCCAGACCACATGATCGGGGGAAACATGTCACATGACCGCGGGGGAAATCTAGCGATCTCAACACGAATCACCACCGCGGTCAGGTGGGTGCACCCCTTCCAATCAGAGCCAGGTCACATGAACGGAGAGAAAACAATGTCACGTGACCACGGGGAAATCCAGCAATAACAGCGGGAAACATCACCCCAGATCCTTAGAGGAAATTTTGCGCACGTTGTAAAGAAAATAAAACATATCCCCAATAACAAATAAAAATGTTATACATCACATTTATCATAATAAGAAACAGACAAAAGACAGGCTATAAATGAATAGTGGATGATGCCAGAAATAATTGAGCTAAAAAATGGGAAACATAATAAAAAGGAAAAATCTCTAAAATAAGAAATAGAACATAAAAAATATAAAATATATAAATATGAAAGGGAGTTCTGTGTGTTCCTCTAGCTTCACCTCAGGGGGCCACCTCAAACAGGAACTCAACAAAGGGAAACGAGAGAGCACACAGGAAACCCCAAAGAAACCTTTCAGTTATTAAACCCGAAAAGCCACGCACTGAAAAATGAACAGTAAGGAAGGTGGGCAGAGAACGCCAAGATTGATTGATGAAAGAGTTGAGGTCCCACTCATCGTTCAATCCAAACGGAAAGTAGGACCTCAACTCACGGATCCAGTATGTTTCGAGGCATGAAACGCCCGAAGTCGCGATTCGCCCCTCCAATGAGGGATGAACCTATCAAGCACCTGGAAAAGTGTACCAGAAGGGTCTTTGTTATGGTACTGTAAGTAGTGCCGTGGTACCGTATGTTTGCTTTTCCCCCCTTTAATTCCAGCCACGTGCTCATTGACAGGGATGGAAAAGGTCCGGATGGTACGGTCAACGTATTGTTTATGGCAGGGGCAGGTGAACAAATAAACAATATATTGGGAGGAACAGGTGGCAAACTGTTTCATATGATAAATACGAAATGTTACAGTGGACTGAAATGTTGACATTTTATGCCGCCCCCCAATGTTGTGAAGACACACATTGCACTTGCGACATGGGTAATAACCCTGACAGTCTTGAAAAAAAAGATACCTTTTTGGGGGGATCGATCACATTCAGGGCAACCTGCCCCTGAATGGATCGTGCACCCCTAAAGATAACTGCCGCCCATTCGGGAAGAACAGGACCCAATAATCTATCATTCAAGAGCACTTTCCAGTGTTTTCTAAAGATGTTTCTAATTTGTTTGGATTGAATGGAGTGGGTGGTAGTAAAGGCCCATTTAAATCTAGAGTCAGGAGAGGTCTTAGGATGCTCTGTCAAAGTGGAGCTCCTCTCGAGTGAAAAAATCCTAAAAAGTCAAAATAACAATAAAAATATACAAAAACACTGCGCTCACTAAAAAAAACAAAACAAAAAAGCGGCTACATACGTTGTGACAAAGAACAATGAAAGAAAGGTAAGGAAATGCAGCGCTAAGGGAATATTTGACAAAGTAAAATCAAGTCCACAATTCTTTAAACTTGATCGTGCATCTTGTGAAAAAATGAATCATAAAGTCTCAAAGTGAAAATATATAAAATAATAAAGTGTCCAATTGTGTCAGAACACAGAAGGGGCTATTCCTAGATGGTGGATAACAAACATGAGCTGGCAGAGGTGGTATAGATCCGTGGATGGAACCAACATCAATGATGCTCAACATCGGTGGATAAGAAAAGATGGGTACTCTTACCAGATACGGTGGACTCCCCTGTCAGCGACATGGAGTCAGTCAAGCAGTGAGCCCAGCCGGGCAGATAGAAGGGTTTCAGGATGGTAGAGCTGGCTAGGTGGACTTCAACCGAACTTCAGGGGATCATCAACTGGACGACCAAGGATCATCAAGGCAGGTCATCAAGGTAAGGATTCCAAACTCAAGACTCTGGAGGCAGGATGTGTCACAAGTGGCCCAATGTGGGCAATCGCTCTCATCCAAATAATATGTAAAGAGAAATTAAAACTTTCCGCATTGTGCAGGTAAGAGTATGCATCACATACTAGCACATTATGTGACACTTACCTGCAAACAAAGCCCACACTGTCCCCGCTGCACTGTCCCCGCTGCAGGATGCATCCATCTTCGCCCCTCTTCCTTCCGGTGCGGCGGACTCTGGCTCTGTGACTGGCCGGAGTCACGTGACGTCACTCTCATGCATGCGTGCAGGAGCCGCCAGTCACGGCACTCGCTAGTGAAGAAACAGCACTGAGGGCCTTTTCTTCACAGCGCACGTGCCGATGACATCATTGGCGCAGTACAAAGTAAATATCTCCTAAACGTCGCACATTTAGGCGATATTTACTGTACCTATAGGTAAGCCTTATTATAGGCTTACCTGTAGGTACAACTTAAAAATGGAGATTTACAACCTCTTTAAGAGTTTTGTGGATGCAGATTTTAATTTTTTTTAATTCTGTTAGTTGAAATTGATGAACTTGTCTCTTTTCAACATGACTATCTAGGTAACTACACTAAGTTTGAAACAAATTTCTTCTTTAGCTTCTCTTTATTGCAAGTTTAGGATGGTGTAAATTAATGGACATATTTTAATTAAAAAAAAAAAAAATCCAGAGAGGCTTTACTAATTGGATAAGTTATATGCAAAACAGATTTTTGCTGGTTTTTCACCTTAGCCAAAAATGTAGAGAAAATGAGTACAGAAACTGCCCAAGGCAGGTTTTAAAAAAAGGATTAAGAAGTAATGTTTTCTGTGAGAACAAAAGGTGAAGCAGTATTTTGGATGTTTTTACATTTAGTTATACAATGCTGCCATCTAGTGTTCATTAGACATAGAGTAGCTCACAAAAGTGAGTACACCCCTCACATTTTTGTAAATATCTTATTATATCTTTTTTTTTCACAATCAAAATTTATTGAAAGTTTATAACAGTTTGCAGAATGACATCTTAGCAAATATCAAATTTGCCAGGTTGGATAAACATGTCAGTTTACAAACAAAGACATATTAAAGGTGTACATTTTTAAGGTAATAATTGAAGGGTAGCTTAATGTGTCTTATTCTTTATTAGGAGTGCAATAAGGGAAGTTGGTAGGGATTTGAGAAATAACTGGTAAATACTTAAATAATAATGATAAGGTATTAATAATGTCTAAAGTAATTTTGAAATGAAATAAACAATAAAAGTAATTATACTTGAATGGCCTGGTAAGATCAATATGTTTAGAGTAATTAGAACTCACAAATGTGTCTTAGCCATGAAAAAGAAAACAAAATGAAAAGAGGGAAAATAAATGTTCTAAAGTTATGCATTAGCTTCGTTGAAATCTTCAGACTGTGTGAAAATCCACCAGTGCTTCCACAGCTTATGAAATTTGGTTGTTGTTTCTTTCTGCATTTCTACAGTTTCTTCCATTGTGTAGATGGTGTTTACCTTTTCAATCTAATCCTTGACTGTTGGGACATGAATGGATTTCCAATGCAGGGGGATGAGGGTCTTGGCTACGTTTAAAAGATGTCTAGTGAGCGATTTCTTATATTTGCTCAGTGAGTATGAGTGTATATACAGTAAGCAAGCTGCAGCGTTTAGATCCAATTTAGTTTCAGTGATTTTTTTAATCCATTTTATAGTTTGTTGCCAGTAGTCAAGGATTGAAGGGCAAGCCCACCATATGTGTAGGAATGTTCCTTTATTTGTACTGAATCGCCAACAGGTGTCAGAAGTGGATGGGAACCATCTCCTGGCTTTTTGTGGCGTTACATACCATTGAGTCATAATTTTGTATGAAGTTTCTTGAATTTTCATGCTTAATGAGCATTTGTGTGCAAAAAGCAGGCTCTTTCCCATTGAACATCCGTTATTTTGGTTTTAAGTTCAAGTTCCCAAGCCTCCTTATGTTTGTTGTTGTCACTATGGCTTATCTGAGTTAGCCAGGTATAGGCTAAGGAGGTGGTTTTGTGGACCAGAGTCCTGTTATAACAGATCAGTTCAAAAGGGGTCATGGGAAGGCAATATGAAGCTTTGTGTTGGCTATTTTGGAGGAAATCATGGAGTTGTATATAGAACCAGCAGCCAGGAAATCAGTCCCCAAACTCCTCTTTCAGTGAATCGTATGTTTTTAATTTGTCCTTGTGGAAGCAGTGTGTTGCTAATAAAATTTTGCAGTGTTTGGATTTCGGTAACCTTTTTTGGTTGACACCTGGTGGAAAGTCAGGATTTTTGGTAATTGGTATTAAAGGTCCTGGGGAAGAAGCTAATTTGCATGGTGAGTCAATTTTGTGGAAAATGCCCAGAGTGGTTTTAAGTAACGGGTGTTTTTTCAGGGATTTGGATAATTTTGAGTTGAGTGTCCAGGGATAATATATCAAGTTTTGTAGGTTGTTTGAGATTTCTAGGGATACCCAATCTCTGGAGATATGTGTTTCAAAGTAGTATCTTTTGAAATCTGGCAGTCCCATTCCTCCTTTAATTTTAGGAAGGGTGAGTAAGTGGATATTGATTCTGGGTTTTTTGTCTGCCCATAAAAAATTTCTGTAGTCTAGATCATTTTTAAAAAAATGGATTGGATATTTGTATTTGTATGGGTAATGCATTGAAGAAATACAGTAATCTTGGAAGGATCACTTTTAAGATCGATGCTTGTCCAAACCAGGAGAATTGTTTAGATGTCAACTTTTTGAGGTCTGTTGCTATGATTTTCAGCAAGGGTTTAAAATTGGCCTCATATAGAGATTCTATGTTTGGTGTCAGTTTGATCCCTAGGTATTTAAGGGTTTTATCTTCCCATTTGTAAGGGCAGTTTATTTTAGTTAGCTTAAGTTGTTCGGATGTCAAAGTTAGGTTAAGTGCCTCTGATTTATTGTGCTTGATTTTAAAGTTGGAAATATAGCGGAAGGTTTTAAAGATTTTATTAAGGTTTAGGATGGAAATGTGTGTTGGGTAAGGAAAAATAGTAGATAGCCTGCGTACGCCGCAGTTTTGTATTCCCTGTTATTTACGTGGAAGCTGTGTCTTGCATTCTCAAGGTTTATTGTTCTGATGAGGGGGGAAAAGGGGCAACCCTGTCTGGTCCCATTGGGGATATTTTGTGGGTCAGAGAAAATATTGTTTATTTTAATTTTGGCTTGGGGGTTTTGGTAAAGACCTTATTTCCTAGGCCTATAAATGAGCAGGTTGAGAACATGTATTTCCATGATACCCGATCAAAGGGCTTTTCGACATCTGTGGACAGCAAAAGGCCTTTGATCTTTGAATTTTTTGCATGGTGAATTAAATTTAGTGTTTTGGTTATGTTATCCCTGGCTTCCCTGCCTGGCATAAAGCCAACTTGTTCTGGTCCTATAATTTGGGAGAGCAGAGGTCTCATTCTTTCGCTAGATTTTTGCTAGAATTTCAGGTCTACATTAAGTAAAGATATGGGTCTAAAATTTGAGCATTCTTTATAATCTTTGTCAGGTTTCGGGATTATTGAGATGTAGGCCTTTAGAAAGGAATTTGAGTTGTTTTTGTTTTTTGCTGGATAGGCTGCCAAGAGATGTTTGGATAAGGGTTGGGTGTAAATTTTGTAATATTGGGACATGAATCCACCAGGGCTCTGGCTTTTCCCAGGTTTTAAATCTTTGATTGCCTTCTGTATTTCATGTATGGTGATGGCTTCCTCTTATGCCCCGTACACACGGTCGGACTTTGTTCGGACATTCAAACAACAAAATCCTAGGATTTTTTCCAACGGATGTTGGCTCAAACTTGTCTTGCATACACACGGTCACACAAAGTTGTCGGAAAATCCGATCGTTCTGAACGCGGTGACGTAAAACACGTACGTCGGGACTATAAACGGGGCAGTGGCCAATAGCTTTCATCTCTTTATTTATTCTGAGCATGCCTGGCACTTTGTCCGTCGGATTTGTGTACACACGATCGGAAATTCCGACAACGGATTTTGTTGTCGGAAAATTTTATCTCCTGCTCTCCAACTTTGTGTGTCGGAAAATCCGATGGAAAATGTCCGATGGAGCCCACACACGGTCGGAATTTCCGACAACACGCTCCGATCGGACATTTTCCATCGGAAAACCCGACCGCGTGTACGGGGCATAATTGTTCTATATCTCCTTTAAGGGATGGAAGATTGCTATTTTCTAGGTATTTTTGGATTATTTCTTCTGTGAAGTTTGGTAAATGTGGGGGTTTATGCTGTGGTTGTAAGTTGTATAGTTTGGTATAGAATTTGTGGAAGAGGGCTGCCATCTTTTCTGGGTTATTTTTAAGTGTCCCCTCCTTGTTGCGTATGGCGAGTATGTGGCTCGGGGGTTTGGTATCTTTCAGGGCTCTGGCTAGGTATTTCCCACCTTTATCCCTGTGTTCATAGAAGATACTTTTCTTGAAGAAAAGAGATATTTTGTTTTTTAGGTCAAGAATGTGTTTTAATGCTTTCCTACATTGTGTGAGTTTGTTTTCTATTTTAGTTGTTAGGGATTGCTTATGTTGTGTTTCTAGTCTGGCAATTATGGTGGATAATGCTGTAATTTCTCTTTCGCGTTCTTTTCTTCTCTTTGCGCCCCATTTTATTAAGTCTCCTCTAAGAACACTTTTGTGTGCCTGACAATTGTTTAGGGGGGTAGTGTCAGAGTTTGAGTTAATCTCAAAATAATTTTTGATTGAGTTATGTATATCTGCTTGTATTATTTTGTCTGTTAACAAAGCTGTGTTTAGCCTCCAATTAAAAACTGTGGATTTAGGCGTTTGTGGTTTCAAACGTAAGGCTGTAGGTGAGTGGTCTGAGATTGAGATTATGCCTATTTCACCTTTAGCGACGTTTTTGAGGTCTCTTTGGGTTATAAATATTAAGTCCAGCCTAGAGTATCTCTTGTGGGGTGAGGAATAGAAGGTGTAATCTTTAACTGATGGGTGTTTGGTTCTCCAGGTGTCTACTAGTGTTAGGGATTGTAGAAGTTTTGTTATACCTTTTAGTATTTTGTATGCTACATGTGTTTGTCCTGTTGAGGTGTCTTGTTGGGCTTTTAGTGGTATGTTAAAGTTTCCACCGAGGAGGATGCACCTGGAGGCACACCATTTTAGCTTATCAATTATTTTTTGCCAGAACGTTATGTGAGCCTTGTTTGGGAAATAAATGTTCACTAAGGTTATTGGGTTACCGTCGCATGTGCCTTTCAGTAATATGTAACGGCCCTCTGGGTCTGTTAGTTGTTGTGTGAGAAAAAAAGGGGAATTTTTGCTCAGTAGGATTGTGACCCCTTTGGTTTTTGCCGTGGGGTTGGTGGCATGGAAGGCACTTGTGAAATAGTTGTTTGTTATGCGGTGAAGATTTGGGTTTTGAAATGTGTTTCTTGAAAGAAAACTATTAGGGGATTACCTTTTTTCAATCCTTTTAGGATTTTGGTCCTTTTTTCTGGAATATTAAGACCATTCACATTATGTGATACGAGGCTCTGTGATTTTTCTAGTAGAAAGTAGGCCATTATAAGAAAAAAAAGGAAAAAAAAAGAAGGGGGGGGGGAGGTGTGGTGGGGGGGAAAGTTTGGTCCCTGAGGGGCCGAACCTGTGCATATACTTGGTAGATCACAGAAAAAAAAAAAAAAGAAGCTATATGGGTTTGTTAGGTAGCTATCATCTACTGTTATTCTGATACAATATGAGCTGGTGAGTGGGTGTTTTCTTATTGGATTATAAGAGTTTTTTGGGGAGTTCTTCATTCTGAGTATACCTGGGATGTGTTTTAGTTTACAAGTCATTAGGATAATTGTGACCCCCCGTTATTCGTTTACATGAGAGTCATTATAACTTAACATTCCTATATATAAGCCTTAAATAGTTGGCTGAATACAAAACAAAATATTAACAAACATTAACTTAATTTACAAGGTATAAGGAGCTCCAATCTGTAGGAAGGTCATCACTCATTGTCTTAGGGGAATATCGAGGCACTCCTGTATGTGAGTGTTGGACTGAGTGTGAACCTCCTTTGAAGATATATTTTCCTTCATACACATACTATTACATCTCTAATCATATAATATATGCTGTAGATATATGCTGTAGTTTGATAATCAAGTGGTTTGGATTAAGTTCAGCTATGACTAGTCTCTGATTTATCATGCAAATGTTCTTTGTGATCAAGCACTGAATGTGGTAGATCTGATCTCAGTTCTTGTTTGGATGGGTTCATATGGCTCTTCTCTTAACTTGCTCCTCTTGGGAAAGTTTGTGTAATGTGTAGGTAATACCTTTGGGTTGTTGACAAGTCACATGTTTGTCTGTCAAATGTGGTGGGTATTCAAGGGTATTGGTGGGTATTTAGTCGATTATGAGGGTTACAGGCTCACATAGAGAGATTGGTGTGTAAGAGTGGTGCATGGATCGTAGATGTATATAAGGCAAGTTGTAGCATATTTCCAAGTGCTTACCCAGTTCTGGGATATCTCCTGGTGGATTGTCTTCGAGCAGGTTGTGCCCTAGGTTCTTTTGGCCACATCAATTGATGTGAGGAGGTGGTGTAGAAGATCCTCTACTTTCTTATTTCAGGGTATGCAAAAACAGAACTTAAATAGGTTTTAGTGGTGAGAAAAACAACATGGAATGTGAAGAGCATACCCTTAAAGTATTATTGCTCTATATATTTCAGTGTGATGAAGATGTAAAAACATTACTTATAACTTCTGGATACGTTCTAGAAGAGCAAATTCTTTTGCTAGAGTTTCTCTGTGAAAGTAAACCAAAACATTTTAAATGAAAGAGTGCAATTCTAGTGGGCAAACCTTGTAATTGCAGCTCTCAGCACATGGTGAACTGTATAGGTAGTTCCTATAAACATTGCAAACTTCATTCAGCAATTTAGCAGCTAAAAGTCGTTGTTAGATTCCAAAATAAAAACAGGGTTCCTCAAAAAGTGGGACTGTAGAGGACCATAAACACTCAAATAAGTAAAAAATGTATAAAATGAAATAAAATTTATTATAATCAATGGATAGCATGATACAAAAGATTTGGCGTTTCAACAGCTCAGGTAAGGGTCTTCTTCAGGGAAAAATGGGCTAGGGACTTCCAGATGAATACAAACAAACAATCTACAATACTGATATAAATATAGACATAATTACACAAATTTAATAAGCTAATCGTCTTTACAGTTATTTACAAAGAAAAAGCACAAAACATAGATGTGAGTATCAATACTGACCTCATGTGTTCGGTGTTTCAAACAAAGGAGATCATAGCTCAGAAAGTAAAAGGAAACAACGACGCCAAAGCAGCATCATAAAGCCAAAGCAAGATGGAAATAACCCATGTCCACATGAACCCCCATGTCCAAAGCGTGCCTCCCACAAGCGGGCCCGGAGCAATCTCAAGGGGCAAACCAACACGGATCTGAGTATATGCGAAAGAAAGGAGTAATAAATAATAAATTATAATGAAAAAACATGAACTAATGCAGAGAAAACAAATGGACGCCCAAAAGAGTCGTCCAAGTATATGCAGGTAAACATACCTATTGCTTTAAGATTTAAGGGTTAAATCTTGCAGTGCAAAAGTTGTTTAAGGACTAGAACCACCTAACATTTTCCACTAATACTGAGACAGGGTTCAGCCGCAGATGATAGCGTGAGAACATCTCATGTTTGAAGGTAGATACACCCAATGAATAGGAACTGGCTAGACAATCAGCAGCCAAACCTAAAAAGACAACAAATAAAAAATAGTATGCATTTATATTCCACCGGGAGAATTATCCCAGCATTTGTATTGCACAGGGAAAATTACCCCATCAATGCAACAAATACTGTGCTCTTTAAACAGGTGCAGCAGATCCCAGCACTGAGTCTTACCTACTGGATGTCATGGGTGTAACTATTCCCTGTTTGTCCAAAGTGAAGCAGAAATCATAATGGACTGGGGTTTTTTATAGTGACCATGATAGGATCCATGATTCTGCTGACTGGCCTATAGTTCCCATTCACAGGAGTGGCACCGGGAGTGGTCTTATGCTGCTGTAGCCCATCTGCTTCAAGGTTCGATGTGTTGTGCGTTCAGAGATGGTATTCTGCATATCTTGGTTGTTGTTTATTTGAGTTACAGTTGGGTGCAAGAGCATCTTTGTTATGACCACGACCCCACCCCCTTATGGCGTCACAGTCCCAGCATGCCCAGGGACTGTGAAGGCATAAGGGGGCGGGGTCTCCGCCTATATAAGTCACAGCGGAGCGCTCAGAGAGCAGTCCAGCCGGAGAGACCGTCGTGTCAACATCTGGAGAAGAGAAGAAGAGAAGAAGAGAAGGAAGAAGGTGGAAGACAGAAGGAAGAAGTCCGGGCCCCTGCTAACAAAAGAGCTGCAAAAGAGCAGAAGATAGCGGAGGAGCCCGGCAGAAGACCCGGAGAGCGCGGAGAAGAACCGGAGAGACCCCTGAAGCCGGAAGAAGACCCCGGAGCTGTCTAATAAATTACTTTAAAAACCTGTGCAGTGTGTTTTTTTGACACTTTTTCCCTAGGTGAATGGGTAGGGGTACCATGTACCCCATAGTCATTCACATAGGGTGGGGGGCCGGGATCTGGGGGCCCCCTTATTAAAGGGGGCTCCTGGATTCTGATAAGCCCCCCGCCCGCAGACCCCGACAACCAACGGCCAGGGTTGTCGGGAAGAGGCCCTTGTCCTCATCAACATGGGGACAAGGTGCTTTGGGGTGGAGGGGCCGCAGGGCGCCCCCTCCCCAAAGCACCCACCCCCCCATGTTGAGGGCATGCGGCCTGGTACGGTTCAGGAGGGGGGGGCGCTCGCTCGTCCCCACCCCCTTTCCTGACCGGCCGGGCTGCATGCTCGGATCGGTGTCTGGTAAGGATTTTGGGGGTACCCCACGCCTTTTTTTGGCATAGGGGGTTCCCCTTAAAATCCATACCAGACCTAAGGGCCTGGCATGCCCCGCGACGGGGCTCGCAAGGTGTCAATCCCGCCGATAAAAGCGGTGAGATTGACTTCCTTTTCTAGTGCCGTCGTACCTGGGTCACGTTCAAAATGAACGGACTTGGCCGTGTGTGGGCAAGTCCATTCATTCGGAAAGTCCGCCGTAACTCCGGCGAAAGTCCGTCGGGAAGACCGGCGGACCTAGTCTGCCGGAAAGTCTGGTCGTTTGTAGGCAAGTCCGTCCGTTCAGAAAGTCCGGTGGTAGTCCGCTGGAAGTCTGGCGGCAAGTACGTCGGACCTAGCTTCCCAGAAAGTCCGACCGTGTGTACGAGGCATTACTGTTGGCTTTCTATCATCTCAAACCAGTCTGCCCATTCTCCTCTGACCTCTTACATCAACAAGGCATTTTTGTCCACACAAATGCCGCTCACTGGATATTTTCTCTTTTTTGGACCATTCTCTGTAACTTTAGAGATGGTTGTGCGTGAAAATCCCTATAGATCAGCAGTTTTTGAAATACTCAGACCAGCCCACCTGGCACAAACAACCATGCCACGTTCAAAGTCACTTAAATCCCCTTTCTTCCCCATTCTGATGCTCAGTTTGAGCTTAAGCAAGTCATTTTCACCACGTCTAGATGTCTGAGTTGCTGCCATGTGATTGGCTAATTATCAATTTGTGTTACCAAGCAATTGAACAGGTGTACCTAATAAAGTGGCTGGTGAGTGCACGTGTGAGTGCATGGATTTTAACTTAACCGCTTGCCGCCCGTCGGCCATCTTATAACAGCCAGGCGATGTGGCTCTCGTTCTGGGCGGATGTCATATGACGTCCCTCCATTTAAACAGGAAATGCGCACGATCGTGTGCACGCATCCCTGTTCCTTCTGTGGCAGCTTGTCACGGAGACAGCGCTCGCCACCGAGGGAGGTGAACAGCCATTGAGCATGGCTGTTTACCACGTGATCAGCCGTGATGAAGTCACGGCCGATCACAGGTGGTACTGCCCCACTTTGGACGGTGCATGCGCACAATCTTGAGCACGCTGAGCATGCACGTCAGTGGCGGCATGTTCCCGGTTACACTGCTTGTCACCAACGCTGGTAAACAGCCATTGGCCGGCGGCTGTTTACCATGTGATCGGCTGTGATCCTTTCACAGCCGATTACTAAATGTCAACAAACTGCGGTAACAAGATGTTACTGGGTTCTCCTTCTCACACACCGATTGTGTGTGAGAAGGAGATTGTGGTATCATCTCGTTACCGCTTACAGTGTACACCAATCACACTGATTGCCCCGCCCAATAAAGAGGATCTGTCACCACCCATCAAAGTACCTGTCACAGTTTATCTGAGTACCCGAGTACCTGTCACAGTCCATCAGAGTACCCAAGTACCTGTCACAGTCCATCTGAGTACCCGAGTACCTGTCACAGTCCATCTGAGTACCCGAGTACCTGTCACAGTTCATCTGAGTACCTGTCCCAGTCCAAATGAGTACCCGAGTACCTGTCCCAGTCCATATGAGTACCCAAGTACCTGAGTACCTGTCCCAGTCCATATGAGTACCCGAGTACCTGTCACCAGCCCATCAGAGTACCCGAGTACCTGTCACCAGCCCATCAGAGTACCCGAGTACCTGTCACCAGCCCATCAGAGTAACCAAGTACCTGTCACCAGCCCATCAGAGTACCCGAGTACATGTCTGCAGCTCATCAAGTTACCCGAGTACCTGTCTCCAGGCCATCAGAGTACCCGAGTACCTATCTGCAGCCCATCAGAGTACCCAAGTACAGTACCTATTTGCAGCCCATGCCTCATAGAATATACGCTGGTGTGTTTGCTTTCCAAAATGGGGTCATTTTGTGGGTAATTCCACTGTCCTGGTGCTCAAGGACCTTCAAAAGTGTGCTAGGTAGGAATGAAATGAGATGTGTAATTTATGCTCCTAGAACGCCTGAAGGTACTGCTTTAATGTTGGGCCTCTGTATGTGGCCAGGCTGTGTAAGTCTCACACATGTGGTATCACCATACTCGGGAAGAGTAGCAGAATGTATTTTGGGGTGTAATTTCTGCTATATACATGCTATGTGTTAGAAATATCTTCTAAACTGACAACTTTGTGTAAAAAAAAAAAATGCGTTTTCATTTTTTTTTCCACATTTTCCAAAAACTTCTGGAAAAGAATGAACCGTTCAAAAGACTCATTATGCCTCATAGATTATACGTTGGGGTGTTTGCTTTCCAAAATGGGGTCATTTTGTGGGCAAGTTCATTGTCCTGATGCTCCAGGGCCTTCAAAAGTGTAATAAGTGGTTGAGAAATGAGATGTGTCATTTATGCTCGTAGAACGCTTGAAGGTGCTACTTCAATGTTGGTCCTTTGTATGTGGCCAGACTGTGTAAAAGTCTCACACATGTGGTTTCGCCATACTCAGGAAGAGTAGCAGAATGTATTTTGGGGTGTAATTTGTTGTATGCATATGCTGTGTGTGAGAAATAACCTGATAATATGACAATCTTGTAAAAAAAAAAAAAAATCTTCATTTTGCAAATAATTGTGGGAAAAAATTACAACTTAAAAAAAACGCACCATGATACTTACTTAATACCTTGGAATGTCTACTTTCTACAAAGGGGTCATTTGGGGGGTATTTTTACTTTCCTGACTTGTTAGTGTCTCAAGAAATGAGATTCACCTGATGTACTGAAGGCCTGATCAGATGTGATCAATTTTCAGTGATTGGCACCATAGTTTGTAGACTCTATAACTCTCAAAGACCAAATAATATACACTAATTTGGGTTATTTTTACCAAAGATATGCAGCAGTATAAATTTTGACCAAAATTTATGAAGAAAAATTACTAATTAGCAAAATTTTATGACAGAAACAAAGAAAAAGGCATTTTTTTCACAAAATTTACAGTCGTTTTTTATTTATAGCACAAAAAATAAAAAACCTACTAGTGATTAAATAACACCAAAAGAAAGCTCTATTTGTGTGAAAAAAGGACGCACGTTTCATATGGGTACAGTGTTGCATGACTGAGTAATTGTCATTCAAACTGTGAGAGCGCTGAAAGCTGAAAATTGGTCTGGGCAGGAAGGGGGTGTAAGTGCACTGTATTGAGGTGGTTAATAAAGATGATATATTGTGGCAGGGAAACATTATGAGGATATATCTTTTTTTTCTTTTGAGTGTATCAGTCCTATAATGTAAAGCTTATTGGATTACTGGATTTGTTTATTCAACCGTAGGTGTGCGCAGCCAACTGCATTAGGGTGTGCACCTCAAAGCTCAAGCATACATGTGTGTATATATATATATATATATATATATATATATATATACACACATACATACATACACACAAACACACACACAGTATATATACTTCAGGGGTGCACAGAGTGCAGGCTTCAAGGGTGCACAGTGTACAGGGTTCAGGGGTGCACAGTGTATACTGTGAAGAGTTCAGGGGTGCGCAGTGCATGACATTGTATAACAGATGCTACATAATTAAGATCCTCTGCCAGACCCATACCCAGCTCTACTTTTAACTTACCCATGAATGAAGACCACGCCAAGCTGGAGTAAATACTGGCCGTAGCAGCCATATAACAACTCAAGTAAATTTACATAACTTTATAAAACACATCCGTTAAAACCACCACCCATCAGTCACATATTTTCGTTGGTCTTTGCAGGAAAAAACCCAAGCTTGCCACATTATCCAAATCGGCACTGCTATATCTTTAACTTAAAATAGGCCTCCAGCTGACATGCTAGCTTGGAGACAACCAAACAATGACCGCAGTGCACCCGTTAGCTGGAATACCACCAACGGGACCCATACCACCGATGGGTCCCGAACTCTTCCGTATCCAAGGTTTCTTCCTTCACCCGCAAAGACCAACAACCTGCCACTACCACGACAACCTTCATCCTTGTTCTGTGGAAAAAACTTCTTGCGTTTAGCATTAAAACAGTGAACCTTTTCAGGGAGGGAGGGTGGGAAGCTCGCTCCTCCAGCTACCACTGAGCTGGGGAGGGACACACGCTGCTTCATGCAGCTACCTCCTCCCCCACTGCCTAACACCCAATTTACTCATCTCTAACAAACAGCTCTCTTCATAATGTGCCCTGCTTAACCCTGCCATGCCCACCCTTCATTTTATGTAATTTTATTTATTTTACTCCGGGCTTCTCTGGGTTCAGGGGTTCACAGTGTACAGAGTGCAGAGTTCAGGGGTGAGCAGTAGGGATGAGCCGAACACCCCCCGATTCGGTTCACACCAGAACCTGCGAACGGACCGAAAATTTGCGCAAACTTTAGAACCCCATTGAAGTCTATGGGACTCGAACATTCAAAATCAAAAGTGCTAATTTGAAAGGCTTATTTGCATGGTATTGTCCTAAAAAGGGTTTGGGGACCCGGGTCCTGCCCCAGGGGACATGTATCAATGCAAAAAAAAAATTTTTAAAAAGGCCGTTTTTTCAGAAGCAGTGATTTTAATGATGCTAAAAGTGAAAAAAAAAGTGAAATATTCCTTTAAATATCATACCTGGGGGTGTCTATAGTATGCCTGTAAAGTGGCGCGTGATTCCCGTGCTTAGAACAGTCCCTGCACAAAATTACATTTTTAAAGGAATAAAAGTCATTTAAAACTGCTTACGGCTTTAATGTAATGTCCGGTCCCGGTAATATGGATGAAAATCAGTGAAACAAATGGCATGGGTACCCCCAGTCCATTACCAGACCGTTTGGGTCTTGTATGGATATTAAGGGGAACTCCGCACCCAAATTAAAAAAAGGAAAGGCGTGGGGCCCCAGGCCCTCCGAACAGCAGTATACAGGCGGTGCAAACAAGACAGGGACTGTAGGTTTGTTGTTAAGTAGAATCTGTTTGTAATTTTGAACTGGTACATTTTTAAAGTGTAGCTCCAGCCAAAAAATCTATTTTTAAGCTTTTTGGAAAACATAGGGAAGGGTTATCACCCCTGTGACATTTGTTTTGCTGTCTGTGCACCTCTTCAGAAGATTTTACCTCACTTTCTGTCCCAATGACAAATGTTTTTTTGACAATTTGGAGTTTTTAGTGAAACAAGGATTGGTGATAAAGCATCAGTGAAAAGGAGACATGTTTTTGCCATATTAACTCTTACAGGGGAGAATTTCCCTTCCTAGGTATAGATTTCATCTCACTTCATGTTGTCTCCTTCCATTTGCAAGTAGGAGTCGTTTGTAAGTTGGATGTTTGAAAGTAGGGGCCTGCCCTATATACTCTGCAGAAATTGCAGAAACCCTGGCTTTGGCCAATTACAGCTCTCTGTACAGACGACGCTGTGATTGGCCAAGCATGCGGGTCATAGTGCATGCTTGGCCAATCATCAGCCAGCAATGCACTGCGATGCCGCAGTGAATTATGGGCCGTGACGCGCCACTCGAATTTGGCGTGAACGGCCCATATTGTTCGCAATTCGGCGAACGACCGAACAGACGATGTTCAAGTCGAACATGGGTTCGACTCGAACACGAAGCTCATCCCTAGTGAGCAGTGTACAGAGTGCAGAGTTCAGGGGTGCGCAGTGTACAGAGTTCAGAGGTGCACAGTGCACAGAGTTCATGGGTGCACAGTGCACAGAGTTCAGGGGTGCACAGTGCACAGAGTGCAGAGTTCAGGGGTGCACAGTGCGCAGAGTTCAGGGGTGCAGAGTGCAGAGTTTAGGGTTGCACAGTGCGCAGAGTGCAGAGTTCAGGGGTGCACAGTTTAGGGAATGTGCAGTGTTCAGGGGTGAGCAGTGTTACAGAGTGCTGAGTTCAGGGGTGCACAGTGTACAGAGTTCAGGGGAGAGCAGTGTACAGAGTGCAGAGTTCAGGGATGCAGAGTTCAGGAGTGCGCAGTGTACAGAGTACAAGCTTCAGATCTGCGCAGTGTACAAAGTTCAAGGGTGTGCAGTAGGGATGAGCTTCGTGTTCGAGTCGAACCCATGCTCGACTTGAACATCGTCTGTTCGCCCGTTAGCCGAATTGCGAACGATATGGGCCGTTCGCCCCAAATTTGTGTGGCGCGTCACGGCCCATAATTCACTGCGGCATCGCAGTGCATTGCTGGCTGATGATTGGCCAAGCATGCACTATGACCCGCATGCTTGGTCAATCACAGCGCCGTCTGAACAGAGAGCCGTAATTGGCCAAAGCCAAGGAGGCTTTGGCCAATTATGGCTCAGGGGATTTAGCACACGCCCCACACTATATAAGGCCACCTGCACGGCGGCCCTGTGTAGTGTGTGTTCCGGCGTTCATAGATAGAGAGAGAGAAAGACAGACAGTGTCATTTGATTTGAGTTAGATAGATTAGGCAGAACAGTCAGTCAGTTAGCTGCACTTACAGTGTATTGTGTATATATATGCATCCCAGGTGTTGCATATATATATATATATATATACACACATATACACTGTATTCAGTTTAGCTAGATCCGTTCCCATTATCTTCTTACTGACAGGCAGGCTTGTCTTGTTACAGTATTTACAGCTACCTGAAGAAAATTGCTGGTGTTCTTTTGATCCTATTAGTACCACAGTCAGGCAGCTAGGCTATTTACAGTTAGTGCAGTGCGTCCTGCTCGCAGTGTTCAGCTAAACCTACAAGTTAGTGCTGTGCGTCCTCCTCACAGTGTTCAGCTAAACCTACAAGTTAGCGTAGTGAGACCTCTGCACAGTGTTCATCTAAAGCTACAAGTTAGTGCGGTGCGTCCTGCTCACAGTGTTCAGCTAGATCCGTTCCTGTTATCTTCCTACTGACAGGCAGGCTTGTCTTGTTACAGTATTAACAGCTACCTGAAGAAAATTGCTGGTGTTCTTTTGATCCTATTAGTACCCCAGTCAGGCAGCTAGACTATTTACAGTTAGTGCAGTGCATCCTGCTCACAGTGTTCAGCTAAAACTACAAGTTAGTGGGGTACGTCCACCTCACAGTGTTCAGCTAAACCTAGAAGGTAGTGCGGTGCGTCCTGCTCACAGTGTTCAGCTAAAACTACAAGTTAGTGGGGTACGTCCACCTCACAGTGTTCAGCTAAACCTAGAAGGTAGTGCGGTGCGTCCTGCTCACAGTGTTCAGCTAAAACTACAAGTTAGTGCGGTGCGTCCACCTCACAGTGTTCAGCTAAACCTAGAAGTTAGTGCTGTGTGTCCTGCTCACAGTGTTCAGCTAAACCTACAAGTTAGTGGGGTGCGTCCACCTCACAGTGTTCAGCTAAACCTACAAGTTAGTGCGGTGCATCCTGCTCACAGTGTACAGCTAAAACTACAAGTTAGTGCTGTGCGTCCTGCTCACAGTGTTCAGCTAAAACTACAAGTTAGTGTGGTGCGTCCACCTCACAGTGTTCAGCTAAAACTACAAGTTAGTGTGGTGCGTCCACCTCACAGTGTTCAGCTAAACCTACAAGTTAGTGCGGTGCATCCTGCTCACAGTGTTCAGCTAAAACTACAAGTTAGTGTGGTGCGTCCCCTCACAGTGTCCAGCTAAACCTACAAGTTATTTTTTTGCGAGCTCTGCAGTGTTCAGCTAAAGCTACCTGTAGAAGGTTGGTGGTGTTCTCATACTACAGGCAGGCAGTCTATTTTGCTAGCTGCAGTATCAGTACTAATGGCCTGTAGCTGCACTAAGCTGGGATATATATATATATATATATATATATATATATATATATATATATATATATATATCCCAGCTTAGTGCAGCTACAGGCCATTAGTATGTCTGGAAGGCCAAGAAGGAGAGGCAGACAGTCACAAGCCAATAAGAGAGGGCAAGCAGGCTCTGTGTCTAGTGCTGGTCGTGGAGACGGTGCATCCTCATCAGCACGTGGCCGTGGGACACGCTTGGCCTTTTTTTTCGGCAGCTGGCCGTGTTGAGCCGCAACATGCGGAAGACTTGGTAGAGTGGATGACCAAGCTGTCCTCATCCTCCTCATCCTCTCTCACCCATGCCCAGGGTACTTTGCAAAAGCAGCGGCCTCTTCCCTTGGCTCAATGTCATCAGTGACTCCTTCCCTAGCCCCAACATGTCTTCCTGAGGAGTCCCTCAAACTGTTTGACCACAGTGTTGGGTACATGCTCCAGGAGGATGCCCAGCGTTTGGAAGGCTCTGATGATGATACTGAGCTCGATGAAGGCAGTAACGTGAGCACGGACAGAGGGGGTGCCCAAGAAGGACAGCAATCTGGCAGTCATGCTCCCCCTGCTGCAGCATACTGCCAGGTTTGCTCCAGTGATGAGGAGGGAGGGGATGATGGATGAGGTCACTGACTCAATGTGGGTGCCTGATAGGAGAAAGGAGGAGGAGGAGGAGGCGGCACATCACCAACGAGGCAGGATGCCCTCCAGGGGCCAGCCTAAGGGCAGCACCTTGACTGCATCACACCCCAAAGCTCCGCATGTGCAGGGCGCTGCAGGCTCTGCACGTTATTCAAAAAGTTCTTTGGTGTGGGCCTTTTTTTGAGACGAGTGCATCAGATCGCACCGCTGCTATTTGCAACATATGTCTCAAGCGTATCTCGCGTGGCCAAAACATCTCCCGCTTGGGTACCACATGTTTGACCAGACATATGTTGACCTGCCATGCAGTTCGTTGGCAAGAGTATCTAAAAGACCCACACCAAAGAACAAAGAGGACCTTTCCTTGCTCCTCATCAGCTGAGATCTCCAACCCCACTATACCTTCAGTCCTCTCTGAGACCTGCACTGAGATGAATGAAGGTGTAGAATTAGGTGTGTCACAGCCAAGTACTTGTGGGCAATCTGCTTTTGGTACACCGACGTCAGATTGTACCAGGCAAATTTCCCTGCCCCAGGTGCTGCACCGCCGAAAGAAGTTTGCTCCCAGCCATCCACATGCCCAGCGGTTGAATGCTAGCTTGGGAGGAGGACAGACCATATTGGCCCCATAAAGAATGAGGAAGGACATCTGGTTACAAAGGATGGGGAGATGGCAAAGGTATTGGATTTATTCTTCTCCTCAGTCTTCACGAGTGAATCGGGGGGCTTCAGTAACCAAAACTGCAGTGTTTATCCTCATGACACAACACAGGAAGCACCTACATGGTTAACAGCGGACGGAATTAAAATTAGACTTGAGAAACTTAACATTTATAAATCACCGGGACCAGATGGCTTGCATCCGAGGGTACTTAGGGAACTCAGTCAGGTGATTGCCAGACCGTTGTTCCTAATTTTTACAGACAGTCTATTGACTGGAATGGTACCAGCTGATTGGAGAAAAGCCAATGTAGCACCAATATTTAAAAAGGGCCCAAAAAATATCCCTGGGAATTACAGACCAGTTAGCCTAACATCAATAGTATGTAAACTCTTGCAGGGGATGATAAGGGACTATATACAAGATTTTAGTAATAAGAATGATATCATTAGCAATAATCAGCATGGATTCATGAAGAATCGTTCTTGCCAAACCAATCTATTAACCTTCTATGAGGAGGTGAGTTGCCATCTAGATAAAGGAAGGCCCGTAGACGTGGTGTATCTGGATTTTGCAAAAGCATTTGACACAGTTCCCCATAAACGTTTACTGTACAAAATAAGGTGCGTTGGCATGGACCATAGGGTGAGTACATGGATTGAAAACTGGCTACAAGGGCGTGTTCAGAGGGTGGTGATAAATGGGGAGTACTCAGAATGGTCAGGGGTGGGTAGTGGAGTTCCCCAGGGTTCTGTGCTGGGACCAATCCTATTTAATTTGTTCATAAACGACCTGGAGGATGGGATAAACAGTTCAATCTCGGTATTTGCAGACGATACTAAGCTAAGCAGGGCAATAACTTCTCCGCAGGATGTGGAAATCTTGCAAAAAGACCTGAACAAATTAATGGGGTGGGCGACTACATGGCAAATGAGGTTCAATGTAGAAAAATGTAAAATAATGCATTTGGGTGGCAAAAATATTAATGCAATCTATACACTGGGGGGAGAACCTCTGGGGGAATCTAGGATGGAAAAGGACCTGGGGGTCCTAGTGGATGATAGGCTCAGCAATGGCATGCAATGCCAAGCTGCCGCTAATAAAGCAAACAGAATATTGGCATGCATTAAAAGGGGGATCAACTGCAGAGATAAAACGATAATTCTCCCGCTCTACAAGACTCTGGTCCGCCCGCACCTGGAGTATGCTGTCCAGTTCTGGGCACCAGTCCTCAGGAGGGACGTACTGGAAATGGAGCGAGTACAAAGAAGGGCAACAAAGCTAATAAAGGGTCTGGAGGATCTTAGTTATGAGAAAAGGTTGCGAGCACTGAACTTATTCTCTCTGGAGAAGAGACGCTTGAGAGGGGATATGATTTCAATTTACAAATACTGTACTGGTGACCCCACAATAGGGATAAAACTTTTTCGCAGAAGAGAGTTTAATAAGACTCGTGGCCACTCATTACAATTAGAAGAAAGAGGTTTAACCTTAAACTACGTAGAGGGTTCTTTACTGTAAGAGCGGCAAGGATGTGGAATTCCCTTCCACAGGCGGTGGTCTCAGCGGGGAGCATTGATAGCTTCAAGAAACTATTAGATAATCACCTGAATGACCGCAATATACAGGGATATGTAATGTAATACTGACACATAATCACACACATAGGTTGGACTTGATGGACTTGTGTCTTTTTTCAACCTCACCTACTATGTAACTATGTAACTGCTGCCTTTTCATTTGGTAGACTCTGCCCCCACTTCTGTGAGTTTGTGGAATGTGCGGTTCCTCAGTGGCAGGTACCCAAACGCCACTTTTTCTCACGGAAGGCGATTCCGGCTCTCTACCGGCATGTGGAAGGCAATGTCCATGCCTCGCTGGACAGGGCGGTCAGCGGTAAGGTGCATATTACCGCTGACTCATGGTCCAGCAGGCATGGACAGGAACGTTACCTAAGTTTCACGGCGCATTGGGTGACTCTGCTGGCAGCTGGGAAGGATGCAGGACAAGGTGCAGTAGTGTTGGAGGTTGTTCCGCCACCACGCCTCCAAAATGCTAATGATTGTGACACACCTCTCTCCTCCACCCCCTCCTCTTTTTCTTCCTCCATGGCCTCTTCCTGTGCTTTGTCCTCGGAACCAGCGGTGCTCCGTAGCCGTTCAAGGGGCTACGCAAGTACGCAGGCCAAAAGATGCCATGCGGTGCTTGAGCTGGTGTGCTTGGGGGACAGGAGCCACACTGGGGCAGAGGTTCTGTCAGCTCTGCAGGGGCAGGTTCAGAGGTGGTTGACGCCACGCCAACTTAAGGCAGGAATGGTGGTTTGTGACAATGGCACCAACCTCCTCTCTGCCCTCCGACAGGGACAAATGACCCATGTACCCTGTTTGGCTCACGTCCTTAACTTGGTGGTGCAGCGGTTCTTGGGCAGGTACCCGGCCTTACAGGATGTCCTGAGGCAGGCCAGGAAAGTCTGTGTGCATTTCCGCTGGTCATATAATGCCAGTGCTCGGCTGACGGACCTCCAAAAGGAGTTTAACCTGCCCAAGAACCGCCTAATCTGTGACATGCCCACCAGGTGGAACTCAAGGTTGGCCATGCTGCAGCGGCTGCACACGCAGCAGAGGGCCATCAATGAGTACCTGTGCGACTATGGCACCAGGACAGGGTCAGGGGAGCTTGTTTTTTTTTCCCAATGCCAGTGGGCCATGATCAGGGATGCATGCACTGTCCTGTCACCATTTGAGGAGGCCACGAGGATGGTGAGCAGTGACAGTGCATGCATCAGTGACACTGTCCTCCTTGTCCACCTGTTGGAGCACACGCTGCGTGGAATAATGGACAGGGCACTTGAGGCAGAACAGAGGCAGGAAGAGGAGGACTTCCTTAGCTCTCAAGGCCCTCTTTATCCAGACAGTGTTCCTGCGTGCCCGCCAATCACACAGGAAGAGGAGGAGGAGGAGGAGGAGGAGGAAGATTGTGTCAGTATGGAGGTGGAGCCTGGCACTCAGCATCAGCAGCAGTCTTTAAGGGATCAGTTCCAAGAAACACATGGACTTGTACGTGGCTGGGAGGAGGTGGCTGCGGACCATGTTGTCCTTAGTGACCCAGAGGACTCCGGACCGAATGCCTCAGCATACCTACGCTGCATGGCCTCCCTGATCCTGCAAAGCCTGCGTAAGGATCCTCGTATTCGTGGTATCAAGGAGAAGGACCAATACTGGCTGGCAACCCTCCTTGATCCACGTTACAAGGGTAAGGTTGCGGACCTTATCTTGCCATCGCAGAGGATCTTCGGGAGGCCTTGCAGAAAGGTCTGTGCAACGCGTTCCCAGAGACTGGGAGGTTACAAACTCCTGTTTCTGGACAACGTGTTGCTGAGGCTTCGGTCAGTCAAAGAAGGAGCGGTGGAGAAGGTGGCCGTCTGACCGATGCGTTCAGACAATTTTTTGGTCCGCAGCCCCAAGGTATGATCGGTCCAGCAACCATCGCCAGCGTCTGTTTTACATGGTGCAGGAATACCTAGGGGCAAGATCTGACTTGGACACCTTTCCCACCGAAAATCCTCTGGGTTACTGGGTCTTGAGGATGGATCACTGGCCAGAGCTTGCACAGTATGCAATTGAGCTACTGGCCTGTCCCGCATCCAGTGTTCTTTCGGAACGCACATTCAGTGCTGCTGGAGGCTTTGTAACCGATCACAGGGTGCGTCTGTCCACCGACTCGGTCGATCGACTGACCTTCATAAAAATGAATCAGTCTTGGATCACCACCAGCTACCAAGCACCTGATGCTGATGTAACCGAATAATTTTTTTTTAAATCTCAGATCCCTTCAAAGACTGCCTATGCTTATGCTGAGTGACTATCCCTGCGTAATTATCCTCTTCCTCCTCAATCATCACGCTGATAGCTTGTAAGAACATTTTTGGTTCTGGGCGCCACCACCAGTGCCTAAGGCCCAATTTTTCAGCCCCTGTTTAACAGGGGCATGTAATTACAAATTTTGATGCAATACTTTGCAGCAGGGCTCATTTCTGCGTTCCAACTAGAGTATCTGTGAGGGGTTGCAGTGTTGTGGCACCAGCACCAGTGCCTAAGACCTAATTTTTCAGCCCCTGTTCAAAAGGGGCATGTAATTACAATTCTTGATCTAATATTTCACAGCAGGGCCCATTTCTGCACCCACCAAGAGCGAGTGAGGACTTACAGTGTTGTGGCAC
Organism: Aquarana catesbeiana; assembly: GCF_042186555.1. Taxonomy (NCBI): domain Eukaryota; kingdom Metazoa; phylum Chordata; class Amphibia; order Anura; family Ranidae; genus Aquarana; species Aquarana catesbeiana. The sequence continues at coordinate 660,497,468 of NC_133324.1, forward strand.
CACCACCACCAAAGGCCCAATTTTTCTGCCCTTGTTCAACAGGGGCATGTAGTTACAATTCTTGATCTAATATTTCACAGCAGGGCCCTGTGAGGGCTTACAGTGTTGTGGCCACAACAACACCTAAGGCCCAAATTTCTGCTGAGTATATAGGGCAGGCCCCTACTTTCAAACATCTAACTTACAAACGACTCCTACTTGCAAACGGAAGGAGACATCAGGAAGTGAGATGAAATCTACCCCTAGGAAGGGAAATTCTCTCCTGTAAGAGTTAATATGGGAAAAACATTTCTCCTTTCCACTGATGCTTTCCAATCCTTGTTCCACAAAAAACCCCAAATTTTCAAAAAACATTTGTCATTGGGACAAAAAGTGAGGTGAAATCTTCTGAAGAGGAGGAAAGACAGCAAAACAAATGTCATGGGGTGATAACCCTTCCCTATGTTTTCCAAAAAGCTTAAAAAAGATTTTTTGGCTGGAGCTAAACACGTTAAAAATGTACCCGTTAAAAATTACAAACAGATTCTACTTAACAACAAACCTACAGTCTGTCTTGTTTGCACCGCCTGTATACTGCTGTTCAGAGTATATAGGGCCTGGTGGCCCCACACCTTTCCTTATTTTAATTTGGGTGCTTAATATCCATACAAGACCCAAAGGGCCTGGTAATGGTCTGGGGGGTACCCATGCTGTTTGTCTCACTGATTTTCATCCATATTGCCAGGACCCGACATTACATTAAACCCGCAAGCAGTTTTAAATGAGATTTTTTCCTTTAAAAATGACATTTTGTGCAGGGACTGTTCTAAACATGGGAAACACGCGCCACTTTACAGGCATACTATAGACACACCCCAGGTACGATATTTAAAGGAATATTTCACTTTTTTTTTTTTTTTTTTTACTTTAAGCATCATTAAAATCACTGCTCCCGAAAAAACGGCCGTTTTTAAAAGTTTTTTTTGCATCGATACAAGTCCCCTGGGGTAGGACCCGGGTCCCCAAACCCTTTTTAGGACAATACCATGCAATTTAGCCTTTAAAATGAGCACTTTTGATTTTGAACGTTCAAGTCCCATAGACGTCAATGGGGTTCTAACGTTCGTGCAAATTTTCGGTCCGTTCGCAGGTTCTGGTGCGAACCGAACCGGGGGGTGTTCGGCTCATCCCTAGTGTGCAGGATACAGAGTGCAGGGTTCATGGGTGCACAGTGTAAAGAGTGCAGGTTTTAGGGGTGCACAGTATGTAGAGTTCAGAGTTCAGTGGTGCATAGCTTAGAGTGCAGAGTTCATAGGTGCACAGAGTGAAGAGTTTAGAGGCATGCAGTGTATACAGTGCAGAGTTCAGGGGTTCAGCGTATAGAGTGCAGAGTTCAGGGGCACGCAATGTACAGAGTGCAGAGTTCAGGGTGCGCAGTGTATACAGTGCAGAGTTCAGGGGTGCGCAGTGTATACAGTGCAGAGTTCAGGGGTGCGCAGTGTATACAGTGCAGAGTTCAGGGGTGCGCAGTGTATACAGTGCAGAGTTCAGAGAATGCGACCAGTGTGTACAGCTGTCATTCCGAAAGAAGTTGGTCTAAAGATCAGCTTTTGTCGAAGGGACAAGCTGAAAAAGCAAGCAGCATCTGATCAGTGCTGGCAGGCAATGGCTACGAGCAAGGATTAGCATGTTCTGGCGAGGGAGGGGGCAGACCCCCTGTCAGAATACAACAGCATAGCAGGGGAGATAGCTTCACTAACATTGCTTGATTACCAGACCCTTATCCGAGCACGCAGCATGGCAGGTCAGGAAATGGGGGGGGGGGGACAAGAGAGCACCCCCCTCCTGAACCATACCAGGCCACATGCCCTCAACATGGAGGGGTGCTTTGGGGAAGGGGGGTTTGGTTGTGAGGGTCTGTAGGCAGGGGGCGTATTGGAATATGGAAGCCCCCTTTAACAAGCGCCCCCAAATCCCACCCCCCCATGTGAACGAGTATGGGGTACCCCTACGAATTTACCAAAAAAGTGTCAAAAAGAACCTGCGAACGGACCGAAAATTTGCGCAAACTTTAGAACCCCATTGAAGTCTATGGGACTCGAACATTCAAAATCAAAAGTGCTAATTTGAAAGGCTTATTTGCATGGTATTGTCCTAAAAAGGGTTTGGGGACCCGGGTCCTGCCCCAGGGGACATGTATCAATGCAAAAAAAAAATTTTTAAAAAGGCCGTTTTTTCAGAAGCAGTGATTTTAATGATGCTAAAAGTGAAAAAAAAAGTGAAATATTCCTTTAAATATCATACCTGGGGGTGTCTATAGTATGCCTGTAAAGTGGCGCGTGATTCCCGTGCTTAGAACAGTCCCTGCACAAAATTACATTTTTAAAGGAATAAAAGTCATTTAAAACTGCTTACGGCTTTAATGTAATGTCCGGTCCCGGTAATATGGATGAAAATCAGTGAAACAAATGGCATGGGTACCCCCAGTCCATTACCAGACCGTTTGGGTCTTGTATGGATATTAAGGGGAACTCCGCACCCAAATTAAAAAAAGGAAAGGCGTGGGGCCCCAGGCCCTCCGAACAGCAGTATACAGGCGGTGCAAACAAGACAGGGACTGTAGGTTTGTTGTTAAGTAGAATCTGTTTGTAATTTTGAACTGGTACATTTTTAAAGTGTAGCTCCAGCCAAAAAATCTATTTTTAAGCTTTTTGGAAAACATAGGGAAGGGTTATCACCCCTGTGACATTTGTTTTGCTGTCTGTGCACCTCTTCAGAAGATTTTACCTCACTTTCTGTCCCAATGACAAATGTTTTTTTGACAATTTGGAGTTTTTAGTGAAACAAGGATTGGTGATAAAGCATCAGTGAAAAGGAGACATGTTTTTGCCATATTAACTCTTACAGGGGAGAATTTCCCTTCCTAGGTATAGATTTCATCTCACTTCATGTTGTCTCCTTCCTTTTGCAAGTAGGAGTCGTTTGTAAGTTGGATGTTTGAAAGTAGGGGCCTGCCCTATATACTCTGCAGAAATTGCAGAAACCCTGGCTTTGGCCAATTACAGCTCTCTGTACAGACGACGCTGTGATTGGCCAAGCATGCGGGTCATAGTGCATGCTTGGCCAATCATCAGCCAGCAATGCACTGCGATGCCGCAGTGAATTATGGGCCGTGACGCGCCACTCGAATTTGGCGTGAACGGCCCATATTGTTCGCAATTCGGCGAACGACCGAACAGACGATGTTCAAGTCGAACATGGGTTCGACTCGAACACGAAGCTCATCCCTAGTGAGCAGTGTACAGAGTGCAGAGTTCAGGGGTGCGCAGTGTACAGAGTTCAGAGGTGCACAGTGCACAGAGTTCATGGGTGCACAGTGCACAGAGTTCAGGGGTGCACAGTGCACAGAGTGCAGAGTTCAGGGGTGCACAGTGCGCAGAGTTCAGGGGTGCAGAGTGCAGAGTTTAGGGTTGCACAGTGCGCAGAGTGCAGAGTTCAGGGGTGCACAGTTTAGGGAATGTGCAGTGTTCAGGGGTGAGCAGTGTTACAGAGTGCTGAGTTCAGGGGTGCACAGTGTACAGAGTTCAGGGGAGAGCAGTGTACAGAGTGCAGAGTTCAGGGATGCAGAGTTCAGGAGTGCGCAGTGTACAGAGTACAAGCTTCAGATCTGCGCAGTGTACAAAGTTCAAGGGTGTGCAGTAGGGATGAGCTTCGTGTTCGAGTCGAACCCATGCTCGACTTGAACATCGTCTGTTCGCCCGTTAGCCGAATTGCGAACGATATGGGCCGTTCGCCCCAAATTTGTGTGGCGCGTCACGGCCCATAATTCACTGCGGCATCGCAGTGCATTGCTGGCTGATGATTGGCCAAGCATGCACTATGACCCGCATGCTTGGTCAATCACAGCGCCGTCTGAACAGAGAGCCGTAATTGGCCAAAGCCAAGGAGGCTTTGGCCAATTACGGCTCAGGGGATTTAGCACACGCCCCACACTATATAAGGCCACCTGCACGGCGGCCCTGTGTAGTGTGTGTTCCGGCGTTCATAGATAGAGAGAGAGAGAGACAGACAGTGTCATTTGATTTGAGTTAGATAGATTAGGCAGAACAGTCAGTCAGTTAGCTGCACTTACAGTGTATTGTGTATATATATGCATCCCAGGTGTTGCATATATATATATATATATATATATACACACATATACACTGTATTCAGTTTAGCTAGATCCGTTCCCATTATCTTCTTACTGACAGGCAGGCTTGTCTTGTTACAGTATTTACAGCTACCTGAAGAAAATTGCTGGTGTTCTTTTGATCCTATTAGTACCACAGTCAGGCAGCTAGGCTATTTACAGTTAGTGCAGTGCGTCCTGCTCGCAGTGTTCAGCTAAACCTACAAGTTAGTGCTGTGCGTCCTCCTCACAGTGTTCAGCTAAACCTACAAGTTAGCGTAGTGAGACCTCTGCACAGTGTTCATCTAAAGCTACAAGTTAGTGCGGTGCGTCCTGCTCACAGTGTTCAGCTAGATCCGTTCCTGTTATCTTCCTACTGACAGGCAGGCTTGTCTTGTTACAGTATTTACAGCTACCTGAAGAAAATTGCTGGTGTTCTTTTGATCCTATTAGTACCCCAGTCAGGCAGCTAGACTATTTACAGTTAGTGCAGTGCATCCTGCTCACAGTGTTCAGCTAAAACTACAAGTTAGTGGGGTACGTCCACCTCACAGTGTTCAGCTAAACCTAGAAGGTAGTGCGGTGCGTCCTGCTCACAGTGTTCAGCTAAAACTACAAGTTAGTGGGGTACGTCCACCTCACAGTGTTCAGCTAAACCTAGAAGGTAGTGCGGTGCGTCCTGCTCACAGTGTTCAGCTAAAACTACAAGTTAGTGCGGTGCGTCCACCTCACAGTGTTCAGCTAAACCTAGAAGTTAGTGCTGTGTGTCCTGCTCACAGTGTTCAGCTAAACCTACAAGTTAGTGGGGTGCGTCCACCTCACAGTGTTCAGCTAAACCTACAAGTTAGTGCGGTGCATCCTGCTCACAGTGTACAGCTAAAACTACAAGTTAGTGCTGTGCGTCCTGCTCACAGTGTTCAGCTAAAACTACAAGTTAGTGTGGTGCGTCCACCTCACAGTGTTCAGCTAAAACTACAAGTTAGTGTGGTGCGTCCACCTCACAGTGTTCAGCTAAACCTACAAGTTAGTGCGGTGCATCCTGCTCACAGTGTTCAGCTAAAACTACAAGTTAGTGTGGTGCGTCCCCTCACAGTGTCCAGCTAAACCTACAAGTTATTTTTTTGCGAGCTCTGCAGTGTTCAGCTAAAGCTACCTGTAGAAGGTTGGTGGTGTTCTCATACTACAGGCAGGCAGTCTATTTTGCTAGCTGCAGTATCAGTACTAATGGCCTGTAGCTGCACTAAGCTGGGATATATATATATATATATATATATATATATATATATATATATATCCCAGCTTAGTGCAGCTACAGGCCATTAGTATGTCTGGAAGGCCAAGAAGGAGAGGCAGACAGTCACAAGCCAATAAGAGAGGGCAAGCAGGCTCTGTGTCTAGTGCTGGTCGTGGAGACGGTGCATCCTCATCAGCACGTGGCCGTGGGACACGCTTGGCCTTTTTTTTCGGCAGCTGGCCGTGTTGAGCCGCAACATGCGGAAGACTTGGTAGAGTGGATGACCAAGCTGTCCTCATCCTCCTCATCCTCTCTCACCCATGCCCAGGGTACTTTGCAAAAGCAGCGGCCTCTTCCCTTGGCTCAATGTCATCAGTGACTCCTTCCCTAGCCCCAACATGTCTTCCTGAGGAGTCCCTCAAACTGTTTGACCACAGTGTTGGGTACATGCTCCAGGAGGATGCCCAGCGTTTGGAAGGCTCTGATGATGATACTGAGCTCGATGAAGGCAGTAACGTGAGCACGGACAGAGGGGGTGCCCAAGAAGGACAGCAATCTGGCAGTCATGCTCCCCCTGCTGCAGCATACTGCCAGGTTTGCTCCAGTGATGAGGAGGGAGGGGATGATGGATGAGGTCACTGACTCAATGTGGGTGCCTGATAGGAGAAAGGAGGAGGAGGAGGAGGCGGCACATCACCAACGAGGCAGGATGCCCTCCAGGGGCCAGCCTAAGGGCAGCACCTTGACTGCATCACACCCCAAAGCTCCGCATGTGCAGGGCGCTGCAGGCTCTGCACGTTATTCAAAAAGTTCTTTGGTGTGGGCCTTTTTTTGAGACGAGTGCATCAGATCGCACCGCTGCTATTTGCAACATATGTCTCAAGCGTATCTCGCGTGGCCAAAACATCTCCCGCTTGGGTACCACATGTTTGACCAGACATATGTTGACCTGCCATGCAGTTCGTTGGCAAGAGTATCTAAAAGACCCACACCAAAGAACAAAGAGGACCTTTCCTTGCTCCTCATCAGCTGAGATCTCCAACCCCACTATACCTTCAGTCCTCTCTGAGACCTGCACTGAGATGAATGAAGGTGTAGAATTAGGTGTGTCACAGCCAAGTACTTGTGGGCAATCTGCTTTTGGTACACCGACGTCAGATTGTACCAGGCAAATTTCCCTGCCCCAGGTGCTGCACCGCCGAAAGAAGTTTGCTCCCAGCCATCCACATGCCCAGCGGTTGAATGCTAGCTTGGGAGGAGGACAGACCATATTGGCCCCATAAAGAATGAGGAAGGACATCTGGTTACAAAGGATGGGGAGATGGCAAAGGTATTGGATTTATTCTTCTCCTCAGTCTTCACGAGTGAATCGGGGGGCTTCAGTAACCAAAACTGCAGTGTTTATCCTCATGACACAACACAGGAAGCACCTACATGGTTAACAGCGGACGGAATTAAAATTAGACTTGAGAAACTTAACATTTATAAATCACCGGGACCAGATGGCTTGCATCCGAGGGTACTTAGGGAACTCAGTCAGGTGATTGCCAGACCGTTGTTCCTAATTTTTACAGACAGTCTATTGACTGGAATGGTACCAGCTGATTGGAGAAAAGCCAATGTAGCACCAATATTTAAAAAGGGCCCAAAAAATATCCCTGGGAATTACAGACCAGTTAGCCTAACATCAATAGTATGTAAACTCTTGCAGGGGATGATAAGGGACTATATACAAGATTTTAGTAATAAGAATGATATCATTAGCAATAATCAGCATGGATTCATGAAGAATCGTTCTTGCCAAACCAATCTATTAACCTTCTATGAGGAGGTGAGTTGCCATCTAGATAAAGGAAGGCCCGTAGACGTGGTGTATCTGGATTTTGCAAAAGCATTTGACACAGTTCCCCATAAACGTTTACTGTACAAAATAAGGTGCGTTGGCATGGACCATAGGGTGAGTACATGGATTGAAAACTGGCTACAAGGGCGTGTTCAGAGGGTGGTGATAAATGGGGAGTACTCAGAATGGTCAGGGGTGGGTAGTGGAGTTCCCCAGGGTTCTGTGCTGGGACCAATCCTATTTAATTTGTTCATAAACGACCTGGAGGATGGGATAAACAGTTCAATCTCGGTATTTGCAGACGATACTAAGCTAAGCAGGGCAATAACTTCTCCGCAGGATGTGGAAATCTTGCAAAAAGACCTGAACAAATTAATGGGGTGGGCGACTACATGGCAAATGAGGTTCAATGTAGAAAAATGTAAAATAATGCATTTGGGTGGCAAAAATATTAATGCAATCTATACACTGGGGGGAGAACCTCTGGGGGAATCTAGGATGGAAAAGGACCTGGGGGTCCTAGTGGATGATAGGCTCAGCAATGGCATGCAATGCCAAGCTGCCGCTAATAAAGCAAACAGAATATTGGCATGCATTAAAAGGGGGATCAACTGCAGAGATAAAACGATAATTCTCCCGCTCTACAAGACTCTGGTCCGCCCGCACCTGGAGTATGCTGTCCAGTTCTGGGCACCAGTCCTCAGGAGGGACGTACTGGAAATGGAGCGAGTACAAAGAAGGGCAACAAAGCTAATAAAGGGTCTGGAGGATCTTAGTTATGAGAAAAGGTTGCGAGCACTGAACTTATTCTCTCTGGAGAAGAGACGCTTGAGAGGGGATATGATTTCAATTTACAAATACTGTACTGGTGACCCCACAATAGGGATAAAACTTTTTCGCAGAAGAGAGTTTAATAAGACTCGTGGCCACTCATTACAATTAGAAGAAAGAGGTTTAACCTTAAACTACGTAGAGGGTTCTTTACTGTAAGAGCGGCAAGGATGTGGAATTCCCTTCCACAGGCGGTGGTCTCAGCGGGGAGCATTGATAGCTTCAAGAAACTATTAGATAATCACCTGAATGACCGCAATATACAGGGATATGTAATGTAATACTGACACATAATCACACACATAGGTTGGACTTGATGGACTTGTGTCTTTTTTCAACCTCACCTACTATGTAACTATGTAACTGCTGCCTTTTCATTTGGTAGACTCTGCCCCCACTTCTGTGAGTTTGTGGAATGTGCGGTTCCTCAGTGGCAGGTACCCAAACGCCACTTTTTCTCACGGAAGGCGATTCCGGCTCTCTACCGGCATGTGGAAGGCAATGTCCATGCCTCGCTGGACAGGGCGGTCAGCGGTAAGGTGCATATTACCGCTGACTCATGGTCCAGCAGGCATGGACAGGAACGTTACCTAAGTTTCACGGCGCATTGGGTGACTCTGCTGGCAGCTGGGAAGGATGCAGGACAAGGTGCAGTAGTGTTGGAGGTTGTTCCGCCACCACGCCTCCAAAATGCTAATGATTGTGACACACCTCTCTCCTCCACCCCCTCCTCTTTTTCTTCCTCCATGGCCTCTTCCTGTGCTTTGTCCTCGGAACCAGCGGTGCTCCGTAGCCGTTCAAGGGGCTACGCAAGTACGCAGGCCAAAAGATGCCATGCGGTACTTGAGCTGGTGTGCTTGGGGGACAGGAGCCACACTGGGGCAGAGGTTCTGTCAGCTCTGCAGGGGCAGGTTCAGAGGTGGTTGACGCCACGCCAACTTAAGGCAGGAATGGTGGTTTGTGACAATGGCACCAACCTCCTCTCTGCCCTCCGACAGGGACAAATGACCCATGTACCCTGTTTGGCTCACGTCCTTAACTTGGTGGTGCAGCGGTTCTTGGGCAGGTACCCGGCCTTACAGGATGTCCTGAGGCAGGCCAGGAAAGTCTGTGTGCATTTCCGCTGGTCATATAATGCCAGTGCTCGGCTGACGGACCTCCAAAAGGAGTTTAACCTGCCCAAGAACCGCCTAATCTGTGACATGCCCACCAGGTGGAACTCAAGGTTGGCCATGCTGCAGCGGCTGCACACGCAGCAGAGGGCCATCAATGAGTACCTGTGCGACTATGGCACCAGGACAGGGTCAGGGGAGCTTGTTTTTTTTTCCCAATGCCAGTGGGCCATGATCAGGGATGCATGCACTGTCCTGTCACCATTTGAGGAGGCCACGAGGATGGTGAGCAGTGACAGTGCATGCATCAGTGACACTGTCCTCCTTGTCCACCTGTTGGAGCACACGCTGCGTGGAATAATGGACAGGGCACTTGAGGCAGAACAGAGGCAGGAAGAGGAGGACTTCCTTAGCTCTCAAGGCCCTCTTTATCCAGACAGTGTTCCTGCGTGCCCGCCAATCACACAGGAAGAGGAGGAGGAGGAGGAGGAGGAGGAAGATTGTGTCAGTATGGAGGTGGAGCCTGGCACTCAGCATCAGCAGCAGTCTTTAAGGGATCAGTTCCAAGAAACACATGGACTTGTACGTGGCTGGGAGGAGGTGGCTGCGGACCATGTTGTCCTTAGTGACCCAGAGGACTCCGGACCGAATGCCTCAGCATACCTACGCTGCATGGCCTCCCTGATCCTGCAAAGCCTGCGTAAGGATCCTCGTATTCGTGGTATCAAGGAGAAGGACCAATACTGGCTGGCAACCCTCCTTGATCCACGTTACAAGGGTAAGGTTGCGGACCTTATCTTGCCATCGCAGAGGATCTTCGGGAGGCCTTGCAGAAAGGTCTGTGCAACGCGTTCCCAGAGACTGGGAGGTTACAAACTCCTGTTTCTGGACAACGTGTTGCTGAGGCTTCGGTCAGTCAAAGAAGGAGCGGTGGAGAAGGTGGCCGTCTGACCGATGCGTTCAGACAATTTTTTGGTCCGCAGCCCCAAGGTATGATCGGTCCAGCAACCATCGCCAGCGTCTGTTTTACATGGTGCAGGAATACCTAGGGGCAAGATCTGACTTGGACACCTTTCCCACCGAAAATCCTCTGGGTTACTGGGTCTTGAGGATGGATCACTGGCCAGAGCTTGCACAGTATGCAATTGAGCTACTGGCCTGTCCCGCATCCAGTGTTCTTTCGGAACGCACATTCAGTGCTGCTGGAGGCTTTGTAACCGATCACAGGGTGCGTCTGTCCACCGACTCGGTCGATCGACTGACCTTCATAAAAATGAATCAGTCTTGGATCACCACCAGCTACCAAGCACCTGATGCTGATGTAACCGAATAATTTTTTTTTAAATCTCAGATCCCTTCAAAGACTGCCTATGCTTATGCTGAGTGACTATCCCTGCGTAATTATCCTCTTCCTCCTCAATCATCACGCTGATAGCTTGTAAGAACATTTTTGGTTCTGGGCGCCACCACCAGTGCCTAAGGCCCAATTTTTCAGCCCCTGTTTAACAGGGGCATGTAATTACAAATTTTGATGCAATACTTTGCAGCAGGGCTCATTTCTGCGTTCCAACTAGAGTATCTGTGAGGGGTTGCAGTGTTGTGGCACCAGCACCAGTGCCTAAGACCTAATTTTTCAGCCCCTGTTCAAAAGGGGCATGTAATTACAATTCTTGATCTAATATTTCACAGCAGGGCCCATTTCTGCACCCACCAAGAGCGAGTGAGGACTTACAGTGTTGTGGCACCACCACCACCAAAGGCCCAATTTTTCTGCCCTTGTTCAACAGGGGCATGTAGTTACAATTCTTGATCTAATATTTCACAGCAGGGCCCTGTGAGGGCTTACAGTGTTGTGGCCACAACAACACCTAAGGCCCAAATTTCTGCTGAGTATATAGGGCAGGCCCCTACTTTCAAACATCTAACTTACAAACGACTCCTACTTGCAAACGGAAGGAGACATCAGGAAGTGAGATGAAATCTACCCCTAGGAAGGGAAATTCTCTCCTGTAAGAGTTAATATGGGAAAAACATTTCTCCTTTCCACTGATGCTTTCCAATCCTTGTTCCACAAAAAACCCCAAATTTTCAAAAAACATTTGTCATTGGGACAAAAAGTGAGGTGAAATCTTCTGAAGAGGAGGAAAGACAGCAAAACAAATGTCATGGGGTGATAACCCTTCCCTATGTTTTCCAAAAAGCTTAAAAAAGATTTTTTGGCTGGAGCTAAACACGTTAAAAATGTACCCGTTAAAAATTACAAACAGATTCTACTTAACAACAAACCTACAGTCTGTCTTGTTTGCACCGCCTGTATACTGCTGTTCAGAGTATATAGGGCCTGGTGGCCCCACACCTTTCCTTATTTTAATTTGGGTGCTTAATATCCATACAAGACCCAAAGGGCCTGGTAATGGTCTGGGGGGTACCCATGCTGTTTGTCTCACTGATTTTCATCCATATTGCCAGGACCCGACATTACATTAAACCCGCAAGCAGTTTTAAATGAGATTTTTTCCTTTAAAAATGACATTTTGTGCAGGGACTGTTCTAAACATGGGAAACACGCGCCACTTTACAGGCATACTATAGACACACCCCAGGTACGATATTTAAAGGAATATTTCACTTTTTTTTTTTTTTTTTTTACTTTAAGCATCATTAAAATCACTGCTCCCGAAAAAACGGCCGTTTTTAAAAGTTTTTTTTGCATCGATACAAGTCCCCTGGGGTAGGACCCGGGTCCCCAAACCCTTTTTAGGACAATACCATGCAATTTAGCCTTTAAAATGAGCACTTTTGATTTTGAACGTTCAAGTCCCATAGACGTCAATGGGGTTCTAACGTTCGTGCAAATTTTCGGTCCGTTCGCAGGTTCTGGTGCGAACCGAACCGGGGGGTGTTCGGCTCATCCCTAGTGTGCAGGATACAGAGTGCAGGGTTCATGGGTGCACAGTGTAAAGAGTGCAGGTTTTAGGGGTGCACAGTATGTAGAGTTCAGAGTTCAGTGGTGCATAGCTTAGAGTGCAGAGTTCATAGGTGCACAGAGTGAAGAGTTTAGAGGCATGCAGTGTATACAGTGCAGAGTTCAGGGGTTCAGCGTATAGAGTGCAGAGTTCAGGGGCACGCAATGTACAGAGTGCAGAGTTCAGGGTGCGCAGTGTATACAGTGCAGAGTTCAGGGGTGCGCAGTGTATACAGTGCAGAGTTCAGGGGTGCGCAGTGTATACAGTGCAGAGTTCAGGGGTGCGCAGTGTATACAGTGCAGAGTTCAGAGAATGCGACCAGTGTGTACAGCTGTCATTCCGAAAGAAGTTGGTCTAAAGATCAGCTTTTGTCGAAGGGACAAGCTGAAAAAGCAAGCAGCATCTGATCAGTGCTGGCAGGCAATGGCTACGAGCAAGGATTAGCATGTTCTGGCGAGGGAGGGGGCAGACCCCCTGTCAGAATACAACAGCATAGCAGGGGAGATAGCTTCACTAACATTGCTTGATTACCAGACCCTTATCCGAGCACGCAGCATGGCAGGTCAGGAAATGGGGGGGGGGGGACAAGAGAGCACCCCCCTCCTGAACCATACCAGGCCACATGCCCTCAACATGGAGGGGTGCTTTGGGGAAGGGGGGTTTGGTTGTGAGGGTCTGTAGGCAGGGGGCGTATTGGAATATGGAAGCCCCCTTTAACAAGCGCCCCCAAATCCCACCCCCCCATGTGAACGAGTATGGGGTACCCCTACGAATTTACCAAAAAAGTGTCAAAAAGTAATAAAAACACAGACAGTTTTTAAATCCATCAATCATGACGCTACCGAACCCGAAAAAAAAAAACAACAACAACAAAAAAAAACACTCTGCACTTATTGACGGCTACCACCAAATGCCTTCTCTGCCATTTGACAGTTCTTATATAGGTAAGGGCGGGCCACCTGGTGGCGTCACCTGGTGGCAACACCCCCTTGTGACATCACCGACCCAGCATGCACTGGTCTGTGTCACTGCCACCAGTTGATCTAGCCAGGTGGCTCCACACTTACCTATATAAGAACTGTAAAATGACAAGCCAGTCATTCAGTGGTTTGCCTTAATGGCAGACGGAGTGATTTTTTTTTTTTGCTCTTTTTCTGGTCTGGCGGTGCAGCAGCGGCATGGTTGATTATGGATCTACATCAGGGGACACTGTTTTTTTATTTTTTAATAAAGGAATTGACAAAAAAAAAAAATCTGTGTTTTCATTACTTTTTGACACTTTTACTCTTTCACATAGGGGGGAGGGTGGGAACAGGGGGCCCCCCCTTGTTAAAAGGGGGCTTCCAGGTTCCAATATGCCCCCCCTGCCCGCAGACCCCCCACAACCACAGCCCAGGGTTGTGGGGAAGAGACCCTTGTCCCCATCAACATAAAGACAAGGTGTTTTGGGATAGGGGGGCATGTGGCTCACTCGTCCTCCCCTTTTCCTGACCTGCCAGGCTGCATGCTCAGGTGAGGGTCTGGTATGGACTAGGGGGGACCCCACGCTATTTTTTTTTTTTTTACTATTTTCTTCAATTTTTTTTTCAGCTGTCAGCAGGGAAGCCCACTGACAGCTGATGACTCATCAGTTGTTAAGGATGCCGCGACCCAGCCACGCTCCTTAACAACCAGCTTTTACTGTGCGCTGATTGGAAGGGCGCAGAACGCACTGCGCAGCGTGCAGTGCATTGCAGGGCATTAGGCGGGGCGAAAACACCCTGCAAATTCGGGTGTACCCTGAACAGGGCGAGCAGCCAATGTTCGGTCCGAACTCATGCTCAGGCCAAACTGATCACCCAACATTAATTATAAACTCTGCTAGGTAGAAGAACTTGTAATGACTTTAGAATTGTGAAAGCTTTGACCAGTTAGAAATGAAATAACACATAAAGCACTTTTAGTTTCTGCTTTGGAATATCCCTTTGTTTCATTCCTGGTGGTCCCTAGTCAAATTTTTATTCAAGGGCTCGTTCACAGGGGTGGATAGGGGGTGGTAAAATTAGGTGGCTGAGCTGCAATTTTACCACTCCCTTAACCGCTTGCTGACCATATAACTTACATATACGGCGGCAAGGTGGCTCTGCTGGGCAGGATCTCATACCTAGTATGTGATCCTGCACTTTCGAGTCTGGGGGGCACATGCAAGCTGCCGGCGACCCACTACCGATGTGATTATACACAGCGGTAGCTGATCTGTGGGGACCACACACTCGTTGTCCACCAGCACCCTCCAATCATTAGGCGGAGAGCCAGAATGGCGATCTGCCTATGTAAACAAGGCAGATCGTCGTTCTGTCAATAGGGGAGGCATTGATCCTGTGTTCCTGCAAAGCAGGAACATGGATCAATGACTTCTGCTAGAAAAAGCACCTCTCACACAATACACAAGCACTGGTTATGCACACAGTTAACCCTTTGATTGCCCCTGATGTTTAACCCCTTCCCAGCCAGTTTCATTAGTACAGTGACAGTTCATATTTTTAGCAATGATCATTGTATTAGTGTCACTGGTCCCCAAAAAAGGTCAAAAGTGTCAGTTAGTGTCCGATTTGTCCACCGAAATATCGCAGTCCCGCTATAAGTCACTGATTGCCGCCATTACTGGTATAAAGTAAATAAATAAATAAAAATTCCATAAATATGTCCCATAGTTAGTAGACGCTATAAAACTTTTGCGCAAACCAATCAGTATACGCGTATTGTGATTTTTTTTTTACCAAAAATATGTAGCAGAATGCATATTGGCCTAAATCGATGAAGAAATTCGATTTTTTTTTTTTTTATTTTATTGGATATGTTTTGTTTTACGGCAGAAAGTAAAAAATTTTTTTTTTTTAAATTGTCATAACGTAAATTGTCATAGCACAAAAAATAAAAAAAACGCAGAGGTAATCAAATGCCACCAAAAGAAATCTCTATTTGTGGGAAAAAAAAGGACAAAAAAATTTGGGTACAGCAACGCACAACCGCGCAATTGTCAGTGCTGTATCACAAAAAATGGCCTGGTCATGAAGGGTGGGGGGTAAATACTCCACAGGTCAATAGTTAAGCTGCAATGGCAGCCAGACACATTCTATTAAGCTATGGCTCCCCTGTGTCAGTAAAGCAACACGGAACAAAATACATTTGCTCAATTACCCCATCAACACAGACAGTGTTGACAAGGGAATCCCTTCCGCTGAGCCAACACTGATGATTGCTAATAATAGGATAATCGCATGCAAAATCTGGCAGGCTGGTACATTCAGCCTGCCCATGTATGGTTAAAATCTTGGCTGGTTCCTGCTGAACCGGCCGAGATTCGAACATTCTATGACCGACCTCAGTGGCTGCTGCAGCTGATAACAACAGGAGCTGAGTGACAACAGGAGAGAACCGACAATTGGAGAGCAACAGATGTGGGCAGGAGACCTTACTGGACTCTGAATTCACCCTGTTGGCAAGCCACTCACTGGCAGAAGTGAGAGCTTAGTGATTACCTAACTGCACCAATGGAGATAAAAAAAGGCATATTATACCAAACTAGAAAATGCATTTCCTGGAGAAAATGCGTGGGAATGCT